>NC_058082.1:599072800-599422024 GCF_014858855.1 Bufo gargarizans | reverse complement strand
CCCGTTCCACTCACTATCCTGTGAAAAAAGAGAACGACGCCCCTTGTCACCGCACTTCGCCATTTCCAATTGGGTCTGATAAGAGTGTAAATGACATATCTGTATGCATGCATGTGTCTTCCTCTATTTCAGGTCATGATTCCAGTTGGGCGGGCCCTGATGGAGTACGAGGTCGTACTCAGTTTAAAGCAGCGGGGTATGTAGTGTACGGGAGAGTAATACCCCGTCACTACTGAAGGGTCACTTGGGTATTGTCGTTCCCCCTGTATTTAAGGGGAGGTTGGTATAGAATATCTTATAATGTCATGCTATGTATTTTCCTGTTACTGTGAAACGTGCATTTGCAGGCCGGCTAGGGTGTAGTTCCAGCTCTGAGTCACTAGAGGGAGCTAGGGAACCCTAGGTTATATAAGGCCCAGTCAGGAAGTAAGAGGAGAGGAGACAGACTGTGGGAGCAGAGGTCAGAAATGATCCTGTGTCTGAGAGAAAGCAAGGCTATGGGCCTGTGAGAGCATAGCAGGCCTGAAGCCTGTCGGCTAGGAGAGGGTAGTAAAGGCCCTGTAACCGGGTTCCGGATCCAAGGAAAAGGTTCCCCTCCTGAGTCACCATCCGTTCAGCTGAAGCAGCATAAGTGAGCCACAAGCCAAGACACAGATTACCACAGAGGCCGATCAGATAAAGCGAGAGGTACTCAAGATAACAGAGGAGGTACTAGATAAGGACAGCTTCAAGGGTACGCCAGATAAAGGGCATTAGACCTTGGAGGAAAGTCACATGTAGCGGGACCAGTCAGGAATAGTGTGCAAGCCGCCTGTACTGCATCTCCTGTAATTAACACTCTGTATAATTCATCGCTAAGACCGGCCTTTCTGTAATGTCAAGAACCATCTGTATTCTTCTAAAACCAACCGTCTTTTATGGAACTGTGCACTACCAGTGTCCGTGTATTATCCTGACTGATATTCAGTAAAAGTTCCAGTTTTTGTTGGCTATCCTGTGCTTGCTTCATTCTTCCACCATACTTTACACGGCGTGTCACCGTTTAATTGACACTGGCGTCACGAACTGTTAAATACCTGCCTGTTCCAGTGTTTGCCCCATTTGAAGACGACAGTGGATCCCAGGTTAGTGGTCAATCTGCACTACAAAGCCCAGCCTACACTACTGACCCCCTGGGACACTGCATATGGACAGCAGAGAAACAGTAATTCCTATCACACTACCTAACACCCTGCACTGGAACCTATCAGCTACACTATATCACTATCTAACCTACACTGTTATGTGGGGTGTTACATAGGACTGCAGGTAACATCTATGACATCTGTACTCAGAGAGGTATGAGATGGTGGGGGTCTGACTCCTGGCACCCTCGCCAATCCGCTGTTTGAGGAGACCGCGATGTCCCAGTGAGCGCCGCAGCCTCTTTGCTCCTATATAAGCACAGCGCTGTCCATTTGATAGCACTGCGCTCGGTATTACAGCTCAGCCCTAATCACTCAGATGAGACAGAGCTGCACCTAGACCATGTGAATGATGTCATATGGCCGAGGAAGAGACTGTGGCGCTCACGAAGCACCGCAGCCTCTTCATACAGGAAGAAGCTGGGTAGACAGCCCCGGGCCTATCATGCACTTAATCCGCCCCTGCACATGGGTCAGGGCTGTCTGCTCAGGGCCACGCTATGGAGGCCATTAGACACTGTCTTCCCTCCTCCCAACTGTCATCTTCCCCTCAACTGCCTCTTGCTGTCTTCTCTCCTTGACTAAGCCTAGACATCTGATTGATGCTAGGCTCCATTACACATCAGACACAAGAAGACAGGATAGAAGAGGACAGACATCATATGTGTCCTCTCATATCACGTAATAACAGCCTGGACATGCTGGGAGTTGTAGTCCTCTCCTCTTATACCCCCTCCCTGAAATATCCTCGGATGTCCCATAATATCTGCCTAGACATGCTGGGAGTTGTAGTCCTGTCCTCTTATACCAGTTGCTGAAATGTCCTCTGATATCCTATAATAAAAGACTTGACATGCTGAGATTTGTAGTTCTCTCCTTTTCTACCTCATCCCTGTAATGTTCTCTGATACCACATAACAGCCTGGGCATGCTGGGAGTTGTAGTCCTTTCCTCTTGTACCTCCCTCCCTGTAATGTCCTCTGATATCACATTATATCAGCCTCAACATGCTGGGAGCTGTTGTTCTCTCTATTACTCCCTCCCTTCCTCTGATATCCCATAATATCAGCCTGGACATGCTGGGAGTTGTAGTTCTCTCCTATTATACCTCCTCCCTGTAATGTGCTCTGCTATCACATTATATCAGCCTGGGCATGCTTCGAGTTGTAGCCCTCTAATCATAGACCTGCTCCCTGAAACGTCTTCTTATATTCCATAATAATGACCTTGGTATGCTGGGAGTTGTAGTCCTCTCCTCTGATACCGCCTCCCTGTAATGTCTCCTGATGCTGGTATATAAACTATGCTTTCCATTATGTGTGTTGTACCGTCACCCACTGACACTGGTACGGTGTTCTCCTTTTGAGGGCTATGAAAGCAGTCACCTCAACCTATTATATAATGTACGCACTACATGTAGGGTCGCCACTTTTCCCAACAGATTACCAGTAATACTGACTAGGCCAGTGGTTTACCAGGCAGGTGGCAACCCTAGTAGGGAACCATCACCTCATCGATTAGCTGTTTTCGGCAGCCTGTAATCAGTGGATGCAGTCGGATCAAAAGGCTCCATCCACTGTGCAGACTACAGCTTGTATAGGGGTGGTGCTGCCCCTTTAAAATATTTTATCCGGGCTTTGAGTGTAAGAGACGGTGTCCCTGATGGGCAGAGGAAGCCCACCAGTCATGTATGATGTCTGTCCTCTGTCACCTGTTTTGCGTCCGATGTGTAAAGGGGTTTCAATGGAGCTCAGCATCAATCGGATGTCTAGGCTTAGTCAAAGAGAGAAGACAGCAAGAGACAGTTGGAAGGAGGGAAGAGAGTGTCTAATGGCCTCCATAGCGTGGCCCTGACAAAAGAGCCCTGATCCACATGCCCCGCCACATCTTGGTAGCGTGAGTTGTCAGAAACTGCAACCGAGATCTGTAACTATAGGGCGGTGTGCCTCAGTAAAAGACTGACACCATCAAGTTTACCTGATAGACAGTTCAGTTGCCCATACTAACCGCCAAGCTTATAATAACAATATAACCATCAGGCTTTGTACCCAATGGTGACTGTAACCGCTAAACACTGTGCCTCCTGCTGGAGTAAAGTCAAGATGCAAGTGTCCATCTCATGGCTGCACTGTCCTCAAGTGAGGTCCTAGGATAGGGTCAAGGGTCACATTTAAAACTGAACGGACCATGCTGTTAGTCTGTTCATTTATATGGTGCCGTCTGGAAGGGGTTAAATTAGAGCCATTGGTCCAGGTCCTAGGTGTCGGCCCCTGGATCAGTGGCTGTCAGTTACAGAACAAACCTGCTCTATAGAAGCGATCGTCGGGGGACCATAAATATCCAGCGATTATCCAAACTGGAGCATATTGACACAGTGCGGTCAGGAAGGGGTTAATGGCCTCTGCGGTCAGGCACATTGACAGTTACTAAAGGGTTAACCCTTAGGGACACTGCCACCAACATTAGTCATAGACACCGGTGACATCACAAGCACGTGTGTCACAAGAGAAAAACCCTTGTAAAAAGCAGGTGAGCGGCCATATTTGCTGCCGTACTTGATGGCCTGAGGACCTTGAGCTTGACCACCCCCGCCCACCGCAGCTTGACGAAATTTGGAGGTTCTAGCAGGAAGCCCTTTACCCAACAGGAGAAAAGGGACTTACGCCTAGCCCAACTAGATCAGCCCGGCTGCTGCCCCCCCCCTACTATTTATGTGGCAGCCACATAGTGGCATTACCCTCTAAGCCCAAGGGAAGGGCAGCCCTCCAGCCACGGTTCCCTAGAGGTTTCCTCCACAGGGGGTTTTCCTCTCCTGAGTGCTGGAGGGTGACTCTCTGTGAGTCGGGGGTTTGCCATTTTTTTATATTTTAAATAAACAATTTGGCCATTTATCCCCCAATTAACGTGTTCTGTGTCTTTATTCTGTTTCTTTAATTTGCGTTCTTTGGTTTCGGGGGTGTATGCATGATTTTCTCAGGGAAGAGGTGAAAGGGGTATTCTCATCTGGGATATATACGGCACATATTAATAGAATGTGCCATAAATGTTCTATAGGTGGGGGTCCCGCTAATATCTCCAGAACAGGAATCCGAAGTAAACGGACAGCACATAGTGCATGCGCGACATCCTCTCCATTTATTGTTATGGGAGTTCCAAAAATTATGAGCACAGTCAGCTGTTTTCGGAAGTCCTATAGCAGCGAATGGAGAACAAGCAGTGGAAGCGCGGCCACCTCTCCATTCACCACTATGGGACTCCGGAAAATTGTCAAACCAGCACTTGGCTATTCCTGGAAGTCCCATAGCAGTGAATGAAGGGTGGCCGAGCATGAGCGACTCGCTGTCTGTAAACTTCAGGGGCCCCATCCTATGGATATGCCATAAATATCCCAGATGGGAACATCCCTTAAAATAAAATTCCTTATGAAATAATCCAGTTATCAGAGCGTTGCTGTCACAACCAGACAGCTGAGAAGCTCTAAAAACCAAACAAGTGGAATATTGTATCAAAAAATATCATTTATTAGAAATATAAAAAATGGAGAATAACGGGATGTTGTAATACAGTACACGGAGAAGCACAGGGTAAGTCAGTTCAAAAGGAACACCATGGAATTGCGTAGGATAATGCACAACTAGGTACGATCAAGAAGTAAGGCTACAGCTAAGGCTCTGGGAAACCAAAGAGATATCACATATGGTAGTCACCCCAATAGGGGTATGGTACACACGGTACCACAGACAAAAGGTAAACCCAAAGTCGTAGCTAGCATACACTGGTAGTATAGGCGTCGCAATCAGCCCAATATGATAATTGAATGATAACTAGGCTGGGATAGAAATAATACAGTTGGTTTGCGCCTAAGTGCATGGGACCTAGCGAGGACACATACAGGGGACCCCCACACACAATCTAAACCATACTAAATGCGGACCGTACCTGAGGACATGGTGGCAATTGGAAAGACAGACCCTGGGCGCAGGACCTCGACGCGCGTTTCACCTCACGGCTTCGTCAGGAGGTACTATACATTGCATGAGCAGGGTATATATAGGACATGATGGGGGTGGGGCGATGGACCGAAATTAACTGGATTCGGCACATCTGAGGACCACACAAACGGGCGCGGGAGGCTCCCGCTGGGTGACGCCATCTTGATGCTCTCCGTAACGTCTGCTATTGTTGCCACGCATGCGCGGTGCGCAGATGTGGACGCGCTGAGAGATGGCGCCGCCTATCATGGAGCCTCCCGCGCCCGTTTGTCCCCTGTATGTGTCCTCGCTAGGTCCCATGCACTTAGGCGCAAACCAACTGTATTATTTCTATCCCAGCCTAGTTATCATTCAATTATCATATTGGGCTGATTGCGACGCCTATACTACCAGTGTATGCTAGCTACGACTTTGGGTTTACCTTTTGTCTGTGGTACCGTGTGTACCATACCCCTATTGGGGTGACTACCATATGTGATATCTCTTTGGTTTCCCAGAGCCTTAGCTGTAGCCTTACTTCTTGATCGTACCTAGTTGCGCATTATCCTACGCAATTCCATGGTGTTCCTTTTGAACTGACTTACCCTGTGCTTCTCCGTGTACTGTATTACAACATCCCGTTATTCTCCATTTTTTATATTTTATAATAAATGATATTTTTTGATACAATATTCCACTTGTTTGGTTTTTAGCTTACTCTGTATTTGGTACAAGTGGTCACTATAGCTGTCTTAATTGACAGAGCTGCCTTGTTGTAGGTTAATAGCTGAGAAGCTCTGACAGAGGCCTTTCAGAACCTCCTCCTTGAGTTTCTGTGTTGTGGTATTCAGCTCCTCCTCTCGTTAGCCTCTCTCAGCTGTCATGTGTTGGACTAATTGCTTCCCTTTAAATTCTTCCCCAGAAGGCTTTTCTGGGCGGCTTATACTACTTCCTGGAGTGTGTGTGCACGCTGACTCTGTCCTCCTGTTTGCTTCAAAGCTAAGTGTTGTACCTTTATCTGTTATTTTCTGTTTGCTGGATCCCAGGTGACCCTGACTCCCTCCGTATCTTGTGTAGGGAGCCGGTGGTCGTGTCCCCTCACTATTGTAGGGTGCTCAGGGCTTTATAGTCAAGGTTCGTGGATATGCAAACCTCCACCATTCGGATCTTTGCATAGGCTGAGCAGCCAGGGAAAGTGCCAGGTCTTCTGCAGGGGTCTCCCTTGGTTCCTTAGTTTTTGGATCCAGCGAGTCGTTTATACATGTTGCTTTGCCTTGTTTCCTGTACACCGTCCGTGACATTATAAGCCGCCAGAACCGTCTCAAGCATGGATCCGGTTTCACTTTTGGCTGAACGCCTTCAGGGTCTTTCATTGGAGGTAGCTGATCTCCGTAAGACTTTTTCTCAGCTTCAAGTGACCGGTTCAGCTTGCGTTCATGGAGTTTGTTCTGAGCCTAAGATCTCGCTCCCGGATACGTTCTCCGGGGGTAGTGAGAATTTTGTGCGTTTTAGAGAGGCTTGCAAACTCCATTTTCGCCTTCTTCCCCACTCCTCTGGTGATGAGGAACGGAGGGTGGGGATCATTATATCGCTGCTCAGAGGTAACGCTCAGTCCTGGGCCTTTTCGCTGCCGGAGGGGGCACGGCCTCTCCGTTCAGTGGATGAATTCTTTTTAGCCCTGGGTCAGATATATGATGATCCGGATCGTATTGCTCTGGCTGAGTCTAAACTACGTCTATTATGCCAGGGTAAACAATCCGCAGAAATATACTGCTCAGAATTTCGGAGATGGGCAGTTGATACTGGTTGGAATGATGCTGCGCTCCAAAGTCAATTTTGCCATGGTCTTTCAGAGGGATTGAAAGATGCATTTGCCTTTCATGAGAGGCCTAGTTCTTTGGACTCTGCTATGTCTCAGGCCGTTCGTATTGACAGGCGTCTTAGAGAGAGAGGAGAGATCTATCCTTCCTGTCATACTCAGCCCCAGGACAGTGCAGCGGTCCCATTCTGTGCGCAGGGGTCTCAGTCGCTGTCAGCTCCTTCTGAGCAGGAGCCCATGCAGCTGGGGTTGATTGCTTCTGACAATAGAAGATTCAGCCCGCATGGGAGGGTTTGTTTCTGTTGTGGAGGTATAAATCATTTGGCAAATATTTGTCCCTCTAGGAGATTCAGGCAGTTTTCTGGGAGTAATAAAGAAACAAACAGGAAAAAATCTTTTAAAAATGTTCCGTCTGTTACTATTGGCAGGGTTGAGGCGGAAATTGAAGGTTTTCCATTTGCTTGTAGTTCCCGTTTTGTCCTGCCGGCTAGGGTGGCGCTAGAGAGCAAGAACATTTTTTGTGAGATTTTTGTGGATAGTGGAGCAGCGGTTAATCTCATTGATAATCAATTTGCGATAACTCATGGTTTCCAGGTGCGCACTTTGGGAAAGGATATTCCTGTTTTTGCTATCGATTCCGCTCCACTTTCTCAAAAATCATTAAAGGGCATAGTTCACAATATCCGTTTAATTGTGAGTGATGCTCATGTTGAGGATGTGTCATGTTTCGTCCTTAGCGGTTTACCCACCCCTCTGGTGTTGGGGCTGCCCTGGCTCACTAAGCATAACCCCACCATTGATTGGCAAGCGAGGCAAATAAATGGTTGGAGTGACTTTTGCAGAGAGAATTGCCTCATGACATCTGTTTCTGAGGTTGCTACTAAGACTGTACCATCTTTTCTCTCTGAATTTTCGGATGTCTTCTCTGAGAGTGGAGTTCAGGATTTGCCCCCGCACAGGGAGTACGATTGCCCTATTAATCTCATCCCAGACGCCAAGCTGCCTAAATCTCGTTTATACAATCTTTCCCAACCTGAGAGGATCGCTATGCGTGCTTATATCTCTGAGAGTCTGAGAAAGGGACACATACGACCCTCGAAGTCACCTGTTGCCGCTGGTTTTTTCTTTGTTAAGAAAAAAGATGGTTCTTTAAGACCTTGTCTGGATTTCAGGGAGCTGAACAATATCACAATTCGTGACCCTTATCCGCTTCCTCTGATCCCGGACCTATTTAACCAGGTTGTTGGGGCTAAACTCTTTTCCAAATTAGATCTAAGAGGGGCATACAACCTGGTCAGGGTCAGAGAAGGGGACGAATGGAAGACGGCCTTCAATACCCCTGAGGGCCATTTTGAAAATTTGGTTATGCCTTTTGGTTTGATGAATGCCCCAGCCGTTTTTCAGCATTTCGTGAACAGCATTTTTTATCATTTGATGGGAAAATTTGTATTGGTGTATTTGGATGACATTTTGATTTTTTTCTCCCGATTTCAAAACTCATAAGGAACATTTACGTCAGGTCTTGCTCATCCTGCGGGAGAATAAATTATATGCGAAACTGGAAAAATGTGTGTTTGCGGTTCCAGAAATTCAATTTCTGGGGTTTCTTCTCTCCGCTTCTGGTTTTCGCATGGACGCCGAGAAGGTCCGCGCTGTGCTTGAGTGGGAGCTTCCTGAGAATCAGAAGGCGCTGATGCGTTTTTTGGGCTTTGCCAATTATTACAGGAAGTTCATTTTGAATTATTCTTCTATTGTTAAACCACTCACTGATATGACCAGAAAGGGGGTAGATTTTTCTTCTTGGTCAGTAGAGGCGCATAAGGCTTTTTCTGATATCAAGGAGAGTTTTGCTTCCGCTCCCATCTTGGTGCAACCTGATGTTTCTTTACCCTTCATAGTTGAGGTTGATGCTTCTGAGGTGGGGGTGGGGGCGGTCTTGTCTCAGGGTTCCTCTCCTGCCAATTGGCGACCGTGTGCCTTTTTCTCAAGAAAACTCTCCTCCGCAGAGAGAAATTACGATGTGGGAGATAGGGAATTGTTGGCCATTAAGTTGGCTTTTGAGGAATGGCGCCATTGGCTAGAGGGAGCCAGACACCCTATTACCATATTTACTGACCATAAAAATCTGGCCTACTTGGAGTCAGCCAAGCGTCTGAACCCGAGACAGGCCAGATGGTCGTTGTTCTTTTCTAGGTTTAATTTTGTTGTCACGTTCCGCCCTGGAGTTAAGAATGTGAAGGCAGATGCCCTGTCACGTTGTTTTCCGGGAGGCGGGAATTTTGAAGACCCGGGTCCCATTTTGGCTGAAGGTGTGGTGGTCTCTGCTCTTTTTCCTGAATTGGAGGCAGAGGTGCAGGCAGCCCAGTCAGAGGCTCCTGATCTTTGTCCTCCTGGGAGGTTGTTTGTGCCTCTCGCTTTAAGACACAAGATTTTTAAAGAACACCACGATACGGTCCTTGCTGGGCACCCGGGGGTAAGAGCCACACTGGATCTCATCGCTCGGAGATTCTGGTGGCCTGCGCTTCGTAAGTCGGTTGAGGGTTTTGTGGCAGCCTGCGAGACTTGCGCTCGTGCCAAAGTCCCTCATTCACGGCCATCAGGTCCTCTCCTTCCCTTACCCATTCCTTCCCGTCCTTGGACACATCTGTCCATGGACTTCATAACGGACCTGCCTCGTTCCTCGGGGAAGACTGTGATTCTGGTGGTGGTGGACCGTTTTAGCAAAATGGTGCATTTTATCCCTTTTCCTGGTTTGCCCAATGCTAAGACGCTGGCGCAGGCATTTGTTGATCACATTGTCAAATTGCACGGTATTCCTTCAGACATAGTCTCTGATAGGGGCACGCAGTTTGTTTCCAGATTCTGGAAGGCTTTCTGTTCTCGCTTGGGGGTTCGGTTGTCATTCTCTTCTGCTTTCCACCCGCAGTCGAATGGCCAGACAGAGCGCGTCAATCAGAATCTGGAGACATATCTGCGTTGTTTTGTGGCGGAGAATCAAGAGGATTGGTGTTCTTTTTTGTCCCTTGCTGAGTTTGCTTTAAATAACCGTCGTCAGGAGTCCTCTGATAAGTCACCATTTTTTGGTGCATATGGGTTTCATCCACAGTTTGGGACTTTCTCGGGAGAGGGGTCTTCTGGTTTACCTGATGAGGACAGATTCTCCTCGTCTTTGTCATCTATTTGGCAAAAGATTCAAGATAATCTAAAGAGCATGAGTGAGAGATATAAGCGTGTGGCTGATAAGAGACGTGTGCTTGGTCCGGACCTGAATGTTGGTGATCTGGTGTGGTTGTCTACCAAGAATATCAAATTGAAGGTTCCCTCCTGGAAGTTGGGTCCTAGGTTTATTGGGCCTTACAAAATCCTGTCTGTCATCAATCCTGTTGCATACCGTCTTGATCTTCCTCAGACTTGGAAGATCCATAATGTTTTTCATAAGTCCTTATTGAAACCTTATGTTCAACCCATTGTACCCTCGCCTTTGCCTCCTCCTCCGATTATGGTTGATGGGAATCTTGAATTTCAGGTATCTAGGATTGTGGATTCTCGTCTTGTCCGCGGTTCTCTTCAGTACCTTGTTCAGTGGGAGGGGTATGGTCCTGAGGAGAGGATGTGGGTCCCAGTGACGGACATTAAGGCCTCTCGTCTCATCAGGGCTTTCCATAGGTCCCATCCTGAGAGGGTGGGTTCTGAGTGTCCGGAGTCCACTCGTAGAGGGAGGGGTACTGTCACAACCAGACAGCTGAGAAGCTCTGACAGAGTGTCACAACCAGACAGCTGAGAAGCTCTGACAGAAACCTTTCAGAACCTCCTCCTTGAGTTTCTGTGTTGTGGTATTCAGCTCCTCCTCTCGTTAGCCTCTCTCAGCTGTCATGTGTTGGACTAATTGCTTCCCTTTAAATTCTTCCCCAGAAGGCTTTTCTGGGCGGCTTATACTACTTCCTGGAGTGTGTGTGCACGCTGACTCTGTCCTCCTGTTTGCTTCAAAGCTAAGTGTTGTACCTTTATCTGTTATTTTCTGTTTGCTGGATCCCAGGTGACCCTGACTCCCTCCGTATCTTGTGTAGGGAGCCGGTGGTCGTGTCCCCTCACTATTGTAGGGTGCTCAGGGCTTTATAGTCAAGGTTCGTGGATATGCAAACCTCCACCATTCGGATCTTTGCATAGGCTGAGCAGCCAGGGAAAGTGCCAGGTCTTCTGCAGGGGTCTCCCTTGGTTCCTTAGTTTTTGGATCCAGCGAGTCGTTTATACATGTTGCTTTGCCTTGTTTCCTGTACACCGTCCGTGACAGTTGCTAGGACTCAGAGCAAGGTTAGGAGTCCTAGCACCATTGCGCCAAATAAGATCAGTCGCTGGTGATGTCGAGGGTCAACGACTGTTCAGGTGAACGCTGTGGGGCGAATGGATCAATCTTCTACGTCAGTTTTATGGCGTCAGAAAGTTGCAAACTTAGCCACATGACCCAATCAGAGAGCAGCTTTTATTTTTTCAGAGCAGTTAAAGAAATGAAAGCTGAGCTCTGATTGGTCACTAGGAGCAAGAAGGACAGTCCTTGGTAAATGAGGCCTAAAATGTATGTTGGAACAGATTTTGTGCATCACAGTACAGCAATAACACCACAAGTGGCAGTGCCCTCATTGTGCCCCTTTACCATAAGTGCCAGACTGAGCCCTCATACATTTACTCAAGAGTCTGGGATTGCCCTCATAACTGCCAACCATAGTTAGTGCCAGCCACACCACCCCTACAGATCCTAGACTTCTGGGCCCCTTGTGCTATCCACAGCGTCCTCGTTAGAGGTAGTGACCGACAACGCCATGTAAGTGCCAGTCAATGCCCCCAAAAGTTTCATCTGCTGTCTTCGTAACTGGCAACCATAGTTCCCCAAGAAATCTCAGCAATATTGAACCCCCACAGGTGTTATCCACAGTGATACCAGGGGTGTTAGCTCCAGTGCCCCCAAACTGCTAGCCAATGTGCCCCATAACTGCCAGCCACTGAGCCTCCATAAATGAAGTCCACACTGTCACTACAACTCCCAGCATTATTGGTAACATAGGAGTTATTCACACTGATACCAAAGGTGACAACCATGGTGCTCCTACAAATGCCATCCACAGTACCCCCATAGGTGCTAGCCACAATGCCCGTCTAACACAGCAACCACAGTGCTACCATAAGAGACAGCCATTGACAGTGCCATATTAGTGCCAGTCAAAGCCCCAAAACATTTCATCCACTGCCTCCATAACTTGCCGGGGGGTGCCAAACTAAAATTATATGGTTGCATAAGTGTGCATACCCTTAAACTAATTCCTTGTTGAAGCACATTTTGATTTTATTACAGCACTCAGTCTTTTTGGGTATGAGTCTATCAGCATGGCACATTTTGACTTGGCAATTTGCCCACTCTTCTTTGCAAAAACACTCCAAATCTGTCAGATTGCGAGGGCATCTCCTGGGCACAGCCCTCTTCAGATCACCCCACAGATTTTCAATCGGATTCAGGTCTGGGCTCTGGCTGGGCCATTCCAAAACTTTAATCTTCTTCTGGTGAAGCCATTCCTTTGTTGATTTGGATGTATGCTTTGGGTCGTTGTCATGCTGAAAGATGAGGTTCCTCTTCATGTTCAGCTTTCTAGCAGAAGCCTGAAGGTTTTGTGCCAATATTGACTAGTATTTGGAACTGTTCATAATTCCCTCTAGCTTAACTAAGGCCCCAGTTCCAGCTGAAGAAAAACAGCCCCTTGGCATGATGCTGCCACCACCATGCTTCACTGTGGGGATGGTGTTCTTTTGGTGATGTGCAGTGTTGTTTTTACGCCAAACATATCTTTTGGAATTATGGCCAAAAAGTTGAACCTTGGTTTCATCAGACCATAACACCTTCTCCCACATGCTTTTGGGAGACTTCAGATGTGTTTTTGAAAAATGTAGCCTGGCTTGGATGTTTTTCTTCGTAAGAAAAGGCTTTCGTCTTGCTATTCTACCCCATAGCCCAGACATATGAAGAATACGGGAGATTGTTGTCACATGTACCACACAGCCACAGGACTAATGCAAGGATTTTTGCCACCCTAGGCAAAAGCTAATTTTGCTGCCCCCCTTGACTCCGCCTATTGCCCACACCCTTTGGCCCGCCCTTTTTTGTCACCCACCTATTTATACAGACTGTACCCTTCATTGTGGTAAGGCCACGTTTTCTCCCTCCAGCTACATACCATGTCATCCACAGATCCCCCACAAGTGTCATCCACAGATCCCCCACAAGTGTCATCCACAGATCCCCCTAAGTGTCATCCACCACAGATCCCCATAAATGTCATCCACAGATCCCTGCCCAGCGCCGCCTCCTAGCTACTTTATTCACTTCACTTGCCTCTGTGTAATCTCGCACAGGCGCACTGGCAGAGGCATCGTCGAACGAGGTGCACTAAAAGACGGCACATGCGCACTTCGCTCGACGATGCCTCTGCCAGTGCGCCTGTGCGAGATTACACAGAGGCAAGTGAAGTGAATAAAATAGCTACACTAGGAGGCGGCGCCGCGGGCTGGCGCCTTTAGCAAGAGTGGCGTACCTTGCTTATGGGTGGCACTGGCCCTGCACAGCCAGTACTTGCCAGATATTCCTGCAGCTCCTTTAATGTTGCTGTAGGCCTCTTGGTCGCCTCCCAGACCAGTTTTCTTCTCGTCTTTTCATCAATTTTGGAGGGACGTCCAGTTCTTGGTAATGTCACTGTTGTGCCATATTTTCTCCACTTGATGATGACTGTCTTCACTGTGTTCCATGGTATATCTAATGCCTTGGAAATTCTTTTGTACCCTTCTCCTGACTGATACCTTCTAACAATGAGCTTGTACCCTGAAAGATTATCAAAATTAGGGCTATTCATTTTAGAAAAAGACGACTGAGGGGAGATCTAATTACTATGTATAAATATATCAGGGGTCAGTACAGAGATCTCTCCCATCATCTATTTATCCCAGGACTGTGACGAGGGGACATCCTCTGCGTCTGGAGGAAAGAAGGTTTGTACACAAACATAGAAGAGGATTCTTTACGGTAAGAGCAGTGAGACTATGGAGCTCTCTGCCTGAGGAGGTGGTGATGGTGAGTACAATAAAGGAATTCAAGAGGGGCCTGGATGTATTTCTGGAGTGTAATAATATTACAGGCTATAGCTACTAGAGAGGGGTCGCTGATCCAGGGAGTTATTCTGATGCCTGATTGGAGTCGGGAATGGAATTTTTATTCCCCTAAAGTGGGGAAAATTGGCCTCTACCTCACAGTTTTTTTTTGCCTTCCTCTGGATCAACTTGCAGGATGACAGGCCGAACTGGATGGACAGAGGGCTTTTTTCGGCCTTATGTATTATGTTACTAGATCCCTCTGATGCTTTGGATACTCTCTGTGGACCATGGCTTTTGCTGTCTGATGCGACTAAAAAAATTTCAGGAAAGACCAACTAGAGCAGCTGCACTTTATTTGGGGTTAATCAGAGGCACTTTACATGATGGCAGGTGTATGCTGACTCCTATTTAACAGGATTGTGAATGTGATTGCTGAATTCTGAACACAGCTACATCCCCAGTTATAAGAGGGTGTGCACACTTATGCAACCACATTACTTTAGTTTTTTTTTTTTCTTCTCTCCACCTAAAAGATTTCAGTTTGTTTGAGTTGTACAGTTTATAGGTCACATTAAAGGTGGAAAAAGCCCTGAAATGATTTATCTTTGTCTCATTTTTTTACATCACAGAAACCTGACATTTTAACAGGGGTGTGTAGACTTTTTATATCCACTGTACATGTATATACACATATATATATATTCCATTTCATATATTCCATTTTACTACTGAAAATTACCGGGGCTCTGATGTTTGTGAAATACGGCCCGGAGATCAGACGCGCTCTTACTAGGCTCCGCTCCGAACTCTGACAGGAATAAGCTGTTTGTACTGACAGAACAAGCAGCGGATTCCTGTCAGAGACGGAACAGGGAGCGCGCAAGTGGCAGGGGCAGACTGGGCATGCGCTGCTCTTAGGCAGATTAGGAAAAGCAGCGCATGTGCAGTTACAATAAAGGCATAGATGAGCTTCTCCATGTCGAGTGCAGCCATGGACGTACTGGCTCAGGGGGCGTTGCTTACTATAAAAAGATTAGCAGACAGATTTTTTAAATAAAGTATATTTGGAATCTCTTTTTTCCCCTGCCTCCAACAATGTTGTGTAAAGTACTGATATAGTGGCCAACCCCTTTAATATACGAGGAACAATGTAGTCAGCTTACTGCACTCCATCACTGGCTACATATATATTGTTTTCTGCTCTTTCCCTATATATTAACTCATAGTGCGGGCTGTCTGTACCTACCACTGTCATCTAAAAAACACAAACACGCTTTCTGCCTCCCGACATGTTTCTCCAGCAAACTGGCGTCCTCAGGGGATCGGGCACACGTACAAAAAGATAGATTTGTGTTTAAAGTACACCTGATAATTAAAAAGTATAGACTGTCTGTTTAAATAATTATATATATAAATAATAAAATAAATAAATAAATAAGGAAATCATTGAGATGCAGTTTTAGTGGCATTAAAAATACCACTACAAACAAAAAAATTGTTTTTTTTCCAAAGTGACGGACTGTGTGGTTGCCGTGAGGCCCACAGTGTCAGGGGGCCCAAAACTGAACTGCTCCTTTTGTTTCCTAATTCCCACATACAGTTTTGGCATTTTTCTTGCTGTCACCACTAGGGGGAACTCACTGCATGTGAACGTGTGCCATTACTAATGAACTCAGTGAGCTCCACCTAGTGCTCTAACTGTAAAAAAAAATAATAGCCCATATAAAGGCATATTCTGAAATTACAGTGGATATTAACTTCAATAAAATAAAGTACACTTGTTGGACCTCTCATCAGGAATGAGGTTCATTCAGAATTTTGATATGATTTATTACTATATACAGGAAGATGTATAACTTATACCAGCTGTACATATATAATTATTTACAGGAGATGCCCAGGTTATACCAGCATGCTCCATATCACCATATACAGAAGATGTATAACTTATACCAGCTGTACATATATAATTATATACAGGACATGCCCAGGTTATACCGGCATGGTCCATATCACCATATACAGAAGATGTATAACTTATACCAGCTGTACATATATAATTATATACAGAAGATAAACAGGTTATACCAGCATGCTCCATATCACTATATACAAGGAGATATATAACTTATACCAGCTGTACATATATAATTATATACAGGAGATGCCCAGGTTATACCAGCATGGTCCTTATCACTATATACAAGGAGATATATAACTTATACCAGCTGTACATATATAATTATATACAGGAGATACCCAGGTTATACCAGCATGGTCCTTATCACTATATACAAGGAGATATATAACTTATACCAGCTGTACATATATAATTATATACAGGAGAACCAAATCTACCTCTCTGGTCCAGACATCACCACCTTACTATCCAGAATCCCACAATGTCCATCTTCTATATCATCCTTCTTCTCCCTTCGCTTTCTAAAACTTAACATGGATAAAAGAGAATTCATCATCTTTCCCCCATCTTGCTCAACCCGCCCAACAGACCTATCTATCACGATCAATGGCTGCACACTCTTCCTGGTCAACCAAGTCCACTGACCTTGGATTCTGCCCTCTCCTTCCGACACATCCAAGCCCTTTCCACCACCTGCCGCCTCCAACTCAAAAACATCTCCCGCATCCGCGCTTTCCTTAACTTTGAATATGCAAAAATGCTCGTACATGCCCTCATCATCTCCCGCCTAGACTACTGCAACATTCTCCTCTCTGGCCTTCCATCTAGCACTCTCGCACCCCTCCAATCTATCCTCAACTCTGCTGCCCGACTAACCCACCTCTCACCCTATTATTCCTCTGCCTCTCCCCTCTGCCAATCCCTTCACTGGCTCCCCATTGCCCAACGAATCCACTTCAAAGTACTTACAAATACATACAAGGCCGTCCATAACCTGTCCCCTCCCTACATCTCTGAGCTAATTTCCCGATACACCCCCACACGCAATCTCCGATCCTCACAAGACCTCCTTCTCTCCTCTCCTCTTATCACCTCTTCCCACAATCGACTCCAGGATTTTTCCCATACTCTGGAACTCGCTACCCCAACATATCAGACTCTCACCTACAGTGGAATCCTTCAAAAGAAACCTGAAAACCCACCTATTCAGACAAGCCTACAACCAGTGACCCTGCTGCCTCTATACCGCCATGACCAACTTCACCCGCACCTACTGTGTCCTTCTCCCATACCATGTAGATTGTAAGCCCTCATGGGCAGGGCCCTCTCTCCTTCTGTACCAGTCTGTAACTCGTCTTGTTTATAATTAATGCAATTGTCTGTTTTATGTATGAGCACCGCTTATTATATGTACAGCGCTATGGGATGACTAGTGCTTTAATAATAAATAATAATAATCTGCCTGACTGCACTGTGCCAGCTGTAAGGTCTGGTGGAGGAGGGATAATGTTATGGGGGGTTTGCAGGCGTCGGCCTCGGCCACTTAGTTCCAGTGCAGTGAAATCTTAATACTTCACCAGACCAACACGTCTCGGACGTATGCTTCCAGCTTTGTGGGAACAGTTTGGGGAAGGCCCTTTGCTGTTTCAGCATGACTGTGCCCCAGTGCACAAAGCAAACTCCATAAAGGCACGGCGTCTGGTGTGGAAGATTTTGACTGTACAGAGCCTTGACCTCATCTCCATTTAAAGCGAACCTTTCACCAGGATTTCACATAATAAACTATTACCAGTACCTTATAGATTATCCTCATTGTGTTTCAATGCATTATTGTGCCGCTTTCCTGGGATGGATATTCATGAAAAAAACGAGTTAGGCTACTTTCACACTAGCGTTCGTCGGTCCGCTCGTGAGTTCCGTTTGAAGGGGCTCACGAGCGGACCCGAACGCAGCCGTCCAGCCCTGATGCAGTCTGAATGGAGCGGATCCGCTCAGACTGCATCAGTCTGGCGGCGTTCAGCCTCCGCTCCGCTCGCCTCCGCACGGACAGGCGGACAGCTGAACGCTGCTTGCAGCGTTCGGGTGTCCGCCTGGCCGTGCGGAGGCGTGCGGATCCGTGCGGATCCGTCCAGACTTACAATGTAAGTCAATGGGGACGGATCCGTTTGAAGATGCCACAATATGGCTCAATCTTCAGGCGGATCCGTCCCCCATTGACTTTACATTGAAAGTCTGGACGGATCCGTACGAGGCTATTTTCACACTTAGAATTTATATGCTAAAATAATGCAGACGGATCCGTCCTGAACGGAGCCTCCGTCTGCATTATTATGATCGGATCCGTTCAGAACGGATCCGATCGAACGCTAGTGTGAAAGTAGCCTTATAAAGTCCTCGTCTCCAGCTCCTGAAGTCAAGGGGGTAGCCCTTCCCTCACTCCGGGCTGTACCTCCCCTGCCCTAACCCCGCCTCTAAGTAGTGTAACTGACACCCGGCTTAGTCGCCGGGACCGCGCTTGTACCGGCGGCGCATGCGCCGTCGGACTCGAACGCGATCCTGTAACTGAATCGCGCGCGAGGAAGAGAAGACAGGCAGGCATCGGGGACGGCGCATGCACGATTCAGTTACAGGATCGCGCTCGAGTCCGACGGCTCATGCGTCGCCTGTACAAGCGCGGTCCCGGCGACTGAGCCGGGTGTCAGTTACACTACTTAGAGGCGGGGTTAGGGCAGGGGCGTTACAGCCCGGAGTGAGGGAAGGGCTACCCCCTTGACTGCTAGCGTGACTTCAGGAGCTGGAGACGAGGACTTTATAACTCGTTTTTTTCATGAACATCCATCCCAGGAAAGCGGCACAATAATGCATTGAAACACAATGAGGATAATCTATAAGGTACTGGTAATAGTTTATTATGTGAAATCCTGGTGAAAGGTTCGCTTTAACACCTCTGGTATGAACTAGAATGAAGATTGTGACCCAAGTCCTCTACTCCAACTGACCTCACAAATGTTCTTCTGGATAAATAGGCAAAGATTCCCACATACACCCTCCAAAATCCTGTAGAAAGCCTTCCCAGAACAGCAGAGGGGGGACCAACTCCATATTAATGCCTACGGATGTAGAATGGGTAATGTACAGTTGTCCTAATACTTACCGTATGTCCATATATTGTAACAATTAGGTCCAGCAGGTGGCAGTACATACAACATGTTGTGTTGGCTTCATTGTTATTATTACTATATAATACCGCACTCCTTTCTAATAGGTTTCTAAGGGTTGTCAAGTCCCATGTCTTATGGTTTTATTCTCTGTCATATTACTGTCAGGGTTGATACTCACTGCCTAGTAAGACGGTTAAAACATAACATAAAGATAATTTTAACCCCTTAGTGACCACGCACATTTTTTCTAAATTGCATTCCAAGAGCTATAACTTTTTTGTTTTTTCATCAGTATACCTTTATGAGGCCTTATTTTTTGCAGGACAAGTTATAGTTTTTAATGCACCATAATCATTTATTAACACCAGCTACCCGTCTTAAAACCCCTTTGTTTACGTCAGTAAAAAGGCGCATTGGTGGTCACTAAGGGGTTAAACGATGGCTGATTCCGCTCATTAAATCTAGAGGTAGGCAATTGAAGTGTTAATTGGGGATACGTATATGTGTAACTGTACCCTATATCAAGTTGCGGTTATCTCTTAGCACTGTTTTCAGATACCCACAGTAATAAGAAAAATATCCGTAGTTAAAGTGGCAATATATCATGCTGGACTATTGTATGTTTGCAGTCCCAGCAATGTCCCCACTAAGCATCGATAGTGACCCAGGTATATTGAAAACGCCCGGTCACCATTCAATGTTTAATTTCTATGGGGTCCCTATGTGAAACCAGGAAAGTACCATCCCGCTGTCCGTATACTTGACAGTCAAAATGGTCACCCGGAGGGCCCCTTGCCACCAATAAAATCATGCCCAGCCCTGCTCCACGCGTTTCTAATATCCCTGTGTCGGGTACCTCTCCAGGAACATAAGGGCAAAAAATTGCTGAGTAAATAGTTAGTTGCCTAAGTGAAGGAAATAACGGTGAACGCCGCACGTGGTTTGTGCAGCCGTATCGGCACAAGTATGGCCGTGTTATATTACTGTCAGGGTTGCAAGCCTCTACCTCAGCAATTTCTGGATAACTAAGTTGCAAATCACAGACAGACCAACATTTTTACAGACACATCGCAAAATCAAGAGTTACTGATAGAGAGCATACTGTAAGTCATGGCGGCAGTTTGGACACGCATGCTGGGAGTTGTAGTTTCGCAACAGCTGGAGATCCGCAGGTTGGCCCTCCCTGCTTTAGAGGGTAGAGTCCTGACCAAGTTTTCACCTCCAGTAGAAGAGTAGACAACTAAGACTGGGCCCCCTCTTGCCCTAGGCCCCATAGCAGTCGCATGGTCTTCCGCTATGGTAGTTACGCCCCTGCCTCGTACCCGCTCCGCTGCTCCTCACCTCCCACTGCCCGCACCATCCACCAGCCCAGCTCCGTCACTAAACACCGCTCCCTGCCATCTGCTCCACCTCACTTTCTTCCCGAGGAGAGCGGTTGCTGCTGGCCACGTAGTGAGTGACTATGATCACCCGGCCTAGCGCTGCAGCATTGGAAAGATAGCCACGCTTTCATTGGTGGCCGGTGGGACTCCTCCTCCTGACCGCCTCCATCCCTATCTAAAATTGTGGCTGCTCCAGCTCCCACTGCACTTGCGCAGTGTAGACTTCCGAGGTTCGGGGCACAGATTCACAGATGGTGTTTTTTTCTCCCGGATGCTAAGGACTGCAGAAGAAAACACAAGGTTTTTACGGAATGTCCCTTTGGCATCACGGATGCGGACCCATTCACTTGAATGGGTCCACAAATCCGGAGATGCGGTGCGGAACGGAAGCACAAATCGGAAGCACTACGGAGTTTTGTTGGAACAGACGGATCACGGATCAATTCGAATGGGTCTGGATCCGTCCCAGCCGCCCTCAAATTGTGGTCCCCAGTGCATGGAACTGAACCACAACTGCCGTGTGCAAGAGGCCAAGGACAAAATTGCTGAGAAAAGGGGCTGAAAAAAAAGAGCACCGAGGATCGAACCCTAAGGAACCGGACGTTGTCAACATTAGGTTTCATTTTAAATGTCAGTCTTAATCGGTTCTGAACCAGGGTAATTTTAATCTTCTGAGGCGCACAGTTTAGACACTTTTCACGCGTGTTATTTTAACAGCTATAACTTTTTTTTATTGGTTGCACTAAAATGTTTATTTTTGCTGTTATTTTTCTTAGAATAAGGCCTCATGCACACGACTGTATTGTGCATGAGGCGTACTGTGAATATCAGGCTTAAATGGCGTTGTCCCTGTATTGCAAGTACCAGGCTTAAATTTGTATTTTTAGTCCCCCTAACGTTGTAGGATGAGAATCCAAATTGAGGACACTGATAAAAAGAAATAATGCAATGGTTCTTTTATAATGTCTCCAGTAATTCAATATTGTGGCATTGCTTCCAAGTCATAGGATATATGTATCAAACTTGTATCTTATTTGTGATGCAGCTTGTCATTTGTAAATACAGGTTAGTTTGTGGAGGGAACGGAGTTCCAAGGCCGCGGTGCGGCGTCCCGCACTGTCACTAGCCTGGAGTACACTTACCCTACCGGTATGGGCTGAAGCAGGCAGACCGTCTCTAAGGCAGCTGTGTTCTCCGGCTCTTGACGTCCCACGTGGATACCTGGTATCTCGGGTAGCTAGATCAGTATGACGTAATTCGCGTCAGGGGTCACGTGATCGGACTCGTATTCGCCGGTTGCTGTTTAAATCGGGTCGCTTGTAGGAGTGCTTGTTTAAATGAATGTGTAATAATTCTTAAGACTTTCCAGTGTCCTCCACGTCCTCATATGCATTTCGGGACAATACACGGTCCCTTCATCAGTGAGTGGAGGATCTTCATTTGCCAATGATATATATATGGTTGACTATTAGGGAACTGAATTCTATTGGTCCGATAATTAAATGGACATAATTAATTTAATTGGCTGTGATTAACCCATTCTGCCTTAGTACTTTGTACAAACCGGATTCTAAAAAAGTTGGGACACTATACAAATCGTGAATAAAAACTGAATGCAATGATGTGGAGGTGCCAACTTCTAATATTTTATTCAGAATAGAACATAAATCACGGAACAAAAGTTTAAACTGAGAAAATGTACCATTTTAACGGAAAAATATGTTGAATCAGAATTTCATGGTGTCAACAAATCCCTAAAAAGTTGGGACAATGCCATTTTCACCACTGTGTGGCATCTCCCCTTCTTCTTACAACACTCAACAGACGTCTGGGGACCGAGGAGACCAGTTTCTCAAGTCTAGAAATAGGAATGCTCTCCCATTCTTGTCTAATACAGGCCTCTAACTGTTCAATCGTCTTGGGCCTTCTTTGTTGCACCTTCCTCTTTATGATGCGCCAAATGTTCTCTATAGGTGAAAGATCTGGACTGCAGACTGGCCATTTCAGTACCCGGATCCTGCTCCTACGCAGCCATGATTTTGTGATTGATGCAGAATGTGGTCTGGCATTATCTTGTTGAAAAATGCAGGGTCTTCCCTGAAAGAGATGACGTCTGGATGGGAGCATATGTTCTAGAACTTGAATATATTTTTGTGCATTGATGGTGCCTTTCCAGACATGCAAGCTGCCCCTGCCACACGCACTCATGCAACCCCATACCATCAGAGATGCAGGCTTCTGAACTGAGCGTTGATAACAACTTGGGTTGTCCTTGTCCTCTTTGGTCCGGATGACATGGCGTCCCAGATTTCCAAAAAGAACTTCGAATGGTGACTCGTCTGACCACAGAACAGTCTTCCATTTTGCCACACTCCATTTTAAATGATCCCTGGCCCAGTGAAAACGCCTGAGCTTGTGGATCTTGCTTAGAAATGGCTTCTTCTTTGCACTGTAGAGTTTCAGCTGGCAGCGGTGGATGGCACGGTGGATTGTGTTCACTGACAATGGTTTCTGGAAGTATTCCTGAGCCCATTCTGTGATTTCCTTTACAGTAGCATTCCTGTTTGTGGTGCAGTGTCGTTTAAGGGCCCGGAGATCACGGGCATCCAGTATGGTTTTACGGCCTTGACCCTTACGCACAGAGATTTTTCCAGATTCTCTGAAGCTTCGGATGATGTTATGCACAGTTGATGATGATAGATGCAAAGTCTTAGCAATTTTTCGCTGGGTAACACCTTTCTGATATTGCTTCACTATCTTTCTGCGCAACATTGTGGGAATTGGTGATCCTCTACCCATCTTGGCTTCTGAGAGACACTGCCGCTCTGAGAAGCTCTTTTTATACCCAATCATTTTGCCAATTGAACTAATTAGTGTTAATTGGTCTTCCAGCTCTTCGTTATGCTCAAATTTACTTTTTCCAGCCTCTTATTGCTACTTGTCCCAACTTTTTGGGGATTTGTTGACACCGTGAAAATTTGAATCAACATATTTTTCCTTTAAAATGATACATTTACTCGGATTAAACGTTTGATCTGTCATCTACGTTCTATTACAAATAAAATATTGACATTTGCCATCTCCACATCATTGCATTCAGTTTTTATTCACAATTTGTTTAGTGTCCCAACTTTTTGGGAATCCGGTTTGTAGTTCCTATATAAACAATCTCATAGGGAGCTGAGCTAAAATATATGCAAAAATGTTAAAAAAAAGGTATTTAAAAATACACAATAATAGTAACAATGTTTAGATGTTTTAAAACATGTATTAAATTATAAAAATCTAGAAATTTCTTTAATAAAATATTCTATATAATGGATGATATTATTTTCTTTCAGAAGGTATAAGGGAGGAAAAGATGTTCTGATCAGGTGTGCAAGACAGATGTGATAGGTAGAGGCCGCTCACCAAGGGGGGACCGCAACAGGAATAAACTGCTAGGGACCGCCATCGATGGGTGGCCTCCACCTGTATATAAATGTTATAGAAATCCAAAGATTTCCATTTCATCATTTAGTCCATATGGCACCATTGAGTTGAATTCAAAACATCTTATTTAGGTGGTTCCCCCCCCCCCCCCTCCAATCTCTTTTTACTGTCTCTAATGCTGTAAATTTTGAACTAGTGGGATCTTTGTTGTGTACTGACTTGAAATGATTGGACAATGTGTGATTCTCAAAGCCCTTCTTTATATTGGCTATATGTTCAGATATACGTCTTTTAAGTTGTCTTTTTGTACGTATATGTATAATTTTTGACACGGACATTCTATAGCATATTATTTCGAATTTTATTTCAATTGTACAATTTCTTTTGAGTCTTCTAAATTGGTCCTGGGGTATATTAGTTAACCACACTGGCAAATGCCAACTGTCATAACGAATAAAACTATTTTTAGCTGTTGGTTTTTGATGTGTAACACAAATTAGTTGATCTTTCTCGACAGAAAATTGTAAATCCAGAAATTCCAATTCGGTCAAACTTATTGTAGATGTGAATTTTAAATTGTAATTATTTGAGTTAATATCTTGTATAAAAGAGTATAAATGTTCCTTACTGCCTCACCAGATAAAGCTAATGTCATCTATATACCTTTTCCAGAGCACCAGGTCCTCCCCCAGGCTTGGCACAATAGTTTCCAATTCCCACTCTGCCTTAAATAAATTAGTGTAGCTGGGGGCGAACCTGGAGCCCATGGCAGTACCCTGAATTTGCAAGTAGTAGTCCAAATTCCAATAAAAATAATTATGATTTAAAATAAACTCAATTCCTTCTGTGATAAATGTTATTTGTTCCAAGTTTACCTTCTAAAAGTAATTGTTTATTTACAGATTCTCTTCCTTGTTTGCGATTTATACAGGTATATAGGGACCAGGGGCGTACATAGAAATCATGGGGCCCCATAGCAAAACTCAGAATTGCCCCCCCCCCCCCCCAATAAAAAGTTTAATTATTAAAGCTGATTAGTGAAGGTGCGGGGTACATTAGGAGCTAAATAAAAGGTTAGGCTATGGTCACATCACGTTTTTTACTTATATGTTGGGGGGGGGGGGATAAAGTGCTGCACCCTATGTTTTTCTATCCTGCAGCGTCCAGTAGAAAAACCATATAGGTTAACATATACATTTTTCTTTCAAACTCTATGATGAAGGATGCCACTGTATGTATACATGAAACGGATGGAAAAAACGGGACATGAACTCGGCCTCAGGGTCCATTCACACATCCGTTGTTTCTTTCCTGATCTGTTCCGTTTTTTTGCGGAACAGATCTGGACCAGTTCTGTATCCATTCATTTTCAATGGGTCCTGAAAAAAAAATCAGACATTAAGCTGTCCGATTTTTTTCAGGACCCATTGAAAATGAATGGGTACAGAACTGGTCCAGATCTGTTCCGCAAAAAACGGAACAGATCAGGAAAGAAACAACGGACGTGTGAATGGACCCTAACCCTTTAAGTTTTATTTATTTTATGATTGGTGTAAATCAGAGGATTAATTACTGCAGCAGAACTGTCCACACTGGTCAATGTGACCCCTGGGACAGATCTTCTGCAGGTCCACAGCATTAGATCTCTGTCTCACAGCTCAACTTCTCCCTTTGTTATTAACAGGGAGCAGAGCTGAGCAATTTTAGTCATGTCCCATCCTTCACTCAGAGGTAGTCTATCTGGAGCCTCCAGCACATGCCACAGGTCCCATGTGAAAGAATATATATATGCACTACAGTGAGCAGAGCTGAGGCTGACCCTAACAGCTCTGAGTACAGTCACACTGCTGCAGCAAACAGCCTGTCCTCCTGTCAGCTCCTCTCAGCTCTATCATGCAGAGCGCTGCTGCTTCCTTCTGCCCTCTCACACAGCCTAGGAACAGTGAAGGCAGTGCTGGGGGTTAACAAGCAAGAGAAGGGCAGGAAGACCCAGAGGAGGGTAAGCATGTGGGACATCACTGCTGAGAAAAGTAGATGCAGGGCTGGTACTTTACCGTGGTGCTAGCTGTGGGAGCAAACTTCCAGCAAACATCACAGAGGGGCGGGCACATCAGGCACTGAGCTGCTTCCTGATTGGAGGAATCGGCTGCTCACTCTCCCTCCTTCCCTCCTTCCAGCCTGCTGTTATCAGCGCAGCACTAGCGCTGTGTATAATGCCAAATGAAAATCTAAAACTGTAATGGCACTGGGGCGTTTGGGCCCAGGGCTGCCGACCCAAACGCCCCATTGCCAGTATTTAAATCTCTACTGTGTATTCAGGTCGGAAAGGGGGCGGAGCCATGCAGCCTGGCCGGGCCCCCTAACCTCACGGGCCCCATAGCCAGTGCGTGGTCTGCCTATATTGACGGTACGCCACTGATAGGGACTGAACGTCCAACGTACCTATGTGCCAATTTGGATCAAATGGTAAGTGTTCCAATGTGTTTATTATTTGAGATGTATCTTTTAGATAGGAGTTGATGTTTTTTACTCTTGGTTGAAGCAAAGTATCAATATATTGAGATAAGTTTGAAGTTAAAGAGCCGATCCCCGATATGATGGGTCGGCCTGGTGGATTTGTTTAGGGTTTGTGTATTTTGGGTTAACAATATAGTGTTGGTTATCTTTGTTCAGTACCCAAAATATAATTGTATTCAGTATCTGATAAAATACCTCTATCCCGACCTTTGTTACAGTAATGGATCAGTTTTTGATGATATTGTTCAGTTGGAACCTTTCTAAGTTTTCTGTATGTAGTGGAATCTGACAGTTGTTTTCTGCATTCAGTGTTGTATATATTAGTGTCTTGAATCACAATTGCGCCATCCTTGTCCGCTGGATTAATTGTTATATTTTTTTGTTTTTGTAATTGACAGATAGCTTCTTTTTCTTTTCTTGATAAATTATATTTCATATTTGGTTTATTATGCAATTTGCGTATGTCTGTTTCAACACATTGTCTAAAAGTAACTAGTTCCTTGCTAGCGACTTAGATTTATTTTTTAATGTTGTGTGTTCATATGAATCATTATTTTGGACATTCTTCGCAATCTGGTTTTTCATAAAATACTTCTTAAGACATAATTTTCTAATACATTTTTCTACTCCTATGAATGTGTCGAACTTATTGAGTGAATTTGTGGGGGAAATTTTTTACCCTTTATTTAATAAACTGTTTTGGGCTGTAGTGAGGGTGACCGGACTTAAGTTCACTATCGTGTCTATATCCGTGGTACTCTATGGTTTTGTTTTTCTAATATCTCAAATCTATTTTTAACCGGTATAGAATACTGGTTTTGTTTGTTTGGAACAGTTTCTTGTATGGTGTTGGGTCTTTCTTGGTAGTGATTGTTTTGTTTGGGTTGGGCAAAATATATAGTATTTTTTCATTTTTTTATTTTTTTATCCATAATTTCTTGTTCTACTTTGTCTAAATTTTTGCATAGTCTTTCTTGCCATACATTGTAATCTTCATTTTTAGGAAATGTGTCAATGGTAACTTTAATTTCATTTATTTGTGTTGTGATGTTTGTTAATATATCTGTCCTTCTTTTTATAATTAAGTGCATTAATGCTATTGATTGCTCATGTAGTAAACAATCCCATTCCTTATTGAATTCTGTGTTACATAAATCCAAGGCTGGTGTTTTGACTAATTGTAATCCTTTAGGAACTTTATTATGTTCAATATATTGTTTAAGTGATTTGATCTCCCAGTGCTGTTTCAATTGTTTGACTAAGAGAGATTCAGCTTCTCTAAATGTATTTGACATATTTATACCTTGTTGGTTGATATCTATGTCTTCAGGTCTATTTAATTTCAAAGTCTCAGCTTTGAGACGTTTACTTTCAGCATGATTCCAAATATCCATTTTATCTGAAGGGTGAGCTTAACACCTAATTGGGTGATAGAAAACGACTGAATACAAAGGAAGAGGGTGGCTCCACTTTTCAGACCAAAACAGGTGAGGTGCAAATCTGCTAATTGGATCACCCTATCCAATAGTATAAGTGAAAATGAACAAAAGATCTAGCAGGCACTCTCTATATGGAATATTGCTGAAGCGGGAGGGGGAGGACCACCTAAGTAAGATGTCCAGGTTGGAATCTAGGAGAATTTTTGAATTCAACTCAATGGTGCCATATGGACTAAATGCTGAAATGGAAATCTTTGGATTTCTATAACATTTATATACAGGTGGAGGCCGCCCATCGATGGCGGTCCCTAGCAGTTTATTCCTGTTGCGGTCCCCCCTTGGTGAGCGGCCTCTACCTATCACATCTGTCCTGCACACCTTATCAGAACATCTTTTCCTCCCTTATACCTTCTGAAAGAAAATTTATATCATCCATTATATATATTATTTTATTAAATTTATAGATTTTTATCATTTAATACATGTTTTATAACATCTAAACATTGTTACTATTATTGTGCCAATATATTTTTAAATACCTTTTTTTTTAACATGTTTACATATTTCAGCTCCCTATGAGATTGTTTATATAGGAACTACAAAGTACTAAGGCAGAATGGGTTAATCACAGCCAATCGAATTAATTGTGTCCATTTAATTATTGGACCAATAGAATTCAGTTCCCTAATAGTCAACCATATATATATATATATATATCATTGGCAAATGAAGATCCTCCAATCACTGATGAAGGGACCGTGTATTATCCCGAAACATGTATGAGGACGTGGAGGACACTGGAAAGTCTTAAGAATTATTACGCATTCATTTAAACGAGCGCTCCTACAAGCGACCCGATTTAAACAGCAACCGGCGAATCCGAGTCCGATCACGTGACCCCTGAGGCGATTTGCGTCATACTGATCTAGCTACGCGAGACACCAGGTATCCACGTGGGATGCCAAGAGCTGGAGAACACAGCTGCCTTAGAGACGGTCTGCCTGCTTCAGCCCATACCGGTAGGGTAAGTGTACTCCAGGCTAGTGACAGTGCGGGACGCCGCACCGAGGCCTTGGAGCTCCGTTCCCTCCACAAACTAACCTGTATTTACAAATGACAAGCTGCATCACAAATAAGATACAAGTTTGATACATATATCCTGTGACTTGGAAACAATGCCACAATATTGAATTACTGGAGACATTTTAAAAGAACCATCGCATTATTTCTTTTTATCAGTGTCCTCAATTTGGATTCTCATCCTACAACGTTAGGGGGACTAAAAATACTAATTTAAGCCTGGTACTTGCAATACAGGGACAACGCCATTTAAGTCTGATATTCACAGTACAGGTACAACGCTGTCAACATTTACTTATGTTTATTTGCCTATCGTGGTACATTACTAAATCTATTGCAACTACCCATTAACCAGAGGTCTGCCTAACACCAGCGAGTTGTTTTGGGAGATTCATCCTATATATTTTTAATGAACTTTTTTCATTTTTATTTCTATTTTTATTATTGCATTTTATGTTATTTTTTATATTGAGCGCCCAATCGGCACACTATACCACAGCCTTTATCCATATGCCAACAATATTTATGCATTTTTATTGTACATCATCTATCTATGTATTATTCATAAATAAATAGTATATTTTAACATATACCTCAGCGCTTCAGCAATATTCCATATAGAGAGTGCCTGCTAGATCTTTTGTTCATTTTCAATAATACAGTATTACTCTAAAACAGATTTCTTGTTTGTGTTTAGTATGTACGGGTGACTTGCATTATTCCTTCCCATGTGCATAACTTTACATTTGTCAGTGTTAAACCTCATCTGCCACTTATCTGCCCAAGCCTCCAGTCAGGGGCGTAACTAGAAGTGACTGGGCCCCACAGCAAATATTTGTAAGGGCCCCCCTCAGCGCGCTTCGCACCTCCCTCCTCCTGTGTAAACCCCACTCCTTTGGCACAGTGTAGCGGTATACTGTATATTGTGTGGCACAGTGTAGAGGTATACTATATATTGTGTGGCACAGTGTAGCGGTATACTGTATATTGTGTGGCACAGTGTAGCGGTATACTGTATATTGTGTGGCACAGTGTAGCGGTATACTGTATATTGTGTGACACAGTGTAGAGGTATACTGTATATTGTGTGACACAGTGTAGCGGTATACTGTATATTGTGTGGCACAGTATAGAGGTATACTGTATATTGTGTGGCACAGTGTAGCGGTATACTGTATATTGTGTGGCACAGTGTAGAGGTATATTGTGAGGCACAGTGTAGCGGTATACTGTATATTGTGTGGCACAGTGTTGAGGTATATTGTGAGGCACAGTGTAGCGGTATACTGTATATTGTGTGGCACAGTGTAGCGGTATATTGTGAGGCACAGTGTAGAGGTATACTGTATATTGTGTGGCACAGTGTAGCGGTATACTGTATATTGTGGGGCACAGTGTAGCGGTATACTGTACATTGTGAGGCACAGTATAGAGGTATACTGTATATTGTGTGGCACAGTGTAGCGGTATACTGTATATTGTGTGGCACAGTGTAGGCTATATGTGTATAACATAAACATACTCCACATGAACACTTACAGTTACATGGCTTGGTCCTTGGGGATCTCGGACACCACTTCCACACTTTGGCCGGGGGCTCGGCGGAGCTGATGTTGTGTTTTATCCTAATGAGAAAGATTTTATAATAAGGATTTGGAGAAGGGGCAGAGGGATAGCAGAGCAGGGAGAGGCTGGTGCCGCTACTAGGGGGTCATACCATGGGGCAGTAATAAAACCCACCATAATGCCCCCCCCCCCCCCAGTAGTAATAATTCTCCTTATAATGTGACAGTGCAAAAAATACCCCCTTGTAATGCCCCCAGTTGAGCTAATGTCCCCATAGTGCCCCAAAAAATGTGCCAGTATAAAATACCCCTATATAGTGCCCCCAGTAACTTCCCCCATAGTGCTCCTCTCCCCCCTTCCTGCTAGTGCCCCCCCAAAATGTACCAGTATAAAATGCCCCATATATAGTGCCCCAGTAGATGCCGCTCAGTGTCCGGCCTCTGATAGGCTGCCGGCCTAGTGTCCCCCATAATGCCCCCCAATAATGTGCCAGTAAGTGCCCCTATCATGTGCCAGTATCAAGTGCCTCTCCCCCCCCCACATGTCCCAGTATCATAGTGCCATCTCCCCCCATGTGCCAGTATCAAGTGCCTCTCTCCTTCCCACCCCCCATGTGCCAGTATCAAGTGCCTCTCTCCTCCCCATGTCCCAGTATCATAGTGCCATCTCCCCCCCCCCCCACTAAAAAGTGCCAATATCAAGTGCCTCTCTCCCTCCCCCCTCCCTATGTGCCAGTATCAGGTGCCCCCCCCCCATGTGCCAGTATCAAGTGCCAACCCCCCCTCTCCCCTCCAGGTGCCAGTATCAGGTGCCTCCCCCCCCCCCTATGTCCCAGTATCATAGTGCCATCTCCCCCCCCCCCCACCACCACCACAAAAAAAGTGCCAGTATCAAGTGCCTCTCTCCCTCCCCCCCCCCCAATGCCAGTATCAGGTGCCTCTCTCCCTCCCCCCCATGCCAGTATCAGGTGCCAACCCCACTCCCATGTGCCAGTATCAGGTGCCAACCCCCCCCCCCCAGGTGCCAGTATCAGGTGCCAACCCCCCTCCCCCCATGTGCCAGTATCAGGTGCCTTCCGCTCCCCCATGGCAGTAACAGTCGGGTATTAAAAAAAAAATAATAAACACTTCTACTTACCTCCATGTCAGCGATGCGATGCAGCCTCTTCCTGTGTCCCGCCTTGTATTCTGTCCCGCCCTGTATGCCCTTATATGGAGTCAGTGCTTGTATTTCAGAAAAGAGTCTGCTGGGATTCGAACCCAGGACCTTCTGCTTCAGAGGCAGAGCAGCTATCCACTAGACCATAAGAGCTGCCTTGAGGCTGAGTGAAAAAATATGAGACTTCTACTGTTATAGCTGGCTAAGTGTACATCTATACACATGGCAGCTGTTCATATATAGAGATGTAGCAGAGCTGAATGTGCAGGGACAGCTGTCATATACAGATATAGCAGTGCTAGGTGTGTTTGGGCAGCTGTCATGTGTATAGATGTATTTTTTTTTTTTTTAACAGTCAGTTGTAATGCAGCCTTTATGGCTGTGAGGGTAAATGCTTTGCCACTGATTCACTTATAGATTGGAGGTTGTGGGTTCGAATCCCAGACCAGGAGACTTTTAGCAGACAGTAAAATTAGATCACTCTAGCGGCTGTGAAGGGGCCCTGAACACGATATTTATCTAACTTCAAAATAAACTGTCACACACGCTGCTTGGGGCGCCGGGCCCCCTTGGCAGCCCGGGCCCCGAAGCAGCTGCTTCCCCTGCTTCCCCGGTAGTTACGCCACTGCCTCCAGTCTACCCAGATCCCTCTGTAGTAGTATACTGTCCTCTTCAGTGTTAATTACTTTACACAGTTTAGTGTCATCTGCAAAAATTGATATTTTACTATGCAAGCCTTCTACAAGATAATTAATAAATATATTGAAGAGAATAGGGCCCAATACTGACCCCTGAGGTACCCCTTCACCACAACAAGGTACCGATCACGAAGGGGAATTGACACATGTATGTGCCTTTTTTTTTGTTTTGTTTTTGCAGCCACAGTGCAGCACCAGAGGCCAGAAAAATTAGGCATGTACACATGCCTGAAAAATTTGGTATTGTTGCAGCCGCAGGCAGAAAGGTGACTAAAACATTGCGGCTTGAACCCTAGTTGGTGGCGGAGAAGGCTGGATACCGAAGGGCTGTGGCGATGTGTAGGACTGAAAAAGCTCTGCATGTCCTCCATCAGCAACACATCTGTAAAGCGTCCTGTCCTTGCCGCCATGGTCATGGTAGGAGGAGGATTACTTTCACCTCTTCCCCTGTTAGATTCCCGTTGTGCTGTGACATCCCCCTTATAAGCTGTGTAAAGCATATTTTTTAGTTTGGTATTGCACTGCTGCATCCTTTCTGACTTCCGGTAATTTGGTAACATTTCCGCCACTTTCTGCTTATACCGGGGGTCTAGTAGCGTGGCCACCCAGTACAGGTCGTTCTCCTTCATCCTTTTTATACGAGGGTCCCTCAACAGACATGACAGCATGAAAGACCCCATTTGCACAAGGTTGGATGCCGAGCTCATTTCCCGTTCCTCGTCCTCACTGATGTCATTGACGGTCTGTTCTTCCCCCCAGCCACGTACAAGACCACGGGTCCCAGATAGGTGACAACAACGAGCACCCTGGGATGCCTGCTGTGGTTGGTCTTCCCCCTCCTCAAAGCCACATTCCTCCTCTGACTCCTCTTCCTCATACTCCTCTTCCAGCGTTGCCGCAGGTCCGGCAAGCGATGATGACAAGGCTGTTTCTGGAGGTGATGGTGACCACAACTCTTCCTCTTCACGCTCATCTGCAGCCTGATCCAGCACTCTTCGCAGGGCACGCTCCAGGAAGAAAACAAATGCGATGAGGTCGCTGATGGTGCCTTCGGTGCTCTTGTTGGAGCAGGTGGTTGAACATTAGAAGTGTTGAATTCCAACGTGTCGGGCTGTCGCAAATCAAGCGCCTCACTGGCATGTTGTTTTGGCGCTGAATGTCTGAAAAGTGCGCCATGGCCGTGTAGGAATGCCTGAAATGGCCACACACCTTCCTGGCCTGCATGAGGACGTCCTGTAAGCCTGGGTACTTAGACACAAAGCGTTGTACGATGAGATTCAACACGTGTCATGCACGGCACATGTGACAACTTGCCCAAATTCAATGCCGCCAACAAATTGCTTCCATTGTCACACACCACTTTGCCAATCTCTAGTTGGTGCGGGGTCAGCCACTGATCCACCTGTGCATTCAGGGCGGACAGGAGTGCTGGTCCGGTGTGGCTCTCTGCTTTCAGGCAAGTCAACCCCAAGAAAGCGTGATACTGTCGAATCCGGGATGTGGAATAGCCCCTGGGGAGCTGGGGGGATTCAGTTGATGTGCAGCCAGATGCCGCAGCAGAAGAGGACTCAGCCGAGGAGGTTATGGAAGAGGATGGAGTAGGAGAAGTAGAGGAGGTGGCAGTAGGCCTGCCTGCAAGTTGTGGCGGTGTCACCAACTCTGCTGCAGAGCCACGCATTCCATGCTTGGCAGCCAGAGATGCCATGACTTCCTTTTCAATCACTGTGTAGAGGTTTGGGATTGCCTTATTTGAAAAAAAAATTCATCCGAGTACCTTCCACTGTGGTGTCCCAATAGCGACAAATTTTTTGAAGGCCTCAGACTCCACCAGCTGGTATGGTAAAAGCTGGCGGGCTAAGAGTTCCGTCAAGCCAGCTGTCAGACGCCGGGCAAGGGGGTGACTCTGTGACATTGGCTTCTTACGCTCAAACATTTCCTTTACAGACACCTGACTGTGGGCAGATGAGATGGAACTGCTGAAGGTGAGAGGCGGGTGGTTGAGAGGGGGCAAGGAGGACAGCAGTGGTTGACATGGCTGAAGATGCTGGACCAGGAGGAGGATGGTGGCTTTGAGCTTGTGTGCTGCTTCTACTAGTCATCATGTGTTGATCCCATAGGCGTTTGTGATGTGCAATCATGTGCCTTCACAAAGCAGTTGTACCTAGGTGGGTGTTGGATTCCCCACGACTCAGTTTATTTTGGCACAGGTTGCAAATGGCATCGCTGTTGTCAGAGGCAGACACACAAAAAAAATGCCACACTGCTGAGCTTTGCAATGACGGCATTCTGGTGGTGGCAACAGCATGCGTTGATTGGCGTGCTGTCTGGCTGACCCCGGGTGCCGATACATGCTGTCTGACTGTGCCACTAGCTCCTTGCGACGACCTCCCCCTGCTTCCAACTCGTCTCCTCCTTCTCTCTGTCCCCCCTTCTGAACTTTCCCCCTCTTCTTCTTCTCTTCGAGCAGGCACCCACGTGGCATCCACGGACACATCATCATCATCAACCGCTTCACTTGTATCTGACACCTCAGCAAAGGAAGCAGCAGCGGGTACAACATCATCATCATCACACTGTACGTCCATGTGTGTAATGCTGCCTGACTGAGACATATCCCTGTAATCTACATCCCCTGGCAATAATGGTTGCGCATCACTAATTTCATCCAACTGATGTGTAAATAACTCCTCTGAGGGATCAAGTGAAGCGGCTGTGGTGGCTGTGGTGGTAGTGGTGGTGGTGGTGGCGGACGGGAGAGTGGTAACTTGAGAGTAGGTGACCAAAGCTGAGCTGGAGGAGAATGGTGCGTCAAGGTTCTTAGCGGAAGCTGTTGAAGATTGGGTGTCCTGTGTAAGCCAGTCAACTATTTTCTCCAAATTTTAGGGGTTCAGGGTACGTGGCCTCTGAACACTGGGCATTATTCCAGGGCCAGTGGAAATCACAGCACCACGACCACGGCGGACCCTGCGGGGTGGCCTGCCTCTGCCTGTCATTTTTTTTTTTAATGTGAAGTGGTATTATGCGTGCAAGGTACTGTGCCAACCTATCCTTTGCGTCTGCATAGGAGGCGGAGTTGAAGGCACTCACTGACGCATGTACAATGGGTAAGGGACTGAGAATAAATTGTTACACTGATTCCAGGTATGCTTTCGGGGTAGCACATGACTTTGGTGTTATCTGGAAAACTAGGGGATTTCTGACTTAATTGGGCAAGCCAATTAATAATTCAGAAGCAGTACAGAGCCTCATAGAGGCCTTAGAGCTGCCCACAGAGGTTGCCATTGTTAAAGTGCCAGCCCATGTGAAGCAAGATGATCCGCTAGCTGTGGGAAATGCTCAAGCAGACCAAGCAGACAAACAAGCAGCCGGTCTGCCGCTCCTGACATAGTTTTTTTCCAACTATGCCAGATTTGTCACTCTTGCAGGAATTACAGGCTTAGATAACGCCTCAAGACAAAAAGGTATGGATGGAGGCGGGGGCCACGAAGACAGGAGAGCTCTGGCAGGTAAATGGCAGAACATGTTTGCCTCAGAGTTTGTATCCGATGATGGCCAATTTAGCACATGGCCCTACTCATTTGTCGAAAGGAGCTATGAGCGCACTAGTGTTAGAACATTGCTTTGCACCTGGAATTCAGACCCTCTTTGAAAAGTTTGTTCAGGGTTGTCTTACATGTGCCACACATAACCCTGGGAGGTTTGTAAAGACCCCCAAGAAACACACTCCCAAACCCTTGTACCCGTTTCAAAGAGTGCAGGTGGATTACATACAGCTACCCAAGGTGAGCACATATGAGTATGTCCTTGTAGCCATTGATGTATTCTCAGGCTGGCCAGAAGCCTGGCCAGTAAGTACGGCTACGGCCAAAAATACTGCTAAGAAAATTTTGTCAGAGGTAGTCTGCAGAAATGGGATTCTAGAGGTGATAGAGTCAGACAGAGGTACCCACTTCACTGGGGAGATAATGGGACACATACTGAAGACCTTAGGGATCACACAAGCCCTGCACACTCCCTATCACCCGGAAAGCAGCAGAAAGGTGGAAAGACTTAATGGGACAATTAAATTAAAGTTACAAAAGAATTTAGACTCACACAGTTCTAGGAACTGGGTAGAAGCTTTGCCAGTAGTATTATATGCCATCCGCACTACTCCTACTGGACAAGAAAAGCTTAGTCATTTTGAAATGTTGTTTAGTTCTGCACCAAGGACAGAGTTATATTTTCCACAGCAGCTGCAAGCAGACTACTCTACCCTGACTTCATATTTGGTGGAGTTGCATGAACATCTGTCAAAGGTTTTCTCTTCTATACCAGATCCTAATTCTCTTGAAGGTACACACTCTCTGGTTCCTGGCGATTGGGTAGTCCTGAAGAGGCATGTAAAAAAGACCCTGGAGCCAAGGTTTGACGGTCCATATTAGGTGCAACTAACCACACCCACCGCCGTCAAGCTGAACGGGAGACCAGTCTGGGTCCATGCAAGTCACTGCAAAAAGGTTCTGAAGACAGACAGTCACAAACAGGAAAGCAGCCCCACTGTTGTGAATCCAACCAGTTGTGAGAGTAACATGGATCAGTAGACTATCACAATGCATGCAATGCCTTGCCTGTTTCTTTGTATTCTATGTTTTTGTGCACAGGTGAAAGGAGGAAAACATACAAATTCCATTTGGCAACTACATCAACAGACTGCCAAGCAGCTGAATACTACTGACTGTTGGATATGCTCTCACATCCCTGCCAACCACAAGGGAATCCCTCTGATAGGTGTTCCAATCTCTATGAATGATTTGAATCTCACAGACTATAGTTATGATGTTCAAATAGATGTAGAACACACCTCACATAATGCCGTTTCTCATCAAGGGATATACTTAGAGATTACTGGTATAATCTTTCCGCCCACTATATGTTTGGGGCCTATGTATACCTATGTATGTGAACCATATAGCTACGATAAAGGGCCGCTTTGTCAGTTTACCACAGATATATGTGGGGGAAACAGATTGTAGAAATGCTACTCTGCTATTCAATATGGAATTTGGGGAGACTTCATGTGACATAGTGAATACTAACTGTAATAGTTTGTGTTTCTGTACAACTATGAAAGCTTATTGTGCCCCCCAGGTGTGCGTGTCCAGAAAAAACGGACGAGGACCAATGGAATTGTGAGACCAAATTGTATGATAATATGATATGTGTGAGGAATATGGATTAATATTTACTGTCAGCCATGTCCTCACACCCCCATTTGCTGACAGATAGCAGAGGTAGGGAACTCCACAGGAGGGCCCTGCTTCAAAGCCCCAGCCCTGATTGTCATTTGACTCACCTCTTGGCATGTTCATCAGTGTACATGCAAAATAAGTTCCCACCCCCCAGCCATCTGAGTGTCAGCTGGCAAGGAAGAAAGCCCCAGGGTTCCAGGCTTCAAGGAGGCCCCAGGTGGGGAAGGTCACACCTCAGTCAACCAGTTTGGTGCCAAGCTAAGTCCTGCAGGAAAAAACCCAGCAGGAGGTATCAGCCCTTGCCCAGGATCAATGATACCTCCCAGACATGTTGGCACCTACCTTTCATAAGGAATTATGAATCGCCTGGCCATCGCAGGCGCAAACCGGATACATATTTGTGTCCCGGTGGCCACGATGTACGTGCCCATGGTCTTAATGGAGCGAGGTCAGGGAAGGGAGATATCTATATATCCCCATAGAAACCACATAACGGTACCAGGTTTGGACTCTACTTGTAGCCGGAACCCAGGCAGGTCCGTTGGTCCCAGAACCATCTCCCTGTGACCCTCAGGTCTGGAGCAATGAACCCTAAAGGGTTTTGTGGGTCATTTGCTGCCAGCCCAAAAGAGGGGGAGTGGACCCCTCCCTGAGGCCGGGAGGGGAGGGGTCAGCTACAGGTTAAAAGGTTTGTGCCAGCAAGCGGGCGTGTCTTTCTCTGAAGAAGGGTCACATCGTGTAATGTGTTTAGAGGGACCCAGGAACTAGCTGAGATCACGGCCCTTCATGTGGACTGCAGCAAAGAACACACCACCACCAAAGGGAACTTTCATCTACCCGGTAACTGAATTTTACACTGCTTAACCCTGTTGTACCCATATAATCTGTATCTGTAACCTCAGACCACTGTATATATTCTCTGTGTATATTGTGTCATATCTAGTGTGCCCTTATGCGATTAAATATATAATTGTTATCTTGTATCTCGATCACGAATCCCCACGTCTGTGTTTTGGCCTAGTTATAATCTACTGCAGGTTGGTTTCTCACCCTAAATAATCCCGTTAGCGGACCGGGCTTATATCAAACGAGAAGCTGGTGGCAGATTTCCCGAGATGAGACTGCAGCAGTGAAAAGGCTCTCTCAGCTTGTTGCCTCTCTGTGCCCGCATGGACAGGAGGTGTCTGTGTAAACTGTACCAACCTGACATTACCTGCTCCTCTGGAGGGCGTAACGTCACGTTTTTGGTAACCAGGGACAATACTGCGTCTCGTGAGCTCGACGTAGTTGACGTCAAGCGGCCCCGAGGTGTGGTATTCGTCACAATATAGTTTCAGGAATGGCTGGGATGTCATGGCAGGATGTTTCCCAAAGTCCTGAAACAAGGACTATACTACATTTGTGGTAACAGAGCTTACTCACGGCTCCCTATGGGGGCATGGGGCAACTGTGCCATAGGAAGAGTTGTCCCAGCCATCAGACGACGCACAAACATTTCACTTACCGATGCTCTTGAAACTCTTCTTGGGATGACTAGAAACAAACGAGAGCTATTCACATCAGCAGATAAAGCTTGGATGTGGTTCCCTTCTTGGACAGGTTGGGGAATTGAGTTAGTAAATAAATTAAACAAATATGCCAGTATCATGGATGGAATTATTAATGAGACCACAAGTTCAATCCATGCTCTTAATGAGGAACTGACACAAGTCAGGAAAGTGGCTCTCCAAAATAGGATGGCCTTAGACTACCTACTAGCTATAGAGGGTGGGACTTGTGCTGTCATAGGAGAGGAATGCTGCACCTGGGTTGAAGATTCACATGATCCCATAGAGGCCCACATGAATAAGGTAAAGGAATTGCAACAAAAGGCTAGAGACATAGCCAAAGAAGGATGGAACCCCTTCTCTTGGATGGGGTCCATAGGTGTCTGGTTCAACAATATGATCTCTGATTTGCTGAAGTCCATAGTGGTAGTGATAGGCTTGGTTTTGATATTGCTAATTGCTTGGAAATTACTACTGTTGTGTATTTCTCGTTGCAGTAGGGGAAATCCCTTCCCTAGAAAATAGATGACACAATAGCCCTGGAGAGTCTGAAGCTCCTGTGCTGCGATCTAGTGTGTGTTTGTGTGCCGTATGTGGTTTTAATAAAATGTAAGTATGCTTAATCAAATGACAACTACTAGACAGACTGGAATGGATGCTTGCATTGCATGGTCTATGCAGCTTATCTGTATAATCTGTGAAGCACCGGCTGTCTAAGGAGTCATTTGTTTGCTCAGGCAGGTTAGTAGTTAGCAAGACTACTTACCACACATGATACAATGAAGCCTTCAGAACAAAACGTCCACCACGTGAAGAGATTCTTCAAGGCGCCCACAGAAGAATTGAAAAAAAAGGAGGGAAATGTTAAGGAAATTATCCAGCTTTTCTGAAAGTGGATATAAAAATATTCATAGATGTTTTTCATTTCTCTGTGTGCGTGATAGAATGTGGTGACAATTGGAAAAAAACAAGCATATGACAAGATGACATAAGCTAAAAAAAAACTATAGCAGTTAGGCTACTTTCACACTTGCGTTCGGGGCTCCGCTTGTGAGTTCCGTTTGAAGGCTCTCACAAGCGGCCCCGAACGCATCCGTACAGCCCCAATGCATTCTGAGTGGATGCGGATCCGCTCAGAATGCCTCAGTCTGGCACCGTTTGGCCTCCGCTCCGCTCAGCAGGCGGACACCTGAACGCAGCTCCGTCCAGACTTACAATGTAAGTCAATGGGGACGGATCCGTTTGAAGTTGACACAATATGGCTCAATTTCAAATGGATCCGTCCCCCATTGACTTTTAATGTAAAGTCTGGACGGATCCGTCTGAGTAACTTTCACACATTTTTTCTAAAATATAATGCAGACGGATCCCATCGTCTGCATTATAGGAGCGGATCCGTCTGTGCAGACACCAGACGGATCCGCTCCGAATGCAAGGGTGAAAGTAGCCTTAGCCGTGTGTGTTAAGATAAGGTTTGTACGTGCTAAGTTGCAAATATGAATTTCTTGCTAAAAACCTAAACTCATCAGTTAACACATTTTTGGAAAAGTGAAACTTGTAAAATACTAACCAATCAATAGATGGATTCAGTTCTAACCAATCAGAAGTATTATTTGTGTACCAATCAAAAGCCATTGTAGAAATATTTGTAAACCAATCATGTTTTACTTTGAGAAGTTACACCCTTTGAATTGGATATAAATAATTGGGCTAGGACACTCCCACTTTGGGTTCCTGACAGAATTTGAACTATACTCAGACTTCTGTCATTTTCCTCCGTCGACGTCAGGGGCGTAGCTAGAAATGACTGGGCCCCATAGCAAAAAAATTTATGGGCCCCCCTCCCGGATCTCCCACCCCCACATACCTCTCAGACCTCCCACCCCTTCCAGAGCTCCCACCCAAACACCCCTCCAGTACCTCCCACCCCAGCATCCCCACACTCCTCCAAGACCTCCCACCCCCACACCCATCCTAAATCTCCCACCGCCAGTCCCCATATATAATGGTCCAGACATCAAGTGTCCTGCTCCCCCCCACAATTTAATGGTTTAGACCTTGGAGATCCTGCGGCTCCCCCTCAATAAATTGTTCTAGACCTCCAGGGTCCTACTTCCCCATAAATATAATGGTCCAGACCTCCAGGGTCCTGCTCCCCCTCCTCCCAAGATATAATGGTCCAGTGTCGTGTTCCCCCCTATATAATGGTCCAGACCATACCTCCAGGTCCTGCTCCCCCCTTCTCCCTAGATATAATGGTCCAGGACTCCAGAGTAAATTTTACCAGTCCCAGAGTCAGCCAGCCCTCACCTCACAGCCACTTGAACGTCTGCGCGCCCACACTCCAGCAGTGCTGCCAGGCCCAGCAACACGCAGCTTTGCTGTACGCTCTGCCTCTTACACTTCCGGCCAGTAGGACTGCCACCTAGACTGGGAGCGGGACCACTCCCTCTCCTCACTGCAGGTACGCCTCTCTGCCTCCAGCTGCCCCCTATCGCACTGCCCACAGCCTACAGGCCCTGCAGATAGCGCCTTCTCTGTCTGTCCTGGAGGGGCCTGCGACCCCTGTAGCTATACCACATGAATTTTTTTTTTTTTTATAATCCTCAGCAGGCAGCCCCGGCCCCCAGTGGTGTAGGGCCCCATAGCCATTGCTATGGCTGCTATGGTGATCCCTACGCCCATGGTCGACGTCATTCACTTGAACACGAGGCAACGATCCTCACGTGACTGACCCTTGGTCTGCCACAACAACCCCTTCAACACCTTGCGACTTTCCATTTTTGCATTTTTGTTTTTCACTCACTGCCTTTTATTACTTTTCAGTTCACAAAGCCGTATTAGATCTTATTTTTTGCGGAACTAGTTGTACTTTCTAATATCACCATTTGCTATTGCATGCAATGTAGTAGGAAGCTGGTAAAAATTACAAATAGGGTGGAATTGGACTACAGTTTTATCATTTTTGTTTTTGCGGTGTACCTTATGAGGTAAAACGGACTTGTGCCTTTCATTCTCAGGGTCAGTGCGTTTTTTTTATAGTTATGTCTACGGAAATCTGTGGGGGCTCATTTTTTGTAGGACGAACTGTTGTTTTTATTGATATAATTTTGGAGTATCTGTGACTTTTTGATCTGTTTTTATTCATATCTTTTAAAGCTCATTTTTTTTAACATTTGCGATTATTATTCATTTCTATCCATTACAGAATTCAGGATTAAAGGGAACCTGTCATGTGGATATTTGATTATAATCTAACTAATTATTTACAATCATTAACTACTAAAAAGTGCCTTAGATGTATTCACTTACTGGTGTGACAGATGGTTACCTCATAATATACACACAAGATGCCGCATGCTAATAAGCTGATTCGAGTCCAGCTTGATGTCACTGAGTCCAGCGTATATTTAATTCAGAGCTATAGCCACTCCCCTGCCCACCTGCTGCTGATTCCTATGGAAACAAACTGTCATTCAGCAGCAGGTGGGCGGGGAGAGTCAGGAGCTCATGAATATTCATGACTCATCATTATCAGCTGGAGCTTTTCAATACAAGATGTTGGCAGATTGACTGGGTCAATTAAAGAAAGTGCCCCAGCATTTTGCTAAGCGAATCAGTCACTTATTTATGTTGCCCTTAGTTAAGACAAGATAAAACTGGTGACAGGTTCCCTTTGAGTATATTCCAATGCTGTGCTGCCACCTACAGGCCTGCATTGGAATATACTAGTAATCAGCCTGGAAGCCTTGTACAGGCTCATGCCTATTACTAGTATGGATCAACTTCCCCAATCTCAGCCAGAGGAAGGCAGCCCGGGCTGGGAAGTGTGTAGCATCTGGTTTTAGCTTTCTCAGATGCTGTGGTCACATTTGACTATGGGACCTGAGTGTTTAAATGTCTGCGATCGGCATTATCGCCCATCACAGATATTATCCACGGACCTCTGCTGTTTAAACCAGTAGAAACCCAGTGAGCGCCATCTTTAAACAGTGAACTTCTTTAAAAGTTCAGAAAGGGTTAATTTGACGTTCAGCTGATTGAATGATCATAAATATAAAGAGCATAGTCGGTCACCCATTATTCTTTATCGTTCTTTTTTCATTTTTTTTCTTTCTTTCCCTCTTTCTTTCTTTCATCTATCTATCTATGTCCTACGGTATCTATCTATCACATATCTAGTTCAAGAAAAAATGGCGGCACTGGTGTTTTCAATATGGTTGCAAAAGGTAGGGTGCACGTCCCTGGGGAAATAGGCTTCTTACCCCAATTAGTAAATCCGGAAGAATGAGCGGCACTCCAATGGTAGAAAAAACAAGTGAACCTTTATTCACCCAGGTGCAACGTTTCGGCTCTGCTCTTGAGCTTGAAAAAGGCTCAAGAGCAGAGCTGAAATGTTGCACCTGGGTGAATAAAGGTTCACTTGTTTTTTCTACCATTGGAGTGCCGCTCATTCTTCCGGATTTATCACATATCTATATATCTCATATCTATCACATATCTATATATCTCATATCTATCTCATATCTATCTATCTCATATCTATCTCATATCTATCTATCTCATAGCTATCTATCTATCTATCTATCTATCTATCTATCTATCTCTGTCTCTCTATATATATACAGTGGGGGAAATAATTATTTGACCCCTCACTGATTTTGTAAGTTTGTCCAATGACAAAGAAATGAAAAGTCTCAGAACAGTATCATTTCAATGGTAGGTTTATTGTAACAGTGGCAGATAGCACATCAAAAGGAAAATCGAAAAAATAACTTTAAATAAAAGATAGCAACTGATTTGCATTTCATTGAGTGAAATAAGTATTTGAACCCCTACCAACCATTAAGAGTTCTGGCTCCCACAGAGTGGTTAGACACTTCTACTCAATTAGTCACCCTCATTAAGGACACCTGTCTTAACTAGTCACCTGTATAAAAGACACCTGTCCACAGAATCAATCAATCAAGCAGACTCCAAACTCTCCAACATGGGAAAGACCAAAGAGCTGTCCAAGGATGTCAGAGACAAAATTGTAGACCTGCACAAGGCTGGAATGGGCTACAAAACCATTAGCAAGAAGCTGGGAGAGAAGGTGACAACTGTTGGTGCGATTGTTCGAAAATGGAAGGAGCACAAAATGACCATCAATCGACCTCGCTCTGGGGCTCCACGCAAGATCTCACCTCGTGGGGTGTCAATGGTTCTGAGAAAGGTGAAAAAGCATCCTAGAACTACACGGGAGGAGTTAGTTAATGACCTCAAATTAGCAGGGACCACAGTCACCAAGAAAACCATTGGAAACACATTACACCGCAATGGATTAAAATCCTGCAGGGCTCGCAAGGTCCCCCTGCTCAGGCCCGTCTGAAGTTTGCCAATGAACACCTGAATGATTCAGAGAGTGACTGGGAGAAGGTGCTGTGGTCTGATGAGACCAAAATAGAGCTCTTTGGCATTAACTCAACTCGCTGTGTTTGGAGGAAGAAAAATGCTGCCTATGACCCCCAAAACACCGTCCCCACCGTCAAGCATGGGGGTGGAAACATTTTGCTTTGGGGGTGTTTTTCTGCTAAGGGCACAGGACAACTTATTCGCATAAACGGGAAAATGGACGGAGCCATGTATCGTGAAATCCTGAGCGACAACCTCCTTCCCTCTGCCAGGAAACTGAAAATGGGTCGTGGATGGGTGTTCCAGCACGACAATGACCCAAAACATACAGCAAAGGCAACAAAGGAGTGGCTCAAGAAGAAGCACATTAAGGTCATGGAGTGGCCTAGTCAGTCTCCGGACCTTAATCCAATCGAAAACCTATGGAGGGAGCTCAAGCTCAGAGTTGCACAGAGACAGCCTCGAAACCTTAGGGATTTAGAGATGATCTGCAAAGAGGAGTGGACCAACATTCCTCCTAAAATGTGCGCAAACTTGGTCATCAATTACAAGAAACGTTTGACCTCTGTGCTTGCAAACAAGGGTTTTTCCACCAAGTATTAAGTCTTTTTTTGTTAGAGGGTTCAAATACTTATTTCACTCAATGAAATGCAAATCAGTTGCTATCTTTTATTTAAAGTTATTTTTTCGATTTTCCTTTTGATGTGCTATCTGCCACTGTTACAATAAACCTACCATTGAAATGATACTGTTCTGAGACTTTTCATTTCTTTGTCATTGGACAAACTTACAAAATCAGTGAGGGGTCAAATAATTATTTCCCCCACTGTATATATATATATATATATATATATTTCACAACAAGAACATTCCTTTGTGCGTCTCACGTATCCGCTCTTATACATGCAGTAACACAGAGAGGATAATCCTGTTTGTTTTCCCAGCATGCCTCAGTGTATTTAGTTATTTTCGATATTATCTGCCAGGTTCAGTTTCTTGGCAGGGACAGGTCTGTTGTGTCACAGTCGCTGTGTAAGCAGTCAGCGTGACTAAGCTCCCCCCCCCCACACAATTGCTCTTTGAAAAGGAGCCGATCATATTGATCAATTAAAATGCCAAAGTTTCTGTACAATCTGATTTGTGCAAATTGAAATATTTAAATGCTGTTCTTATATTGTATCCCACACTGGGCTTTGAGAGAAGTTCTAGGGAAACTGCAGGGTGAGTGACGGATGTGAAACCTGTCTGCATAGGAAACTCTGCAGTCTAAAGGTTGGCATAGGGCACCCCATCACATATGGAGGGACTTCATTATGGTTATGCCATTTTCGTGTTTTCATGGAAAGGTTGCCTGAGGGATGGCAAACTGGATAACTGCCCATGGCCAGAAAACCCTAGTATGCCTATAATATTGAAGATTATCTTGGCACTATATGACGGTATTATATGGGTTGATATGACTAGAATATCTGTTTAAAGAAAGGAAAAGGTAGACGACTATATTGCTCGCTGTCTAATGCCCCATTATCTACATTTACCCACTCAATATACATTCAAAAATTCACACTTTAATAAAATAAATATTTTAATCTTTCACCCCCAAAAAATACAATATCGCAGCAATGGACAACATTGGAGACGTAAGGGCAATGGTGCAATTGAAAATAACCCCACGAATCAGATGCATTCTTTTTCCAAAAAGTCTGATTGGTTGTGATATGACAGGTTTTAAAGGGGTTATCCCATGATTAAAGTAAATCAGACATCATATAGTACATGCCAATCTCTTTCTAACAAAGCTACAACCAGCCCTGTACCTCACATGGATCCAGAGATCTCCGCATTCATTCCTCCAATTTATAGCAAGCTGGCAGCTTAAGGCCTCTTTCACACTTGCGTTGTCCGAATCCGGCGTGTACTCCACTTGCTGGAATTACACGCCGGATCCGGAAAAACGCAAGTGTACTGAAAGCATTTGAAGACGGATCCGTCTTCAAATGCTTTCAGTGTTACTATGGCACCCAGGACGTTATTAAAGTCCTGGTTGCCATAGTAGTAGCGGGGAGCGGTATACTTACAGTCTGTGCGGCTCCCGGGGCGCTCCAGAATGATGTCAGAGCGCCCCATGCGCATGGATGACGTGCCATGCGATCACGTCATCCATGCGCGTGTAGCGCCCTGACGTCACTCTGAAGTGCCCCGGGAGCCGCACGGACGGTAAGTATACCGCTCCCCCGCTCCCCACTACACTTTACCATGGTTGCCAGGACTTTAGCGTCCCGGCAGCCATGGTAACCATTGAGAAAAAGCTAAACGTCGGATCCGGCAATGCGCCGAAACGACGTTTAGCTTAAGGCCGGATCCGGATCAATGCCTTTCAATGGGCATTAATTCCGGATCCGGCCTTGCGGCAAGTGTTCAGGATTTTTGGCCGGAGCAAAAAGCGCAGCATGCTGCGGTATTTTCTCCGGCCAAAAAACGTTCCGTTCCGGAACTGAAGACATCCTGATGCATCCTGAACGGATTTCTCTCCATTCAGAATGCATTAGGATAAAACTGATCAGGATTCTTCCGGCATAGAGCCCCGACGACGGAACTCTATGCCGGAAGAAAAGAACGCAAGTGTGAAAGAGCCCTTAGGGGAGTTTTTTTCCTTAATTCTTTGTCCTGCTCACCGAGAAGGCCGCACATGCTCAGTTTCATCTTTCAACTGCTTCCTGAGCTGTGATAGGGAAACAGCTACAGCAGAAAGGACATGCCCCCTGCAGCTCAGGGGACGTGTCTCAGCTCTCCCTATCACAGCTCAGGGGGCGTGTCTCAGCTCTCCCTATCACAGCTCAGGAGGCGTGTCTCAGCTCTCCCTATTACAGCTCAGGAGGCGTGTCTCAGCTCTCCCTATCACAGCTCAGGAGGCAGCTGAAGGATGAAACTGAGCATGTGCGGCCTTCTCGGTGAGCAGGACAAAGAATTAAGAAAAAACAAACAGCAGGTGGCGCTATACAGGTACATTCTATTGAATTACTCAGTGGCTATGCTAAATATAAATTTTTATGTAATTACAAAAGTATTCAGATCCAGATGCTGGTTTGAAAACCGTAGAATATTTTTAATGGGACAACCCCTTCTATCTTTCTATGTGCTGTTACCAAGGCAAAATTTTCTTATCACTGACCAGCTCCCCATAGGGTGAATCCGCTGAAGTTGGGAGGAGAGCCAAATATACTGGGGTAACAGCACCTTCATCTGGGGACTTGGTGGCTTTTGGACCTGCCATATCAGTCCTCACCCACCCTGGGCAGCAGGAATTGAGTATAATGCCCTCTCCCTTCCTGGTCTCCTTTAATTGTCGTGCTTGAATTCTGGACAACACTGTTACCCCAATTTTGGACACCCCATAGGCGAAGTTTGGCCAGCCCCTTTCTTCATGGACTCCGTTCGTGGCATCTTCTACAAACTTCTCCATCAGCTTCACCAGCTCATCCTCTGTGATCGTGTCGCTGCGGAACTTCTCCTGAAGTTCAGGGCTGCACTTTGGAAGGGATGTGTGGCTGAAAATACTGGACACATTGACCACTCTTCCTAAGGCGAAAGATAGGGAGATATTGATTGACGGCAGATCTTCCTCAATTCAAAAGGCCATAGATGGAAAGATCCCAGCCATCCACAGTCCATGTTTTTTTCCCCCAGCACTTTCTACCATTAAAACTATTGTTTATTTGGACATTTAAAGGGGTTGTCCGGGTTCAGAGCTGAACCCGGATATACCTTCATTTTCATGCTCCGATGCTCTCCTTTGCCCTGCGCTAAATCGCGCAGGGCAAAGGCATTTTTAGGAGTTCCGGTGGGCTCTCCATGGGGCTGCCAGGAAGCCCGGTGATGTCATCGGCACTGATGGGCGGGCTTTAGCACTGCCCTAGCCAGTAAAACACCAAACACACTGTCGGGCGGAAGTTTTCGCCCGGCAGTGTGTTATGATAAACAAAAGAGCCCTTGCCCTGCACGATCTAGCGCAGGGCAAGGGAGCGCATCGGAGCATGAGATGCTCCGATGCTAGGCTCACGGATGCTGCCGGGGTGAAAATAAGGGTATGTCCGGGTTCGCTCTGTGATATATCCTATTGTAATTATTTTTTTTTAAGTGTAACTAATGTTTTCTATAAAAAAAAAAAAAAACTATTTTAGCATATGTTACTGCTCCTGCAGCATTATGAATAGCGATGAGCGAATTTTCGGTTATGAAATTCGTTCACGCTTCGTTTACTGTAAAAGGTGAATTGCATTATAGATTCCATTACCACGAACCATAACGCAATTCTATGACGGAATACGTAACGGAATGCCTTTAGAGGCATTTATTCCGTTATTCGTTCTGTCATAATAGAAGTCTATGGGCTGCATTACAGATCTGTCCCGTTTCCTTTATGCAGGAGTTCTCCAGGCAATCAGAGCACTTTTGATTCATGTAGAATTTATTTGGACCTAAACTGTCCCCAGAAAATAAGCTGGTCATCGGAGGTCCTGGCCCTGGAGTCTCCAGTGATTGATTGCTTTGGACAGGGAAAGAAGCTAGAGGTACAATGAAGCATTATATGATGCCCACTGAAGTCAGAGGGCATCTATGGTGGACTGCCCCTTTAAGCATCTTGCTCTATTTGTCTTGGTGCACCTCTCGATCTTGTGAATGAATGATCATATTACACAGAAACCTGAACGGAAAATACCACATATGTACTCATCGCCTACCGGGTTCCTGGGGATATCATTTTTTAAGCTGTGACATTTATATCCCTTATTTTTTACTTTTTATCTGTACTCTACTGTAATACCTTTATTTAGTAGTTTTTGTTCTGCTGTAAGACTGAATTTCCCCATGGTGGGACTAGTAAAGGATTATCTTACGTCTTATCTTACACTTACCATTTGGTCTAATGAGCGGCAGTAATTCATTGCAAACGTCCCTAGTGCCAAAAAAGTTGGTTTTCAAAATGACTTCAGCTTGGGTTCCAAATGGGGTCGTGTCAGCGGCTGATGATGATCGAAATAGAAGTTTATTACATGATCAGTTTTATATACTGAAGGACCAGCATTGGTTTTACTACTATTGTATGCATAGGGTTATAAATGCCGAGCAGCGGAAAGAGGAGAATCCAGAAGTACACAGGGCAGAACAAGGCAGCAGAGGACAGGACGGGCAAAGTAAAAAGAGTGTGAAAAGACAAGAAGGCACTGGAACAGACAAAACCTTAAAGGGCATCTGTCAGCAGTTTTGTACCTATAACACTGGCTGATCTCTTACATGTGCGCTTGGCAGCTGAAGGCATATGTTGGCCGCATGTTCATATGTGCCCGCGTTTCTGAGAAAAATGAAGCTTTAATATATGCAAATGAGCCTCTAGGAGCAACGGGGGCGTTGCCATTACACCTAGAGGCTCTGCTCTCTCTGCAACTGCAGAGCCCTCTCCACTTTGATTGACAGGGCCAGGCGATATGATGTAACAGCAGGAATTTGATTGCAGCTCTGGATGTGACTGGAACATAAGACATGACGTAACAGCAGTGTTATGTGTCAGCTCTCGATGTGACTGGAAGAAAAGATTGGACGTAACAGCAGAATTTTGATTGCAGCTGTGGATTTGACTGGAGTGTAAGACATGGTATTGTAGAAGCTTGGTAGATGTAGCACTGGATGTGACTGGAACATAAGACATGAAGTAACAGCAGTCTTACGCGTCAGCTTGGATGTGACTGGAGCAAAAGCTATTGTTACGACCAGTGGGTGGGACCCACAGGTCAAATCAGAAATAGTGTGGATTCTCTGTGTCAACCAAGGGATGGCGGCCACCAACCGCTAGAGCAGGGATGCTCAACCTGCGGCCCTCCAGCTGTTGCAAAACTACAACTTCTAGCATGTCCTAATAGCTGTATGCTGTCCAGGCACGCTGGGAGTTGTAGTTTTGTAACAGCTGGAGGTCCGCAGGTTGGGTATCCCTGCCCTAGAGTGTCATTCAGCACTCTCACAGGAGACAGAAGACATAACGCAGCAAGAGAGAAACTGAACCACTACCCACAGGATCAGCTAATATGATTGACGGCTGACTCACAGAGTCAGACAACAGTTGCAGTAAGAACCGCAGTTAGTGTGAACAGAGTCCAATAGCAGACACGGTGGTGACAAGTGGTATTGCAGAGAAGACTGGATTAAAGGCAGCAGCTGATAATGATTAGAGATGAGCGAATTTCATATTTTGAAATTCGTTCACAATTCGTTTGTTGGTAAAAGGAGAACTGCGTTATGGATTCCGTTACCACGGACCATAATGTAATTCTATGACGGAATGCCTTTAGAGGCATTCCGTTATTAATTCCGTCATAACAGAAGTCTATGGCCTGCATAACAGATCCGTCCCGTTTCTGTTATGCAGGGGAGGACTTTCTTTTGGGGTTTGGATTTGGGATTTAGGTCCCCTTTAACCCCTTAATGCAAAACGCCATGCATGTACGGCGGGGGATGCATTGCAAGAATGCATTCCGCCGTACATGCACGGCGGGCTGATCGGGCGGGCACAGGAGCTGTGCGCGCCCGATCACTGCAGGGGTCCGGCAGTCCCTGGTAAACCGGGCCCCTGCTGTATCCGCCGACATCACTGTTTACAGCGATGCCGGCGGATTAACCCCTTCTATGCCGCAGTCCGCTGTGTCAGAAGGCAGCCCGATGCCGTGCAGAGGCTGCCCAATGCCTTGCAGGCCCGGTCTCCTAGGCAACCTGTTAGTGTATGACTCAGTGTCATACACTAACAGGCAATGCATTACAATACAGATGTATTGTAATGCATTGCAGAGGGAAAAAGACCCCCAAAAGTTGAAGTCCCAGAGTGGGACAGAAATAAAGTTTTAAAAAAAAAGTTAAAAAAGTGTTTTGAATAAAAAAAATAACGTTTCAAGTTAAAAAAAGAAAAAAAAACCCTGATTTTATAATAAAAAATAGAAGAAAAAACGCACATATTAGGTATCGCCGCGTCCGTAACGACTGGCTCTATAAATATATCACATGATCCACCCCGTCCGATAGACACCATAAAAAATAAAAGCTATGTCAAAAAAAGCCATTTTTGTCACCTTACATCACTAAAAGTGCAACACCAAGCGATCAAAAAGGTGTATGCCCCCCAAAATAGTACCAATCTAACCGTCACCTCATCCCGCAAAAAATTTGCCCCTACATAGGACAATCACCTAAAAAATAAAAAAAACTATGGCTCTGACCATAGAGACACTAAAACATGATTTCTTTTGTTTCAAAAATGCTTTTATTGTGTTAAATGTAAATATTTTTTTAAAAAGTATACATATTAGGTATCACCACATCCGTAACAACCTGCTCTATAAAAATACCACATGATCTAACCCCTCAGGTGAACACCGTAAAAAAAAAAGGGGCAAAAAGGCCATTTTTTTGCACCTTACATCACAAAAAGTGTAATAGAAAGCGTCCGTAACAACCTTCTCTATAAAAATATCACATGATTTACTGCCACCTTATCCCCTAGTTTCCAAAATGGGGTAAATTTTTGGTAGTTTCTACTCTAGGGGTGCATCAGGGGGTCTCCAAATGTGACATGGCAAGTTAAAATTATCCCAGTGAAATCTGCCTTCTAAAAACCATATGGCATTCCTTTGCTTCTGCGCCCTGCCGTGTGGCCATACAGCAGTTTACGACCACATATGGGGTGTTTCTGTAAACTACAAAATCAGTGCAATAAATATTGAATTTAGTTTGGCTGTTAATCCTTGCTTTGTTACCGGAATTTTTTTTATTAAAATGGAAAATCTGCCCAAAAAAGTGAAATTCTTAAATTTCATCTCCATTTTCCATTAATTCTTGTGGAACACCTAAAGGGTTAACAATGTTTGTAAAATCAGTTTTTAATACCTTGAGGGGTGTAGTTTCTAAAATGGGTCATTTTTGGGTGTTTTTTTTTATTATGTAAGCCTCAAAAAGTGACTTCAGACCTGAACTGGTCCTTATAAAGTGGGTTTTGGAAATTTTCAGAAAAATTTCAAAATTAGCTTCTAAACTTATAAACTTCTAATGTCCCCCATAAAATAAAATGGCATTCACAAAATGATTCAAACATGAAGTAAACATGTTTTAAAAGCGGAGAAATAGAAATTTGGAAAGTTGCGAATTTTTCAAAATTTTTGGTAAATTTGGTATTTTTTTTACAAATAAAAAAGAAATATTTTGCTTCCAATTTACCACTGTCGTTAAGTACCGTACAATATGTGATGAGAAAACAATCTCAGAATGGCTTGGATAAGTAAAAGCGTTTTTAAAGTTATCAACGCATAAAGTGACACTGGTCAGATTTTCAAAAATCAGTCTGGTCTTCAAGGTTAAAAATGGCCCGGTCCTTAAGGGGTTAAGGAGCCATAACAGAGAGTTTCTTGATATAAAACTGTGGAGATACTGCACGTTTAAGGCTTTGGGCTGCATAGTATTCTTGTCTAGGTTAGAAGCTTTTTTTTGGATTCATTTCCATATTACCCATTAGTCCGCACTGATGATATTATATTTGTGTGCCATGATAGCAGCTGTTATACAAGTAGTTCTGCAGTAGTAACCTTTGTTTCTGGCTCTCATAGGACCTACCTTTAAACGCGATTCCAGCATTATTAACAAGCACATCCAGCCCGCCATACTTCTTCTTCAGGAAATCCCGAAGAGCCCGGATACTGGTCAGGTCATTTATGTCCAGCTGATGGAAGAGCGGGGACAACCCCTCCTCATTCAGGGTCTTGACGGCTTCTTCTCCAAGCTTGGGGTTCCTGGCTGTCAGATACACGTCTCCCTGGAATTGTTTGCAGAGGGCTCTGACTATAGCCAGCCCGAGCCCTTTATTGCCCCCTGTGACTACTGCAACCCGCACCCCGGCCATGCTGATAGCCCTTACGGTGTACAGGACCTGGCTGTTATGGTAGAATCTAGAAAAGTTAGTAGCTCCTGATATGTATCACAAGAGCTCCACCTCCAGCACTAGAAAAAGATAGGACTAAGTTACCCAGAAAAAGTTGCACAATGTCACCTAACATAACCCTTGAACATATTAAAACATTGGTGAGTGCCAGAGATGATTATTCCTGATAGCTGGCGCTATGACGCTTTGGCACTTTTATAAAACATTGGTGAGAACGGGGAGTGCCAGAGATGATTATTTCAGATAGCTGGCGCTATGACGCTTTGGCACTTTTATAAAACATTGGTGAGAACGGGGAGTGCCAGAGATGATTATTTCAGATAGCTGGCGCTATGACGCTTTGGCACTTTTATGCATTTATCTTACTTTGATCCTTGTTAAAGAGGATGAGTTAAAAGGGTTTATTTTTACTGATGACCTATCCTCCGCAGCCTTCCCGCAGCTCTCCAAGCACAGCACTGTACATATATATCATATGTTCACTTCAATGGGGCTGAGCTGCGTCTAGGCCGCGTGACCAATGTACGTGATATCACATGGCCTAAGGAAAGCTATAAGAAGGCCGCAGCGCTACTGCACCCACAGCTGATCGGTGGGTACCCCAGAACACCAGGAAAGCCCTTTAAGCTGGCAGAATGGCACAGCGGACATAAATCAGAACCAAAATATACCAAGCCGAGGTCAATGCCAGGAGAGTCCAAACCAGAATCAGCAACTCAAACCAGGGGTAGCCAGGGGTCCAAAGGGTCCGTCAGAACTAGGCAGAGTCAGGGTGCAAATCAGTGGTCAGGGATCCAGAAATCAGGGCAGCAAATCAAAGGGGTTCTGCAGTTTGTTTAAACTGATGATCTAGCATCTGGATAGATCATCAGCATCTTATCGGCGGGGGTCCGACACCCGGGACCAGCACAAATCAGCTGTTTGATAAGGCAGCGGCGTTCCAGGAGCGCAGCGGCCTTCTCACTGTTTACCGCTGGCCCAGTGACGTCACGACTAGTATCAACTGGTATCAACTGTCATGTGTTGTATAAGACTACCTGAGAGCGAAATCATGATTGACCTTGACTGAGACAAGATTGTGGGCAGGGGACGAGGGTTGCAAGAAAATAGTGCACTAACCAAAGGGAATCGATAGATCCTGGGGAGCCCAAAGGAGATGGACAGAGACCTACCACTCCCACTTATGTTTGGATAAATTGTACTGGAGCGACTGTATATGGCCATGTGAACCTGTATTCTGAACAGAACTCTCCAGTAAACTTGCAAGTTGGTCCACCGCTATTACAACTCACTGACGGTGAGGAGCGTACCCGAACCTCACTGGGTTCGGGTTTGGGTAGTAAAGGGATTACGGATCCGTCTGGTTTCCATTATGCAGGACAGAAAACAGTACTGCATTGTGGAAACCAGACGAATCCGTTATGCTTGGCCTCTTAAAGGCTTCCGTTTTGCATTCCATCATTGAATTCTGCTATATTCTGTTCTAACGGAATCCATAACGGAATTCCTTCACTATCCCAACCCGGTGAGGTTTGGGTTCACTCATCCCTACTGCCTGACTTCATTATGCACCAGCATCAACCAAGAAAAGTACATGTAGAGGTGCTCATGGGGGAACAACTACCACTATCATCACTGGCAGGACTCCACTTTGGCCCTAGTCCAGGCTAATAACAATGAGAGCTATTGGTTTCCCTGAACTGCCCCAGCCCATTACTGTGACATGGCAGCTGCCATCTTGGGGCCTTGCCACCGTCACTTTGCCAGTCGCTAGCGTGAAGCCCTGGGTTGCTGTAACTCTAGAACAAAAAAAAAGGTATTCCTATGGTCATCAACTAGTTAAAACAAAGAAACCAATGATACCCCACCACTTCCATACCGCCAGTGCCCAGGCTGTGCTCCGACGTCTCGACACAGCAGCAAATGGCTGGGAATGGGGCTCAGCTAATCATAGGCTGAGGTGGGTCTTCGCTGCAGCCATTTCCTGCTGTGTCAAGATGTCAGCAAGAAGTGAAGCACAGCAGGGGACCCTGGCGTTGGTGTAACAGCAGCGGGAGGGGATCGGAGAGTATAAGTGCGACACACGATAACGGCCATGGGTCCCTTAAAGCAAATGTTTTTCATGACGCCAGTTGCAGTGCAGCAACAAGGGCACAGGGCCCCTTTTAGTGATGTAGTAGATGGTACCAAGGTGTAGGAATGCCAGAGTGGTGTAGGGTGGCCTAAATGTCCCTTAATGTTGGTGCACGTGTCACAGTGCTCCTACCTGGATACACTGGAACCCAGGCATTGTCGTCCGAAGCAGAGCAAATAGGGGGAATAATTGAGGGATTTGAAGAAATACATTTAGTCCAGACCTTGTGACGAAGTTCAATAACAGCTTTAGGCTACATGCACACGACCGTATGTGTTTTGCGGTCTGCAAATTGCGGATCCGAAAAAAAAAGGATGAAATTCCGATTGGCATCCGTTTTTTTTGCGGATCCGTTTTTTTTTTGCAGATCCATTGTAATAATGCCTATCCTTGTCCAAAAACTAGAAAAAATAGGACATGCACTATTTTTTGGGCGGAGCAACGGAACGGACATACTGATGCGGACAGCACACGATGTGCTGTCCACATTTTTTGCGGACCCATTGAAATGAATAGGTCCGCATCATATCCGCAAAAAAAAAAACGGAAAGGACACGGAAACAAAATATGGTTGTGTGCAAGAGGCCTTACTTGAATAAACGTTTCTCCAACAGTTTCAGGCTTTGTCTTGGTTCCCAGCAGGCATTAATTCTGGCAGGCAAACAAACTCAACTCTGCTACATCTGTTGCTCTCTGGCTCTGCTGTGCTGACAAGCTTACTGTATAACTTTGCTTTTTTCTTTATGTTGCAACTTCTCTCTGTAGCCTGTCTCTAGATTAATACCAGGGAATCTATACCTCCCGGCTTCAGAGGCTTCGGGCTTTGGCCTCTGTGTCCAGCTGGCTTAGGCAGGACACGTCCAACAGGGACGTGGACCTGCTTTCTTCCCAAAGCAGGGGGTACGCTCAACTGACCTCTAATTAAAACCCTCCCCTCCTTAGAGGGAAAATTAGAATGGAAAGAAGGTTCCATCCTTTGCAAATGTAGCTCTTCCATGCTTGCTGCCACCTTCTGGTGAACCAGGTACATTACATGACCAATAACAGTTACATAGGAATAGCAGTGCACATTGTATAGGACCTGCAATAAATGCATAAGATGACACTGTGTTAGCCCATAGGAGACAGTAGTGGGGTGCGGAGTGGTAATGCCACTCCGGGGGAATACATAAGCTGGTTTATTTTTTTAATTTTTTGGAAATATTAGTGCCATGGTGTCTTTCGGTTCCTACTGCACTGGAGGGATCTCACAGTCTACTTTGTGCCACCATACAAAATCAGGAAAGTAAACAAATTTGACATTTTAGGTTATCTCAGTTTATTTTTACATGAAAAAATACATCTGACATATATTTGCAGGGATTTTACATCTACCAGGGGATGACTTTCTTTTCGCTGACCATCTCCCCGTAGGGTGAATCTGCTGAAGTTGGGAGGAGAGCCAAATATACTGGGGTCACAGCACCTTCATCTGGTGTCTTGGGGGCACCTGGAAATGCGAGATCAGTCTTCACCCACCCGGGGCAGCAGGCATTGACGATAATGCCATCTCCTTTCCTGGTCTGCTTTAGTTGACGAGCTTGAATTTTGGACAACACTGTTACTCCAATTTTGGACACCCCATAAGCGGAATAAGGGGTTGGCCAGCCCCTTTCTAGATGGGCTCCGCTCTTGGCATCTTCATGAAATTTCTCCATCAGCTTCACCAGCTCGTCCTCTGTGATCGCGTCATTGCGAAACTTCTGCTGAAGTTCAGGGCTGCAATTTGGAAGGGACATGTTGCCAAACATACTGGACACATTAACCACTCTTCCTATGGAGAAATATACAGTAGAGAGATATTAGCCTCTAAAGGGTGCAGTCTAGTTTGGTATTTAAGAGATTTTTTTCAGCTTTACGATCTCTGCATTTCTAAAAATTTTTGTCGACATAGCTTTATATGGGCTTGTTTTATGCAGGGTAAGTTCAAAATACTGGAATACCGGATCGGTCCTTCCGGTCTTCGCATGCGCAGACCTAAAAAAAGGTAAATGCCGGATCCGTTTTGCCGGATGACACCGGAAAGACGGATCCGGCATTTCAATCTATTTTTCTGACTGATCAGTCTTACTAATGCCATCAGTTGGTATACGTTTTTCCGGATCACTCTGCCGCAAGTGTGAAAGTAGCCTTAGATCGGGTTGTTTTGGATGCGATAATATTTTATACATTTCTAAATTTTTTTTTTTTACATGAACTTGAACCTGCGATCTATTGATCACTTTTACTATACAGTTCTGTAATACAGGCATAGAGATTCAGACAGCTGGGACATGGCAGGACTTGGGTCTTTCAGAAGGCCCCTTCCAGCCATTCCAGCTACTTGAAAGCCTGAAACTACATTCATAGGGTGCTGATTGGAAAACAAACCGTCTGTCTAACCGCTCAGATGACATGCTTGACATTGGTAGCGGCAGCTGAGGAGTTAAACTGCCGAGATCAGTGTAATCTCTGATCCTGGCAGTGAGAGCTGGATGTATAATATCCACAATGGGACTCAAAACAATGGTGTGGGCCCAGCTCCCGCGACATCAAATGTCATACTATAACAGTACAGAGCATTAACTACCTGTGCTCTGTTCCGCTATAGTACATCACGGAGTGGTAAGGGGCAGGGGCGTACACAGATCTCATAGGGCCCTATAGCTAAATTTAGTATAGGCCCCCTGTCCCAGTACAGATGCAACAATCCCTCCCCAGGCAACACAAAGTGCAATGCCCCAGCTTTCTGACAACTTTCCCTTATTTTCATTAAGCACATTAAGACATTAGCCAGCATATCTTTATATTAAATTAAGGACACACCTGAGCCCCTGCACCACGCTCAGGTGTGTCCTTAGTATAAGGATATACGGGCTAATGTCTCATTTTTAACATCAGTGTGAGGGTTAGTCAGATGTTACTGTTTGCATCCACCACAGTAGTGCACCTAATCTTATAACTAAAGATCCCATTCGCCCCCCCCCCCCCCGATCATGTTAGGACAATCCCTGTCCATATATGTGTGTAATACTAAATCACGTGCTGGCCTTAACTTCTCCTTCGAGATCACTAGTTTACTAGCAGCTCCCATATTAAAAAGGGTTCTCTATAATCAGACGACCCCTTTAATGGCTGGCAGGGCCACCATCATGGAAATACAGGTGGTACTGTTCTCAAGGACCCAAGCAAATAAGGAGCCTCATCTGACCTGTCCTCTGCCAACTACCAGCTGGATACCGCTCATGCATTGGAGCTGCAAAGTTTTCACTTATGGACAGAAGAACCACCTTTAAAGGGGTTGTCCCACCATTAAATATCATAGTCATGAACATTTTCCATTTACATACTCAACTCATCAACTCAGATTTGGTCGTAAGCCAGATTGTTCAGGAGAGGAGAGAGACGGAGACTGTACTGTAGTGGAATACCTACCGGCTGCAGAAGACAAACGGTCTCGTAGGTTTAATAAAAACCCATAAAAAATGTTGTCAACCCAAAAATTGTGTATTTCTATAAAAACAAATTATCTAAATGGGATTTCAACTTACCATTCGGTCTAATGATAGGCAGAAGTTCATTGTAAACGTCCCTCACACCATAAAAGTTGGTTTTCAGGGTGATTTCGGCTTGGGTTCCAATGGGGGTCGGGTCATCGGCTGAGGAAGATAGGAAAATAAATCATACCAGTGCATTACTGTACTGCGGCGGCAGCAGGAAGCGCATGGCGCCATAGCAACCAATGACGCTGTGCGCTCCTGCTCTGAACAGGAATCTAGCCTGGCATACCACGGACCACTCTCAGCCGTGGAACACGGCCGTGTGCATTCGGCCTAAGTGTTATATCATAAAGGACTAAGGGCTTGTTCACACGAATGTATTTTGCGTTCCGTATACGGGCTGTTTTCTGCGTTCCGCATGCGGTCCGTATACGGAACCATTCATTTCAATGGGTCAGCAAAAGGCAAAACGACATAGTGGTAAAGTACCTCCGGTGTGACAAAGGCGATCTTTTCCTTTGCTGACTCTGTCACAGGTACCTGCCAGTAACCCTTGGTTAAATCCAGCGTCATGAAGTACTGGGCCTGGCACAGTCTTTCAATCAGCTCGTCAACCTGGGGCATTGGATAAAGGTTGAACTTCGACACTTCATTCAATTTCTGGAAATCGTTACAAAATCGTAACAATCCATCCGGCTTTGGAATCAACACAATGAGACTACCCCACTCGCTCTTGGATTCCTTGATAACTCCTAGGTTAAGCGTCTTCTGTACCTCTTCTGTAATGGCTTGTCTCCGGGCCTCTGGCACCCGGTACGGTTTCACTCGTACCCTTACCCGTGGCTCGGTGACGATGTCACGCTGGACCACCGATGTACGAACCGACTTTTCTGAAAAGACATCGCTATTCTGCTGCACTAACTTTGTGACCTCTCGTTTTTGTTGTTTTGACAGGGTTTCTGCTATTTTTACTCCGACCTCTGTCGGGACTGACGTTGGAGGGTCTACACTAGTCCCAACCGGCGCCTCAGTGGCCCACAGGGATTCTCGGTTCTTCCACGCCTTTAGCAAGTTTACGTGATATATCTGTTCTGGTTTTCTCCGCCCAGGCTGATATATTTTATTTTAAAAAATCACAGAAAAAACAAAGATAAAAACATCCTGCACGATATGATATATAAATGTGCGGATGTCCCTGGCCATTGTATTGAAGGAAATCACAGAAATAAGGTAACAATGCACTTCATAAAGTAGATGCAAGCATTATATATAGACAAAGTCCTCACTCTGATATGATAAAATCTGAGACACTTAGCCAATATATTTTGATCAAAACACATCTGTGCCCGCCTACCAAGCGCCAAGGTGGTCTCAGGTCAGGCGGGTCCTATGCTAAACCTAACTAAGCCATTGGGCTTCTATGTTCAGGAGCGCAGACGCCGCACATATGGTGTGCTGCTCCTAGTCATCTCCATGTGCATCAAGCAACCAATGGGAGGAGGAGGAGGAGGCACACCTATATGTACCATCTAATCAAGGCGATCTATGAGATAAGAAGGGCAAAAGTGCAAAGGAATGCTGCTCCCAAGATAAAATAGGAGCGCATTCACACTTGAAGGTGCCACTCCCTCAAGCAAATACTACATAAAATAAAAAATCACAGAAAAAACTAAGATAAAAACATCCTGCCTGGTATAATATATAAATGTGCGGATGTCCCTGGCCATACTTTTGAAGGAAATCACAGAAATAAGGTAATAATGCACTCAGTAAAGTAGATGCAAGCATTATATATGGACAAAGTCCTCACTCTGATATGATAAATCTGAGACACTTAGCCAATATATTTTGATCAAAACACATCATATCAGAGTGAGAACTTTGTCCATATATAATGCTTGCATCTACTTTACTAAGTGCATCATTACCTTATTTCTGTGATATATTTTATAATAACTTTGCCCACTTTTTCATAGGGCCCTTGCAACTTCGCCAGAAACTTACTCACAGCAGTGGGTACGAGTACAAGAATTCTATCTCCTTGGGAAAAGGTCCTGACTGTAGCCTTTCTATTATACCCATGGCTCTGAGCTGCCTGAGCCTCTACTAGATGTTCTCTCAAAATGGGTATTACTGATGCAATCCGGTCCTTCATATCTGCAATGTGCTCTATTCCACTCTTATGGGGAGTAGGCTCCTGCTCCCATGTCTCTTTGGCAATGTCCAGCAGGCCTCTCGGATGTCTGCCATATAACAGTTTGAATGGGGAAAACCCTGTTGAGGACTGGGGTACCTCTCGGATGGCGAACATCAAATATGGCAGCAACATATCCCAGTCCTTCCCATCTTGGGATACTACCCTTTTTAACATACTCTTTAGGGTTTTATTAAACCTTTCCACCAACCCATCTGTTTGGGGGTGGTACATTGGTGTGCGTAACTGATTGATTTGAAGCAGCTTGCACAACTCCTTTGCACTTTGGACATAAAAGGAGTACCTTTATCCGTAATGATCTTTTTGGGCAACTCAATGCGGCAAAACATAGCAAATAGTTCCCTGGCAATAGGTTTGGGTGAGGTATGGCGGAGAGGAATGGCCTCCGGATACAGAGTCGCATAGTCCAACACCATTAATATGTGTTGGTGGCCCCGGGCTGAATTTACCATGGGCCCCACAAGATCCATAGCGATCCGCTCAAAAGGTACCTCAATAATGGGAAGAGGTACCAGTGAACTATGGAAATTCGCTGTGGGAGCAGTAATCGGACACTCTGGACACAACTCACAAAACTTCTTAACCTCTTCATGAACACCAGGCCAAAAGAACCGCTGGAGTATACGCTCTAGTGTCTTTTTGACCCCAAGATGACCTCCCATTACATGTGTGTGAGCCAAGTCTAATACTGCCTGGTGGTAGGGCTGTGGTACTACTAGTTTCTCCACTACCTCCTGTCGGACCTTGTCTACGCGGTACAATTATTCCTGGGAAACAGCCATATGGGGAAACACCGCTTCTTCTCCCGGGTGTTGGGCTACCCCATTGATTACAGTCACTCTCTCTTTGGCCCGTACCAGAATAGGGTCCTGGAATTTTCCGGTCTCGTACCTGTCCCGGGACACCTCCAGCTCTGGGATAGATGTGGCCTCTGCGGCCTCACCGGCCAATACATCTAGGAGAAACCTATCGGGGTTACATTCTGGCCCTATATATGGCTATATTATCTGCTCTGGGCCCAAAGACTCATTTCTTCACAAGGTGCAACAGATCATAAGCCTGTGACCTGGCAGGCCGAGACTCTGGTACACTCGCTGGACCCGCACATATGTATTGACCCCCATGTGGGCCAGGACCTCATCTTTAAACCTCCCAGAGGGCCAGGCGTCCTCACGGCTAATATCAAAGTAGGCCTTCTGTGCATTCCCCACCAGAAACTGAGCCACCACTTCAGCCCACTGGTCGGATGGCAGATTCTCCCGCTCTGCTGTTCGTTCAAGGGCCTCCACGTCATCTTCTGGAGTCATCTTCCTCAATGCTGACCAAACGTTATCCTGGGCCGCTGGTTGGAGCTGAGTCGCCATTGGTGGTGTCTCCCTCAAGGCCACAATCTGCTGTAGCAACAGGCTGTTGGTCTCTTGCTGTTGTGCATAGGCCTGCTGTTGCTGAACATTGGCCAGCACCAGCTGCGTCAGTATTTCCTCCATCTCAGCTGCTGGCTTAGGTTGGAACTTTGCTGGTTCAATCGCAGACATGAGAACAATGTGTATGCCTTGCTAATCTTTCCGCATCCTCCACCATATGTAATGCCGTGGGCTCCTATGACCAGTTTGGAAGAAAGGCAGGGACACAACAAAGTCACTTCAACACTGTATATTGCTTGTTTAAGCCAACTTAGGGCTCTTTCACACGAGCGGATTCCATGCGGGTAATCCGCTGCGTGAAAAAGAGCCAAGCCCCATTCCAGACAGCAGACACATATTGATAATGCTCCGTGCCTCTCTGTAACCTTTTTACTACAAAATCACAGTGACAACTTTATCTCACTGTGATTTTGTAGTAAAAAGGTCACAGAGAGGCACGGAACATTATTAATCATGTTAATGCTCCGTGTCTGCTGTCCGGACCGGGGCTTGGCTCTCTTTCACGCAGCGGATTACCCGCATGGCATCCGCTCATGTGAAATAGTGTAGTGTCCCACTCCAGTTGGATGGGAACACTCCAAATTGCTATATGTCATTTCATGCCATTGTATGCATTTCCTTTGTCACAGCTGCTAAATTCCTATTTCAGGCTGGGGAATCCATTACATACATCCAACACTGGAGGTCTCTGTAACATCATTTATATAGGTCAGCCACAGGAAGTTAGAGAGAAATTAGGAGTGAGGAGTTAGAAGAAGAGGAGACAGACTTGGCTCTGTTCTCCTGGGCCTAGCCCAGGGGACCCTACTACTGCAATCCAAGACTAGGACTTATTTATCCTTTACTGTAATACCCCATTCCAGGGATCCCTTCCGGGGATTAAGAGAATAATTGCTGTATCTTGTGCAACCTTTTCAAAGAATGGAGCAGAGAGTTTGCCTGCCATGAGGGAGACCGCCCTTGGGTTGCTGAATCACTGAATATTGCTGAATTGCTGAGTGCTAAATATTTAGTTACATAAGAGCCACACTATATGTAAAGGCTGAGTAACCAGAGCAAAATAAGGAACCAAGTATAGTAAGATAATTACTACTATACAGTTGAGCTGGAAATCTACCTACACCACCTCACTGAGCCTGCTATTGGGATTTACATTTCTACATGATACTTATTGCAAGATTACAATTTACAAGTAAAGTTCCTGTTTGGTTCAACTACTTCCTCTCTCATCATTCTACTCTATCTCCAAATTGCACCTAACGGTGCTGCCTTCACGAACACAGGAGCCCAGCCACCAAAGCACCCTAAGCGTACTTATTACCATCAAGGGCACCTCAACTTCCATCTGGCTGGTGTTCCCTGCAATAGAGAGTGCCCCGGAGGATTTAGTGCTGTCTTCCTTATCACTGCACGCCGACCCAGGGATCTGCAAAACCGTGAGTATGACTACTACCCCTATCAGCCTACCATGCACTCACATACTGCCCCTGCGGTCCTGTCTGCTGCAAGAGCCCTTACAGTTCAGTTACAGCCGGATCGCAGCCGGGTCAGGTAATCAGTCCACAGGCCAGAGTTTCTTTCACACGTGACTTGCAGTGTGTGATCTGCAGCCTCTCACTCCACAGACACACCCTGCTTCCTGCTGCTTACTTTCAAAACACAATCGTGGACATAAGCCACGTATAAACCGCAAAGTGGATTGTGGGGAGTAAGCACCCACCCAGCTCTTTGCTTACTCCCAGTAAAAGCCAGGCCAGAATTAGATGATATACTAGCTAGCAAAAGTGTCCCACTATCTATCTTAGTGGACACTCTAGCTAGTGGCTTCCACTCCACCAAGACCGGGTACCTTGGTGGCACGTCTCAGGTGCATTCCCTCTAAAATGTTTCCTGCAGCATTCTCGGGGACACATACCTTCCTTCGTATATGAGGCTTCACAATGTATACATACCCAAATATACACTGTGACACACATAAATACACATATATGTATACATACTCAAATATACACTGCGACACACAAAAACACATATACACATATACCGAAAATGTATTTACCTGAAATTTTTATTTCCTGAAGTCCGTAGGCAGCAGAACTTTATAAGTCCTATTCGTGACTGTGCTGCGGTAGGACGTCCAGGAAATATACATGTATACATACACAAATACACACTGTGACACACACACATATACAAACTGATGGACTCTGCACAACATAGCTAGCTGTACCCAGTACTACAGACAGGCGAGACTCCGGAGCGTCAGCTGTACATGGGGATAGCTTGGCACCGCTGTGTTATAATTCCGACCCCATACATAGAAATGGACTTGTCCTAATCACAAGTGCCTTGCAGCGCTGGAGTCCTAGGTTTGAATCTTTTGAATCTGACCAAGGACAACATCTGCATGGAGTTTGTATGTTCTCCACGTGTTTGCGTGGGTTTCCTCCGGTTTCCTCCCACACTCCAAAGACATACTGATATGGAACTTAGATTGTGAGCCCCATTGGGGACAGTTGGATACTGGTGTCTGTAAAGCGCTGCGGAATATAGTAGTGCTATGTAAGTGTGTCAAATAAATAAAGAAATAAATAAATCTTATCTGTGGGAATCTGATGCATTAAGAGTACGACCACACCGTCAGGTTTCTTGGTGCAGTTTTGGAATCCAAAATCAGGAATGAATTAAAAAAACAGAAGTCGCATCTGTCCTTTATACTTTCTCTCCTTTTATGATCCACTCTTGATTTTGGCTTCCAAAACTGCGTGCCGAAACCTGACCATGTGGCCGTAACCTTACAGGACCTAACTAGTGTTGAGCGAACTTGTGTTTTAAGTTCTGCGTCCAAATTTCGGGTTCGGGTTATCGAAGAATCCCGTTATGGATTCCAAATTCCGTTATGGTCCGTGGTAGCGGAATCCATAATGGGATTCTTTGATAACCCGAACTTTGAAAGCAGAACTTAAAACACAAATTTGCTCCACACTAGACCTAACCACAAAGATGTAACACACCCACCTAGTACAGAACCCTTTACCTCTAGGGCAGGGATAGGGAAACCTGCTGTACTCCAGCTGTTGTGAAACTACAACTCCCAACATGCATACATGCTCTGCTCTTCTCAGAACTCTTATAGAAATAAATGGAGCATGCTGGGAATTGTAGTTTCACAACAGCTAGAGAGCCGCAGGTTGTCCGCCCCTGGTCTAGGGTCTCTCCTGTCAGTCCTCGCTGATGATATGTGTGCGTGCTCTGATAGCAGGTTTCCAGCATGCAGCATTTCAGGCTCTGATAATACATACGTTTAAATGCAATCCCAGCATTATTGATCAGCACGTCCAGCCCGCCATACTTCTTCTTCAGGAAATCTCGCAGAGCCCGGATACTGGTCAAGTCAGTAACGTCCAACTGATGGAAAAGCGGGGACAACCCCTCCTTATTCAGGGCCTTGACAGCTTCTTCTCCAAGCTTGGGGTTCCTGGCTGTCAGATACACGTCTCCCTGGAACTGCTTGCACAGGGCCCTGACCACAGCTAGCCCAACTCCTTTATTGCCCCCTGTGACTAATGCAACCCTCACCCCGGCCATGCTGATACCCCTGACTGTGTATGTACAAGACTGGTCTATTATGTTAGAATCTAGAAAAGTTAGGTTTGCCAGGTATTTATTAGAAGAGCTCCACCCATATAAAATAAGCCCAAGCTATTTACAGAGAGCTGATTACATGATCTGACTAATTATTTACACAATTCACTGACATCTAGTGGTAAAAAAAGGAAGTGCACCAAACTAATGTTACACATACAAGTAGCCACTGTGACATTTTTTGCACAATTTTGCCATATAAAAATCTATACATTGGTGCTTGAGCCTTAATAAAATGGAGGGGACACTTATTCTACTGTATATAATATATCCAAATCTTGCTTATGCTTACCTATAATATTTAGGCTTATTTTAGGGAATTGCATTACAGAAGAAGGAAAGTGCTCCCACGAGCTGTATAGATAGCACTATTTAGTTTATCATGCCCTCACTTCAGCAGAGGGAGGCTAGCCCTGTCTATTCGGAGGGAGGAGCTGTGTAGCCGGATTGCATCAGCCAGTTCAGTCTGGCTCTGCCTGTGAGAGAGACGGATGTCTGTGCGCCTGTATGAAGCTAAAATCAGAAATCCAGGAAAATACATAATTTCTGTTGAGTGATCACAAGGACGTGTCTATTAGCAACTAGGGATGAATCAACCCAAACTTCACTGGGTTCAGCTTCGGTGTTCGGGTGGGTTAGGAAAACGGAATATAACGGAATTCATAGACAGAATGCAAAACAGAAGCCTTTAGGAGGCATTCCGTTTTGGTCCATCATCATAGAAGTCTATGGCCAAGCATAACGGATCTGTCTGGTTTCCGTTACGCAGGACATTGTTTTCCGTCCTGCATAATGGAAACCAGACGGATCCATTATGCTTGGCCATAGACTTCTATCATGACGGATCAAAACGTAATGCTTCTTAAAGGCTTCCATTTCGCGTTCTGTCTACGAATCCCATTATATTCAGTTTTCCTAACCTACCTGAACACCCGGTGAAGTTCGGGTTAGCTCATCCCTATTAGCAACAGTAACACTTCTTTATGGCTATCGACTTTGGTGCTTCATGGAGAGGGTATGTGCTGAGAGCATCCACCACACTTATATCATGGATTGGCTGTCCATTTGAAGATCTACACCCCATTGTGGGAACTGCAGTACTGATAAAAAAGATGGTGGATAGTTGCAGGGTGGATGGCAGCAGGGACCAGCAGACAGATGGTGGAGTCAAAAGCCAGGCCCAGTTTGGTGATAAAAAAGAACAGTCTTTGTCCTGGGGATGATGGGTGATGCAGTACAAGCACAGATTAGGTAAAATTCTGAAGTATTTTACAGAGTTTGCTTCTCCCAGGATCTGGGCGTAGGCAGCAATGATGGTAGCAGTAGGCTAGGTCTACACGACGACATTTTTCGCGCAACATTTTTTAGGATGGTAGTCTATGGTGTTGCACTGCGACATACTGTGACTGCAACGTGACAGTCACAGAAAAATCCATCTTGAATGGTATGTCGCAGTGCGACACCAAAGACTACCATTATAAAAATTGTTGCGCGACATTGGTGCGACAAAATGTCACGCGACAAATGTAATTGTGTAGACCTAGCCTACTGCTACTATCATTGCTTCCTACGCCCAGCTCCTGGGAGAAGCAAACTACTTCAGAATTGTACATAATCTGTGCTTGTACTGTATCACCCATCATCCCCAGGAGAAAGACTGGGCCTGGCTTTTGACTCCACCATCTGTCTGCCGGTCCCTGCTGCCATCCACCCTGCAGCTATCCACCATCATGGTCCACAACCAATACTCTTATCTTCTCTGCACTGCCCCCCCCCCCCTGTTTTTCACAGGACTGCAGACTATAGATCAGACTACTCTGTTATTCACAAAAGAGGCAGCCTCAGCATACGATGACATAGTAGGCTCTGCTACATCGCTGAGTCACACTTAGCATCAGGGTGGTTCAATTTACATAACAAGGGCACATAAAATGAATAATGCTGCAGGTCTGTATAAAGATGGTGGAGACCTCCATCCAGTCAAAATGACTTGATGGCAGCCTCCTCGCCACTGGCTGTGTCATATATTGTGTCAGGGGCGTAGCTAGAACTGACTGGGCCCCACAGCAAATTTTTGTACTGGGCCCCTCCCAAACTTAATGGACGCACTCATACACGCACTCACCACATACATGGACGCACTCACCACATACATGGACGCACTCATACACGCATTCACCACATACATGGACGCACTCACCACATACATGGACGCACTCATACACGCATTCACCACATACATGGACGCACTCATACACGTACTCACCATATACATGGACGCACTCATACAGGCACTCACCATATACATGGACGCACTCATACAGGCACTCACCATATACATGGACGCACTCATACAGGCACTCACCATATACATGGACGCACTCATACACGCACTCACTACATACATGGACGCACTCATACACGCATTCACCATATACATGGACGCACTCATACAGGCACTCACCATATACATGGACGCACTCATACACGCATTCACCACATACATGGACGCACTCATACAGGCACTCACCACATACATGGACGCACTCATAAAGGCACTCACCACATACATGGACGCACTCATACACGCATTCACCACATACATGGACGCACTCATACAGGCACTCACAACATACATGGACTCACTCATACATGGATGCACTCATACACTCACCACATACATGGACGCACTCATACACGCACTCACCACAAATGGACGCACTCATACAGGAACTCACTACATACATGGACGCACGTATACAGGCACTCACCACATACATGGAGGCACTCATACACTCACTACATACATGGACGCTCTAATACAGGCACTCACTACATACATGGACGCACTCATACAGGCACTCACTACATACATGGACGCACTCATACAGGCACTCACCACATACATGGACAGACTCACATACGCACTCACCACATATATGGACATATATACTGTGTATATATATATATATATAATCGAAGAAATAGGACTGCACTCCAGATATTGATGAAAAAATCAAGTGGTTTTATTCACCCATATAATGGCAAATCTTGCGACGTTTCAGCTCTTGCGAGCCTTTCTCAAGCATAGAGTAAGTGAAAGTGAGCACATATAAAGCATTTACAAAAAGTGTTACACCCATCGGGGTGTGGTTACAATCAACTTAATTACAGACATGTGTTACAATTTTAAAGTGCATGTTTAGCATAGTAACCAGTGGAATACATTTTATCATATCAGGATATAGTTCCTTTACATACAGAATAAAAATATATCCAAGACTAGTGTTCCAATTAGAATCATAAAGTGTTATAAACATACTGAATAGGGATCCCAGGAAGAGACTCAGCAAGCCATGGAGCCCACATATACCATCACGTATCCTTCGCGTCTCGGTCTCATCAATGCGCATGCCCAGAGTGACGACATCATGTGAGTCGCCAGTGTAAAATTGGTGCGCATGCGTTCTATCCAGTGACATCTCACCGCACCATCTTGGTTAATGGAAAGTAGCCCCAAGTAACAGCTCCACGCCCATCATATACATGGTAGCTAAACGGAGTAAATATCCTCCCAGTATATTTTGAGAACCATAACTATAAATAAAAATTCATAGAGAGTATGACAGACCGCAGCAGGGATCTCCTGCAAAAACCAGCATCAGGACCGGGGTCCCCACCTCTCGGGAGGGACACCGGACCCTGGGGTCGTCCACGTCAGGGGGGAACATCTCCATGAACCCCACCGACGTGTCTGGCCCTCTTGCTGGAAATAAAGCAGTCTGGGAGGGGTAATCCCTCACCTTTACAAAGAGCAAAAACATACTGGAGCTTAGTAATATATCTGGAATAGCGCATACACCATAGGACGCTGTAGTTGGTACTGGGCTGCACCGCTTCCATTGAGTCAAAGTCCAGGGGTCCGTATCCAGCACTGTGAGGGTTAAAAATTCTAAAAGGCAAGAAAAAAATATATATTAGTTTCCAAATCTGTCAGTTGTGCAATTGCATATATTACTTTCACAATTCTGATGCACCTATTCTGTACATGGAAAAGGCGCAATGCATACATGCGTGGAAAGGACGGGCAGGCGACAGATCAACAGACACCTATCTAAACTCCACATTTAATCCTCTAGGGTGCAGAGTATCTAAGTCATAAATCCACCTCAGTTCTCTTTTCTTGAGAATTGCCAAACGGTCTCCACCTCTCCTTGGGAGCTCAACATGGTCTAGTATCCAGCATCTCAAGTCCCGCTCGGAATGCCCAAGGGACGTAAAATGCCTGGAGACTGGTAAATCGGCACGTTTTTTTCTTATTGAATTCCTATGGTTATTCAATCTTAGTTTTAGTTCTGTAGACGTTTCACCGATATATATTAAATTACATGGACATGCTAACACGTAAATCACATAAGAAGATGAACAATTTAAATGAAACCTAATGGGATATTCTTTATGTGTAGTAGGATGTATAAAGGATCTGGATTTGCATATATAGCGACAGTTAACACAATTGAGACATGGATAACAACCATGTCCCGATTTAGACAATGTTCGTTGTACGCTGATTTTTTTAGGGCCTACATCCGCTCTAACCAAATGGTCCTTAATATTTTTACTTTTTCGATATGATAGGAGAGGAGGGGAATTCAATTCAGGTATGTCTTTTATGGACCTACTGAGGATGTTCCAATTATCCTTTAGAATACGTCCCATCTCCACACTGCACTCAGAATATGTGGACATGAAAGGTACTCTGCGGGTCCTCTGTAGGTTAGTGGTAATTTTCTCAGGGCTATTCTGCAGAACATCATTTTTTTGGGCAGATAACAATCGGTGGGGGTAACCCCGTCTCTTAAATTTATCCACCATCATATCCAAAGTGGATATTAGCTCAGTCTGATCGGATACTATGCGTTTAGCACGTAGAAATTGTGAATGTGGAAGATGTTTAATTAAACTACGAGGATGACTACTTTCGTATCTTAAAGTGGTATTCCTGTCAGTTGGCTTGACATAAAGACCTGTATTGATCGAACCATCAACCAATCTGACACTGGTATCAAGGAAGGATAGTTCAATCTTGGAGTAAGACACCGTATACTGGAGGTCAGAATCAATGCTATTTAAATATGTATGAAACTCAGTCAGCTGGACTTCTGAGCCTGACCACAGGAGGAAGACGTCATCTATGTACCGCCACCACCCAATAACATACTGAAAGTGGTGGGATACATAGATGAAGTCCTCCTCCATGTGCCGCATGTAAATATTTGCGTACGTGGGGGCCACATTGGACCCCATCGCAACGCCACGTTTTTGACTAAAAAAGGTGTCCTGGAAAAGAAAATAATTATTTTCCAGAATAAGTCTCAGCAGGAATATTAATAAAACATTTGGAATGTTGTGTGATAGACGATCCATCCAGATATTTATTCACAGCAGAAATGCCCTTCTCGTGTCCTATTGACGTGTATAAAGATACAACGTCAAAGGACACGAGAGTAGCAGTCTGCAACTCAGCTGTATCAACTGTTCTCAGCTGCTGTAAAAAATGCCCAGTGTCCTGAATATATGATTTACCGGCCGTCGAGAATTCTCGCAAAATCCTATCAAGAAACATAGCGATTTTACTAAACACAGAGTCCGTGCCAGAGACGATGGGGCGGCCGGGGGGGTCCACAAGAGTTTTGTGGACTTTGGGCAAGATATATAAAACCGGAGTAATGGGAGAAGACACCGTTAAATATTCCCTTAGCCCTTCATCAATAATGCCCCCGGCCACAGCATCGGACAAAATATTTTTTATAGTATTCATAATCTGAAATTTAGGGTCATGCTGTAACAAACCATACACATCTGTGTCACGAAGTTGACGTTCAATTTCTTTAACATAATTACATGTATCGAGAACAACCACCCCACCCCCCTTATCGGCGGGTTTAATGGTTAATTGGGGGTTGCTTCTAAGTTGGGATAGGGCCTCTACTTCAGCAGTCGTCAGGTTAGGTTTATTTAATTTTTCTATATCACCAAAACGGGATTTTAGCTCTCTAACGTCCCTTTTGACTGCGGAAATATAGGCCTCAACAGCAGGTTCATTTACATAAGGAAAAAAATTACTTTTATTCATTAAACCCAATTTCTTGAGTGAAAATTCACTCGTATGTGTCAGTGTGTCAACAGTATGATGCTTAAAAAAAACCTTCAGTTTAATAGATCGAAAGAAATCATTTAGATCCATTTCTAGATCGAACCAGTTTACCTTGGATCTTGGGCAAAATGTAAGCCCTTTAGAGAGGACACTATGTTGGGCTACAGTCAGTTCAGCTGAAGACAAATTGAAGACTATTGTCTCTTTCTCTGAGATGGTACTTTCGTCGATTGTAGTCTGGTCCGGTTGTATCGCTGCTTCCCTTTTCCGTTTGTACCTGCGGCCTCCTCGCCTTGTCCTTGATCCTTTCCCTCCTTTATATCCAAAATGTCCCCTAAAAAAGATTTATTCTCATCTGTGGGTAGTTGCATAAATCTCCGACTTTTCTTATTGCGGTTAGAGCCCATAGATGGTGTATCGGATTGCCATGTATATATATCGCCTCGTTTGTAATCATCTGCATCACGAACCCATTTGTTTCTCTTTCCCTCCTCCAACTCCATTTGCAATTTGCCGAGTTGATCTTTGCTCTCCTCTTTATATTGTGTAATTTCATCAGCAGATAACTGTGCTTGCAAAGCACCTTCAACATCCGACAATTCATCCATAAGTGAGGAAACCTCCAATTGTAAAAACTCAATGTTAAGTTAAAATATAATCCAAAGAATATCTGTTTGATAGTGCTTCAAAGCGTTTACAGAACAAATCGTTGTTTGGAAAAAGGTTGGGGCGCAAATTTGAGCGCATCCCTCTACAAATCTTTTTTTCTTTAAAGTATTGGCCCAATGTGGCCATATGTAATCTCATGGAGATGAGGCGTTTAGAGATGGTTAGATACTTGCGTTTAAGTTCCTTAACTGAAGGTGCCTGTAGAAATGAAGCATCGCCCTCGATTCCACGCATAATGCGGTCGACCTCCTCCACAGTATAGGTGCCGCCATAGGGTGTTTCCGTATTAGACATATTGAATGCTATAAGGTGTGCTCACTCACGGTGCCGAGTATGTAGAAAAAAGAAAGTCCAGCGGGAGTTTTTGCAGGAGATCCCTGCTGCGGTCTGTCATACTCTCTATGAATTTTTATTTATAGTTATGGTTCTCAAAATATACTGGGAGGATATTTACTCCGTTTAGCTACCATGTATATGATGGGCGTGGAGCTGTTACTTGGGGCTACTTTCCATTAACCAAGATGGTGCGGTGAGATGTCACTGGATAGAACGCATGCGCACCAATTTTACACGGCGACTCACATGATGTCGTCACTCTGGGCATGCGCATTGATGAGACCGAGACGCGAAGGATACGTGATGGTATATGTGGGCTCCATGGCTTGCTGAGTCTCTTCCTGGGATCCCTATTCAGTATGTTTATAACACTTTATGATTCTAATTGGAACACTAGTCCTTGGATATATTTTTATTCTGTATGTAAAGGAACTATATCCTGATATGATAAAATGTATTCCACTAGTTACTATGCTAAACATGCACTTTATAATTGTAACACATGTCTGTAATTAAGTTGATTGTAACCACACCCCGATGGGTGTAACACTTTTTGTAAACGCTTTATATGTGCTCACTTTCACTTACTCTATGCTTGAGAAAGGCTCGCAAGAGCTGAAACGTCGCAAGATTTGCCATTATATGGGTGAATAAAACCACTTGATTTTTTCATCAATATCTGGAGTGCAGTCCTATTTCTTCGATTATACTATTGGGGACTGCCGCTATCCCCCTTGGATTTTGCACCCACTCTTCAGGTTGGTGCTCCCGCTGGACTTTCTTTTTTCTACATACTCGGCACCGTGAGTGAGCACACCTTATAGCATTCAATATGTCTAATACGGAAACACCCCATGGCGGCACCTATACTGTGGAGGAGGTCGACCGCATTATGCGTGGAATCGAGGGCGATGCTTCATTTCTACAGGCACCTTCAGTTAAGGAACTTAAACGCAAGTATCTAACCATCTCTAAACGCCTCATCTCCATGAGATTACATATGGCCACATTGGGCCAATACTTTAAAGAAAAAAAGATTCCTAGAGGGATGCGCTCAAATTTGCGCCCCAACCTTTTTCCAACAACGATTTGTTCTGTAAACGCTTTGAAGCACTATCAAACAGATATTCTTTGGACTATATTTTACTTAACATTGAGTTTTTACAATTGGAGGTTTCCTCACTTATGGATGAATTGTTGGATGTTGAAGGTGCTTTGCAAGCACAGTTATCTGCTGATGAAATTACACAATATAAAGAGGAGAGCAAAGATCAACTCGGTAAATTGCAAATGGAGTTGGAGGAGGGAAAGAGGAACAAATGGGTTCGTGATGCAGATGACTACAAACGAGGCGATATATATACATGGCAATCCGATACACCATCTATGGGCTCTAACCGCAATAAGAAAAGTCGGAGATTTATGCAACTACCCCCAGATGAGAATAAATCTTTTTTAGGGGACATTTTGGATATAAAGGAGGGAAAGGATCAAGGACAAGGCGAGGAGGCCGCAGGTACAAACGGAAAAGGGAAGCAGCGATACAACCGGACCAGACTACAATCGACGAAAGTACCATCCCAGAGAAAGAGACAATAGTCTTCAATTTGTCTTCGGCTGAACTGACTGTAGCCCAACATAGTGTCCTCTCTAAAGGGCTTACATTTTGCCCAAGATCCAAGGTAAACTGGTTCGATCTAGAAATGGATCTAAATGATTTCTTTCGATCTATTAAACTGAAGGTTTTCTTTAAGCATCATACTGTTGACACACTGACACATACGAGTGAATTTTCACTCAAGAAATTGGGTTTAATGAATAAAAGTAATTTTCTTCCTTATGTAGATGAACCTGCTGTTGAGGCCTATATTTCCGCAGTCAAAAGGGATGTCAGAGAGCTAAAATCCCGTTTTGGTGATATAGAAAAATTAAATAAACCTAACCTGACGACTGCTGAAGTAGAGGCCCTATCCCAACTTAGAAGCAACCCCCAATTAACCATTAAACCCGCCGATAAGGGGGGTGGGGTGGTTGTTCTCGATACATGTAATTATGTTAAAGAAATTGAACGCCAACTCCGTGACACAGATGTGTATGGTTTGTTACAGCATGACCCTAAATTTCAGATTATGAATACTATCAAAAATATTTTGTCCGATGCTGTGGCCGGGGGCATTATTGATGAAGGGCTAAGGGAATATTTAACGGTGTCTTCTCCCATTACTCCGGTTTATATATATTGCCCAAAGTCCACAAAACTCTTGTGGACCCCCCCGGCCGCCCCATCGTTTCTGGCACGGACTCTGTGTTTAGTAAAATCGCTATGTTTCTTGATAGGATTTTGCGAGAATTCTCGACGGCCGGTAAATCATATATTCAGGACACTGGGCATTTTTTACAGCAACTGAGAGCAGTTGATACAGCTGAGTTGCAGACTGCTACTCTCGTGTCCTTTGACGTTGTATCTTTATACACGTCAATTTCTGCTGTGAATAAATATCTGGATGGATCGCCTATTACACAACATTCCAAATGTTTTATTAATATTCTGCTGAGACTTATTCTGGAAAATAATTATTTTCTTTTTCAGGATACCTTTTTTAGTCAAAAACGTGGCGTTGCGATGGGGTCCAACGTGGCCCCCACGTACGCAAATATTTACATGCGGCACATGGAGGAGGACTTCATCTATGTATCCCACCACTTTCAGTATGTTATTGGGTGGTGGCGGTACATAGATGACGTCTTCCTCCTGTGGTCAGGCTCAGAAGTGCAGCTGACTGAGTTTCATACATATTTAAATAGCATTGATTCTGACCTCCAGTATACGGTGTCTTACTCCAAGATTGAACTATCCTTCCTTGATACCAATGTCAGATTGGTTGATGGTTCGATCAATACAGGCCTTTATGTCAAGCCAACTGACAGGAATACCACTTTAAGATACGAAAGTAGTCATCCTCGTAGTTTAATTAAACATCTTCCACATTCACAATTTCTACGTGCTAAACGCATAGTATCCGAGCAGACTGAGCTAATATCCACATTGGATATGATGGTGGATAAATTCAAGAGAACGGGGTTATCCCCACCGATTGCTATCTGCCCAAAAAAATGACTGTTCTGCAGAATAGCCCTGAGAAAATTACCTCTAACCTACAGAGGACCCGCAGAATACCTTTCATGTCCACATATTCTGAGTGCAGTGTGGAGATGGGACGTATTCTAAAGGATAATTGGAACATCCTCAGTAGGTCCATAAAAGATATACCTGAATTGAATTCCCCTCCTCTCCTATCATATCGAAAAAGTAAAAATATTAAGGACCATTTGGTTAGAGCGGATGTAGGCCCTAAAAAAATCAGCGTACAACGAACATTGTCTAAATCGGGACATGGTTGTTATCCATGTCTCAATTGTGTTAACTGTCGCTATATATGCAAATCTAGATCCTTTATACATCCTACCACACATAAAGAATATCCCATTAGGTTTCACCTTAAATTGTTCATCTTCTTATGTGATTTACGTGCTAGCATGTCCATGTAATTTAATATATATCGGTGAAACGTCTACAGAACTAAAACTAAGATTGAATAACCATAGGAATTCAATAAGAAAAAAACGTGCCGATTTACCAGTCTCCAGGCATTTTACGTCCCTTGGGCATTCCGAGCGGGACTTGAGATGCTGGATACTTGACCATGTTGAGCTCCCAAGGAGAGGTGGAGACCGCTTGGCAATTCTCAAGAAAAGAGAACTGAGGTGGATTTATGATTTAGATACTCTGCACCCCAGAGGATTAAATGTGGAGTTTAGATAGGTGTCTGTTGATCTGTCGCCTGCCCGTCCTTTCCACGCATGTATGTGATTACGCCTTTTCTACGTATATAATAGGTGCATCAGAATTGTGAAAGTAATATATGCAATTGCACAACTGACAGATTTGGAAACTAATATATATTTTTTTCTTGCCTTTTAGAATTTTTAACCCTCACAGTGCTGGGTACGGACCCCTGGATTTTGACTCAATGGAAGCGGTGCAGCCCAGTACCAACTACAGCGTCCTATGGTGTATGCGCTACTCCAGATATATCATTAAGCTCCAGTATGTTTTTGCTCTTTGTAAAGGTGAGGGATTACCCCTCCCAGACTGCTTTATTTCCAGCAAGAGGGCCAGACACGTCGGTGGGGTTCATGGAGATGTTCCCCCCTGACGTGTACGACCCCACGGTCCGGTGTCCTTCCCGAGAGGTGGGGACCCCGGTCCTGATGCTGGTTTCTGTAGGAGATCCCTGCTGCGGTCTGCAACACTCTTATGAATTTTATTTATAGTTATGGCTCTTAAATATATTGGGAGGATATTTACTCCGTTTAGCTACCATCTATATGATGGGCGCAGAGCTGTCACTTGGGGCTATTTTCCATTAACCAAGATGGTGCGGCGAGATGTTACTGGATAGAACGCATGCGCACCAATCTTACACGGCGACTCACATGATGTCGTCACTCTGGGCATGCGCATTGATGAGACCGAGACGCTGAAGATACGTGATGGTATATGTGGGCTCCATGGCTTGCTGAGTCTTCTTCCTGGGATCCCTATTCAGTATGTTTATAACACTTTATGATTCTAATTGGAACACTGGTCCTGGATATATTTTTATTCTGTATGTAAAGGAACTATATCCTGATATGAAAAAATGTATTCCACTAGTTACTATGTCTAAACATGCACTTTAAATTGTAACACATGTCTGTAATTAAGTTGATTGTAACCACACCCCGATGGGTGTAACACTTTTTGTAACGCTTTATATGTGTTCACTTTCACTTACTCTATGCTTGAGAAAGGCTCGCAAGAGCTGAAACGTCGCAAGATTTGCCATAATATGGGTGAATAAAACCACTTGATTTTTTCATCAATATCCGGAGTGCAGTCCTATTTCTTCGATTATACTATTGGGGACTGCCGTCATCCCCCTTGGATTTTGCACCCACTCTTCAGGTTGGTGCTCCCGCTGGACTTTCTTTTTCTATATATATATATATATATATATATATAAATCCAGAAAAACGAGAGGCACTCCAATGAAAAAGAAATAGTGAACCTTTATTCACCCAGGTGCAACGTTTCGGCTCTGCTCTTGAGCCTTTTTCAAGCAGAGCAGAGCCGAAACGTTGCACCTGGGTGAATAAAGGTTCACTATTTCTTTTTCATTGGAGTGCCTCTCGTTTTTCTGGATTTACAAATTGGGGTAAGAAGCCTATTCCCCTTGGGACGTGCACCCTATTTTCTGTAACTTAAAGCACCAGTGCCGCCATTTTTTCTTCAACTATATATATATATATATATACACACACACACACACATTACATACACATGAACTTACAAGTAGTTATACACCTCACCTATTTCTACAGACAGACACTATTTCTACAGACAGACACTTACCTTTCCTGTAGACAGCTGATGTCTGGTCCTCACAGGCAGCCTGGAGAAGTAGGTGCCATCACCCCTCTGTGCCATCCAGTGACAGCAGTAGTAGGTTTTAGGCGGGACCAGTCTCCCTCCATAGTCCCACTCCCAGTCCCTCCTCCCCACAGCAGGACAGGTAACAACCACCCCCCCCCGCCTGGCCCCGCCCCCTCCACCGCCTGAGTCCGCCTCCTACTAACTAGAGGGACTGGGTGGGAGGACTCAGGAGGCGGACTCAGGCGGTGGAGGGGGCGGGGAAATTCATTCCTTTCCTGCACTGCGGGCGGCGCTGGTGCCAGCCTGGCTCCGCCTCCGCTACGCCCCCGTTCCGGCCCCCTCCACCGCATCCACCGGCCTACCTCATGTTGGACCGCCCGCGCCCCGCCCACTACACTGGGCGGGCGGTCGGCCCTGGCTGCCTGTGAGTGCTGTGATGTATAAAAAAATAAATAAAAAAATGATGCGGTCCGGACGGGCGGGCCCCCAGTGGCGTAGGGCCCCATAGCCACTGCTATGGTTGCTATGGCGATCCCTACGCCACTGTATTGTGTAGTCATAATCCCAGTCTAATCTGATGTTCTTGTCTAGAAAATGAAACTCATGAGGAATTGGCGAAGAGACACAAAAGTTGAAAAAAACAGCTTTTTAGACCAGAAAACAAACAAAGCTTAGTTCATAAATAAGCCCCATAGTGTGTATAGGGGCCCAGACTTTCCATACAGCCCAGGGCCCATGGAGTCCTTAATCTGCCCCATGGTCACTATACTTCTTAAGAGCTTAGTCATGCTTGTTCTGCACAATGAGATATCTGCTGACTTATCATTAGAGATGTCCCGAACTATTCGCCGGCGAACATAGCTTGTTCGCGTTCGCCGCGGGGGGGGGGGGGGGGGGCGAACATATGCGATGTTCGGTCCGCCCCCTGTTTGTCATCATTGAGCAAACTTTGACCCTGTACCTCACAGTCAGCAGACACATTCCAGCCAATCAGCAGCAGACCCTCCCTCCCAGACCCTCCCACCTCCTGGACAGCATCCATTTTAGATTCATTCGGAAGCTGCATTCTTAGTGAGAGGAGGGACAGTGCTGCTGCTGCTGATTTAATAGGGAAATCGATAGCTAGGCCAGTGTATTCAGTGTCCACTACAGTCCTGAAAGACTCATCTGATCTCTGCTGTAAGGACAGCACCCCAAAAAGCCATTTTTAGGGCTAGAACATCAGTCTGCTTTTTTTTTTTACCCCCTGTGTAATCTAATTGCAGTTGCCAGCGTGTGTGTCAGACTCACGGCATATACTGTGCCCACTTGCCCAGTGCCACCACTCATATCTGGTGTCACAGTAGCTTGCATTTAAAAAAAAAAAGTTGCCTGCACGCGTGTGTGTTTCAGGCCCTGCAAGAGCATAGTGTCACCAGCGCAACTCATATCTGGTGTCACAGTAGATTATATTTTTTTTAAAACAACTATTTTGACTGTAATAGATTGAATAGCAGTTATTTGTCTGCAAGCGTGTGTGTCAGGCCTACAGCGTCTACTCTGCCAACTTCTGCCAGTGCACAGTGCCACTTATGTCTGGTGTCACAGTAGCTTTCACACATAGTACAACTAAACTAATCTAAAAAAAGGCAGAGGCAGACCACGTCGTGGTCGTGGTGCTGTGATTCCCTTTGGCCCTAGAATAATGCCCAGTGTTCAGAGGCCACGTACCCTGCACTCGAAAAGTTCTGAGGACATAGTTGACTGGCTAACACAGGACACCCAATCTTCTACAGCTTCCGCTCGGAACCTTGACGCACCATCCTCCTCCAGCTCAGCTTCGGGCACCTCTCAAGTTACCACTCGCCCGCCCGCCTGCCGCCACCACCAACACTAGCACCACAGCCGCTTCACTTGATCTGTCAGAGGAGTTATTTACACATCAGTTGGAAGAAATGAGTGATGCGCAACCATTATTGCCAGAGGATGTAGATAACAGGGATATGTCTCAGTCAGGCAGAATTACACAGATGGACGTACAGTGTGATGATGATGATGTTGTACCCGCTGCTGCTTCCTTTGCTGAGTTGTCAGATATAAGTGAAGCGGTTGATGATGACGATGTGTCTGTGGATGTCACATGGGTGCCCGCTTGAAGAGAAGAAAAACAGGGGGAAAGTTCAGATGGGGAGACAGAGAGAAGGAGGAGACGAGTTGGAAGCAGGGGGAGGTCGTCGCAAGCAGCTAGTGGCACAGTCAGACAGCATGTATCGGCACCCGGGGACAGCCAGACAGCACGCCAATCAACGCATGCTGTTGCCACCACCAGAATGCCGTCATTGCAAAGCTCAGCAGTGTGGCATTTTTTGTGTGTGTCTGCCTCTGATAACAGCGATGCCATTTGCAACCTGTGCCAGAGTCGTGGGAAGTCAAACACCCACCTAGGTACAACTGCTTTGCGAAGGCACATGATCTCACATCACAAACGCCTATGGGATCAACACATGAGTACAAGCAGCACACAAACTCAAAGCCACCATCCTCCTCCTGGTCCAGCATCTTCAGCCACGTCAACCACTGCTGTCCTCCTTGCCCCCTCTCAACCACCCGCCACTCCGCCTCTCGCCTTGAGCAGTTCCTGCTCATCTGCCCACAGTCAGGTGTCTGTCAAGGACATGTTTGAGCGTAAGAAGCCAATGTCACAGAGTCACCCCCTTGCCCGGCGTCTGACAGCTGGCTTGTCGGAACTCTTAGCCCGCCAGCTTTTACCATACAAGCTGGTGGAGTCTGAGGCCTTCAAAAAATTTGTAGCTATTGGGACACCGCAGTGGAAGGTACCGGTCGAAATTTCTTTTCACAAAAGGCAATCCCCAACCTGTACTCTATTGTGCAAAAGGAAGTCATGGCATGTCTGGCACACAGTGTTGGGGCAAGGGTCCATCTGACCACTGATATCTGGTCTGAAAAGCACGGTCAGGGCAGGTATATCACCTACACTGCGCATTGGGTAAACCTGCTGACGGCTGCCAAGCATGGAATGCGTGGCTCTGCAGAGGAGTTGGTGACACTGCCACAACTTGCAGGCAGGCCTGCTGCCACCTCCTCTACTCCTCCTACTCTATCCTCTTTGCTAACCTCCTCGGCTGAGTCCTCTTCTGCGTCTTGCTCCACATCAACTGCACCCCCCCAGCTCCCCAGGGGCTATTCCACATCCCGGATACGACAGTGTCACGCCGTCTTCGGGTTGACTTGCCTGAAAGCAGAGAGTCACACTGGACCAGCACTCCTGTCCGCCCTGAACGCACAGGTGGATCAGTGGCTGACTCCGCACCAACTGGAGATCGGCAAAGTGGTGTGTGACAACGGAAGCAATTTGTTGGCGGCATTGAATTTGGGCAAGTTGACACATGTGCCGTGCATGGCACATGTGTGTAATCTGATCATACAACGCTTTGTGCATAAGTACCCAGGCTTAAAGGATGTCCTCAAGCAGGCCAGGAAGGTGTGTGGCCATTTCAGGCGTTCCTACACGGCCATGGCGCACTTTTCAGACATTCAGCGCCGAAACGACATGCCAGTGAGGCGCTTGATTTGCGACAGCCCGACACGTTGGAATTCAACACTCCTAATGTTCGACCGCCTGCTCCAACAGGCAAAAGCCGTCAACGAGTATGTGTATGACCGGGGTGCTAGGACAGCCTCTGCGGAGCTGGGAATTTTTTTGCCACGTTACTGGACGCTCATGCGCAATGCCTGTAGGCTTATGTGTCCTTTTGAGGAGGTGACAAACCTAGTCAGTCGCACCGAAGGCACCATCAGCGACATCATCCCATTTCTTTTCTTCCTGGAGCATGCCCTGCGAAGAGTGCTGGATCAGGCCGTAGATGAGCGTGAAGAGGAAGAGTTGTGGTCACCATCATCACAACCAGAAACAGCCTTATTAGCATCGCTTGCTGGACCTGCGGCAACGCTGGAAGCGGAGTCTGAGGAAGAGGAGTCAGAGGAGGAATGTGGCTTTGAGGAGGAGGAGGAGGAAGACCAACCACAGCAGGCATCCCAGGGTGCTCGTTGTCACCTATCTGGTACCCATGGTGTTGTACGTGGCTGGGGGGAAGAACAGACCTTCAGTGAGATCAGTGAGGACGAGGAACGGGACATGAGGAGCTCGGCATCCAACCTTGTGCAAATGGGGTCTTTCATGCTGTTGTGCCTGTTGAGGGACCCTCGTATAAAAAGGCTGAAGGAGAACGACCTGTACTGGGTAGCCACGCTACTAGACCCCCGGTATAAGCAGAAAGTGCCTGAAATGTTACTGAATTACTGGAAGTCGGAAATGATGCAGCAGTTCCAAAATAAATTAAAAAGTATGCTTTACACAGCGTATAAGGGTAATGTCACAGAACAACGGGAATCTAACAGGGGAAGAGGTGAAAGTAATCCTCCTCCTACCACGACCACGCCGGCAAGGACAGGACGCTTTACAGACGTGTTGTTGATGGAGGACATGCAGAGCTTTTTAAGTCCTATGCATCGCCACAGCCCTTCTGGGGTCCACCCTCAGAGAACGACTCGACCGACAGGTAGCAGACTACCTTGCCTTAACTGCAGATATCGACACTCTGAGGAGCGATGAGCCCCTTGACTACTGGGTGTGCAGGCTTGACCTGTGGCCTGAGCTATCCCAATTTGCGATAGAACTTCTGGCCTGCCCCTCTTCAAGTGTCCTGTCAGAAAGGACCTTCAGTGTAGCAGGAGGTATTGTCACTGAGTAGAGAAGTCGCCTAGGTCAAAAAAGTCTAGATTACCTCACTTTTATTAAGATGAATGAGGCATGGATCCTGAAGGGACTGACAGTGGGCGATACATTCGACTAAAAAAGGCCTGATGAGATGAGCTGCCTTCGGCTAAAAATGGTCCACACGCTGCTGTATTTTATCTCTGAATGCCGGATGACTTGCGTGACTTATCCGCCACCAACTAGGGTTCAAGCCGCAATGTTTTAGGGCACTTTCTACCTGGGAAACATCAATTTTTCTGGCCGCTGCGGCTGCAACATTACCTAGTTTTTCAGGCATGTGTACATGCCTAATTTTTCTGGCCTCTGGTGCTGCACTGTGGCTGCAAAAACCAAACAAAAAAAAAGGCACATACAAGTGTCAATTCCCCTTCGTGATCGTTACCTTGTGGTGAAGGGGCTTGCGTATCACAATGAAGCGACTACCTCTATGAGTGTGTTGGCAAAGGCAATGTTGGCACACCCCAGATGATAAGGTCGTTGCTTCATTGTGAACAGACCAAAAGCAATCGGCTGGATAATTTTGCATAGAAAAAACATTTATTTTCTTTGTGATCATCTAAGGTGATCATTAAAGCCTACTAGGCCAACATTGGGCCCACACTGCAGAATCATTGTTTTCTGGGTCACTTAACTGCCACTGAACTACCTCAGCACGACCATAGGCTTTGAAAAACCGCCATCGCCTGCAATCTCCCAAACGTGCGCACAAGCACAGTCATCACTACACCAAGATTGACGCATAGAGGAATAAAATTTATGTCATGAGTGTGTCAACTATTGACAACTCTTTGCGGTTGTCTAAAATCTATTCCATACACGTCCCCTGATAGGGGACGTAACAGGGATTAAACTGATAGGAATAGTACTACTTAACACACCACTCATATCTGGTGGCAAATTGGAAGTAGGAGGACCAACCAAGCATCTTTTTCCATCTCCCGGTTCCTAAAACCTATTCCATACACGTCCCCTGATAGGAATAGTACTACTTAACACACCTTATAATAATAATAATACTAGTGAACGTAACAGGGATTAAACTGATAGGAATAGTACTACTTAACACACCACTCATATTGGGATTGCACAGTACATTACACGGCGCCACGCACAGTGCCCCAAAATGGAATTAAGAGGACCGACCAAGCATCTTTTTCCATCTCCCGGTTCCTAAAATCTATTCCATACACGTCCCCTGATAGGGGACCTAACAGGGATTAAGCTGATAGGAATAGTACTACTTAACACACCACTCCTATCTGGTGGCACAGTATATTGCACGCGCAGTGCCCCAAATTGGAAGTAGAAGGACCAACCAAGCATATTTTCCCATCTCCCGGTTCCTAAAATCTATTCCATACACGTCCCCTGATAGGGGACAAAACAGAGATTAAACTTTTAAGAACAAATTTTTAATAAAAAAAAAAGAGGACAGCCTCTGCGGAGCTGGGTATTTTTTGGCCGCGTTACTGAACGCTCATGCACAATGGCTGTAGGCTCATGCATCCTTTTGCGAAGGTGACAAACCTGGTCAGTCAAACCCAAGGCAACATCATCGACCTCATCCAATTTGCATTTTTTCTGGAGCGTGCCCTGCGAAGAGTGCTGGATCAGGCCGTAGATGAGCATGAAGAGGAAGAGTTGTGGTCACCATCACCACCAGAAGCAGCCTTGTCGTCGTCGATTGCTGAACCTGCGGCAACGCCGAGAGAGGAGTCTGAAGAAGAGGAGTCAGAGGAGGAAGGTGGCTTTGAGGAGGTGGAAGACCAAACACAGCAGGCATCCCAGGGGGCTTGTTGTCACCTTTCGGGGACCCTTGGTGTTGTACGTGGCTGGGTGGAGGAAGAGACCTTCAATGACATCAGTGAGGACAAGGAACGGGACATGGCTAGCTTGGTATCCAACCTTGTGCAAATGGGGAGTTTGCGGTTGTGCAAATGGACTGTTTGTGGTTGTTTGCGGTGCGTTAAACGGGGAGTTTGGTCTGTCACTGTGAAGCGGGCGTAACCCTTATACTACCTGATCGATACAACATACACACACTGGATGTTTTAAAGCACGTTATTCCAAACAATTTAGGAATGTTAGGTAATTTATGCCCTTTATGGATTAAAACCAGACTCTGCGTCAACTACATAATTTTCCATGGGAGGTTTGCCATGGATCCCCCTCCGGCATGCCACAGTCCAGGTGTTAGTCCCCTTGAAACAACCTTTCCATCACTATTGTCGCCAGAAAGAGTCCCTGTCGGTTTTAAAATTCGCCTGCCTATTGAAGTCTATGGCGGTTCGCCCTGTTCGCGAACATTTGTGGAAATTCGCGTTTGCCGTTCGCGAACGGAAAATTTTATGTTCGCCACATCTCTACTTATCATTAGTCTCCTAAAGGAAATGTGTCACCAAACATTTTATCCGTCAGTTAAAACCAGATGGAGCACATATATTTTTTCTCGTCTCTTTTTATTTTCTGATTGTAGATTTTTTATTCTATTACTGAACATGATTATGGGGGCGGCCATCTTTCCTGAACATGATTACGGGGGTGGCCATCTTGCCTGAGCTGTTCTTAACAGGATTTAGAAAGCATTAAAAAAGCTGCTTTAGAGCAGCCCCATGGTCCATAGACACAATGGTCAGGAGGGGACCTCATTGACTTCTATGGGAGAGTTTCCTGGGCATGCTCTGTGACCTGTACGAGAAAAAAAATAGATAAATGTTGACAATCGCCTATTGTGAATGGTGGATCCTGTCTTATCTATACTTAGAGGTGATAACATTACAGGCAGGATTAGAATGACAGATAAGCAGATCACAGCAGTAAAGTGATCTGTACAGACCAAGAAGTGGCGCCTAATATTGGGCTTAGTGACCAATGCGAAAACTGCAGGATTTTATGGTTTTTGCTTAAATATAGATATTGACATGGAAAATTAAAAATAACACCATCAAAAATTATTTAAACATATGTTAAACATGATCATTCACCACTTCTGACATGTCTGTTTTAGTAACTACCTGCATTCCCCATGTAATAACAGTTCTGGAGCATCTATTCTTATGGCTCTATGTTGTGACATTCAGGGCTGTAGAGTCGGAGGAAATTTTGGGTACCTGGAGTCAGAGTCGGCAAAAATGAACCGACTCCGACTAAATTTAAATTGGAATAAAAAAATTAAAAAAGCAAGTTTAAATGCCCCAATTCACAAAAAGTTATAATTAATGACTTCTCTACTGTAGGAATAAAGGCCAATGCATGCAGTGTGTCACGTTACCGCAAAACGAACACGTTAAGTGACCGTGAAGAAGCATTGTTTTCATATGCTTCACTATATGTCACGCAACGCACAGTTAAGGAGCGGCAATACTTATACTTTCCATTGTGTTATGTTCCGCTGTTACAGGGAACGCAACGCCCATGGTTAACCGAGCCTCTCACTGATAACTGATTAAGTAAATATGTTTTTTGCAGGACTAGAGACACTTGTATAAGTGAAGGGAATGGATAGTCAATAGTTCAAGACTGAAGCTGTAAACCATTTAAAAAACTGCTGTCATTCCGCTAAGGCTTTAAAAACTTGTAAACTCAGATTGTTAGCCTAAACTTTAAACATGACTATGGGATTCTACTAGGGAAATCATGTTTTAAAATAAATGCCCTTTCCCCTGCCCCTTCCTGGATCCTCCCAAAGCCCTATCTTCAGCAGAAGATCAGCACACAAAGGAGAAGGCAGCGGCTTCTGCCCAACTACCTCTCTCTGCTATAAGAGCTTAGAAGAACTTGGTGGAACACATTGGGCCAGATATATCATTACTCTGACAGCTCACTCCACTTTCACATATGGCTAAAGTCAGTTTTAGCCAAGTCAGATTTATGATCGGCCCTTTAAGACTGTAATAAATGTGGTTTGACGGTAGCAGTTTATCCGTCAGTAAGCAGCTTTACAAAAGTCGCACATCTTTACGAAAAAGTCGCACGTTTTTATGAAAAAGTTGCATGTTCTATTAAAAAGTCTCATAAGATAAGCATGGTCCTTACTGGAGTGAAATTGCGACTTTTTTGCGACTTTTTTGCGACTTTTTAAATAGTCCCAATAGTAAATCTGTCTAGAGATTCATTTACATAAGAAAACACGCCCACTTTCAGAAAACTGGCGAGCATAGTGCAGAGCAGAAAAAAGTCGCAAATTTTTGCGCAGTTTAAGCGATTGCGCAAAAATGTGCGACTTTTTCACTCCATTATTCTGACTTGAGCTAATGATAAATCTGGCCCATTGTGTTTGTCTTTTGCTTAAAGGGCTTCTGTCACCCCCCAAAAGTCATTTTTGGGCTAATTAAAATCCTTATAGTGCGATTATTCAATATATAATGCTCTTACATTTTTCTGTTGCTTAGTTTTTTTTTAAAACGCACTTTTATAATATGTTAATTACCTGGCTACCAGCAAGTAGGGCGGTTGCTTGCTGGTAGCCACCGCATCCTCCTTTCAAAAAAACGCCCCCTCCTCCTGTTGATTGACAGGGCCAGCGAGCGCTCTCCTCCTTCGGCTGGCCCTGTCTGAGTTCCAAATCTCGCGCCTGCGCCGTACCAGTCTTCAGTCGGCGCAGGCGCACTGAGAGGAGGACGCTCGCTCGGCCGCTCCTTCCTCAGTGCGCCTGCGCCGGGTGTAGATGTGACGTCATCGGCGCAGGCGCACTGAGGAAGGAGCGGCCGAGTGAGGTCCTCCTCTCAGTGCGCCTGCGTTGACTGAAGACCGCGGTACGGCGCAGGCGCGAGATTTGGAACGCAGACATGGCCAGCCGAAGGAGGAGAGCGCTCGCTGGCCCTGTCAATCAACAGGAGGAGGGGGCGTTTTTTTGAAAGGAGGATGCGGTGGCTACCAGCAAGCAACCGCCCTACTTGCTGGTAGCCAGATAATTAACATATTATAAAAGTGCATTTAAAAAAAACAACTAAGCCACAGAAAAATGTAAGAGCATTATATATTGAATAATCACACTATAATGATTTTAATTAGCCCAAAAATGAAAAATGACTTTTGGGGGGGGGGGGGGTGACAGAAGCCCTTTAAACTGTTCAATACAGTATGCTGTTGGCTTCCTAGCCAGTAGTTCTGTGGTAATGACATGTATGTTGCCTTTCTTTCCTTCAAGGAATGTATAAAATACATTCGCATATTAAATACAGAGGAGTCGGGGAGTTGGAGTCGGAAGTACCAAAAACTGAGGAGTCGGAGTCAGAGCATTTATCTACCGTCTCCACAGCCCTGGTGACATTCCTTAATTATTTCTGCTAGTTATGAATGAATTGCTAGCAGTCTGCAGTAAGGGCACAGAGGGGAGGTAACCAGTTGGGGGGTGCACTGTGATTTACGCTGCTGTGTGCACTTGCACTGTGTGTCTATGGCTGTGGACACCAGCAGAGTCAAAGGAACCGTTGACTAACATTAGCTCTGTGGCAGGGTTGCCAACCAGAATTTATATTTTTTCTGAACTACTTATCCCAAGATCACAGCCAACGTTTTGTACGGACAAATTGGAAAACCATAATGAATTATAAAGATAAGTAATCCACGTCTGTAGCTCAATATCCTGATAACACCTCATTAACAGCATTACCACAAAATAATCTAGTCACCTACCACCAGCCTAAAAAAAAAAAGGGAAGCATCTAATTTTTTTCACAGACACAGGAAAAAAGGTTCCCTATGTTTACGGACTGTCCAGAAATGTCTGGATGGTTGGCAACTGTGCTCTGTGGTATCACTAAATGGCGCCAGTGCCGTTTACTGACTTTTCAGTTCCTTCAGAGTCCTATTGTGCAGGAGGGTTCTCACTGTTTCTTCTGTGCTACAACCATACAAGATCATACAAGACCATACAAGATATTTATATTTATACAAGAGTTTATTTTTGCAGAAGAAGATGCATCTCACTTGAGAAGATGCTTGATATCAATAAGTGTGTATGTTAGGGCCAATATCATTTCACTGATCTCCAATACAGTTCATTAAAGGACCTCACTGTCTGAAACATCTCCACTTTATGCACTGGCGACATTACAGTTTCAATAATTTGTATATTTATTCGCAATACCTGAGCCGGGTGCTGTCCTTGACTCTTTCTGCTATAGTTGATCTAATGTAGTCCATGACACTGGACACTACCAGGATTTCTCGATGGGTCTACTTGTCTTCCAGCAAGAATGCTGCTCACCAAAAGAAGGCCAACAACTGATCTAAAGGAATCACAGGAATTTTATATCTACCAGGTGACAACTTTATTGTCGCTGACCAGCTCCCCATGAGGTGAATCTTCTGAGGTAGGAAGAAGAGCCAAACAGACTGGGGTCACGGCACCTTCATCTGGTGACTTGGTGGCTTTTGGACCTGCCATATCAGTCCTCACCCACCCTGGGCAGCAGGCATTGAGAATAATGCCCTCTCCCTTCCTGGTTTCCTTTAGTTGTCGTGCATGAATCCTGGACAACACTGTTACCCCAATTTCAGACACCCCATAAACAGTGTTTGGCCAACCCCTTTCTTCATGGACTCCATTCTTGTTATCTTCCACAAACTTCTCCATCCGCTTCACCAGCTCGTCCTCACCATCTTGTCGCTGCGGAATTTCTCCTGAAGTTTGGGGCTGCACTTGGCGAGAGCTGAGGTGCTGGCCAAGCTGGAGATATTGACAACTCTTCATGTAAGAGCAAAGCACCATAAAGAAGTGGTCCTATATCTAAGTCGATAATATGAATACTCCCATACGCTCACCCTTAGGGCTCATGAACACGACCATAGCAGTTTATGCGATCTGCAAATTGCATATCCGCATAACACTGATACCAGCCATGTGCATTCTGCATTTTGTAGAGAGGAACATCTGGCCTTCTATAGAACTTTCCTATCCTTGCCCGTAATATGGACAAGAATACGTCATGTTCTTTTTTCTGCAGGTTCCAGGGGAATGGATATACAGATGCGGACAGCACACAGTTTTTGCGAGCAAATCAAATATATCTACTGCTCTTGCTTTTGAGCTACTAATATACTTGCCAACCTGTTGGGAGCACTTACTTTTGGTCAGGGTTTACATAAACCCAACCTTTTGCAATCCATTTCCCGAAATTATCCAAATAGGACTGTTGGCATGTAAGTAAAAGGGTGTAATTTCTCCTTATGGTGCAGAGACAGTTTACATAGTCTACTCTCATCACTGTATAATTACCATTGGGTTTGATCAGTTCTCGTGTGCCAAAGAAATTGGTCTTCAGAGTCATTTCACCTTGGGTACCAAATGGGTTGTGTCAGCAACTGGATGAAGAGAACATTAAAGTTACATGCGGTTAGGTCGAGTTTAGCTCTGGAGTATAATACAGGATGTAACTCAGGATCAGTACTGGATAAGTAATGTATGTACACAGTGACTCCACCAGCAGAATAGTGAGTGCAGTTCTGGAGTAAAATACAGGATGTAACTCAGGATAAGTACAGGATAAGTAATGTAATGTATGTACACAGTGACTGCACCAGCAGAATAGTGAGTGCAGCTCTGGAGTATAATACAGGATGTAACTCAGGATCAGTACAGGATAAGTAATGTAATGTATGTACACAGTGACGCCGCCAGCAGAATAGCGAGTGCAGCTCTGGAGTATAATACAGGATATATCTCAGGATCAGTACAGGATAAGTAATGTAATGTATGTACACAGTGACCCCACCAGCAGAATAGTGAGTGCAGCTCTGGAGTATAATACAGAATATAACTCATTAGGATAAGTAATGTAATATATGTATGTACACAGTGACTCCATAAGCAGAATGGGGGGGGGCTCTCAGGGAGCACTACTATTGTAACGGGCGCCCTTAGGGTGCACCATTGTTATGAGGTGGCATAAACACTGTGAGGGAGGCACTAAGGGGTATCATTAATTTGTGGGGGCCCAAAGGAGGCATAATTGCTGTGTAGGAACAGTAATATATAGTATCACAGAAACAAGGCACTGTCTGGGAGACAAAGCTGGGTTTGTATGAAGATAAACTGGGCAGCGCATGCCTGAATCTTAAAACTAATTCCCCTCTTTGGTTTTCCACTTTGGACAATCCCCTTTGATAGAACAGCCTGCAGGGTTTCCTGCTGCTGGAACCCCCAGCCATCAACTATGAATGTGAGAGGGGGACAGAGCCTGACCTCGCTTGATGGCGGCTGCTCGAGAGTAGTGCTCTGTCACGGATGGTGTTGCAGTAAGCTGGAACTTATAAATAAACATCCGACTGGCTTGATCCCAAACTAAGGAGCATATGGGTGAGCCCCATAAAACCCCTAGAGCTCTCCCTGACTGCTATGCCCATGCAACGGTCTTTATGGTAGACGATTGCATGTCCACGTACCTCATACTATGTGACACCTGAAAACCCTATAATAGTGAGGGGACACGACCACCGGCTCCCTGCACTTAATACGGACGGAGTCAGGGTCACCTAGAATCAAGCCAGCAAGGAAACACAAATAAAGGAAACAGACTTATCTGAGGAATCAGCAGAAGCAGCATCCAGCAGTGAACACAATCCAAGAAGAAGTATAAACCGCAAAGTGAGGCAGTATGGGAGGGAATATAAAGGGAGAGAATTAGTGTAAATAGGTGACAGCTGGGAGAAGGAAAGGAGATGACAAAGTGAAACCAAAACAAAGAACTTCATGCAGGTAGAGAAGAACATCTAACAGACCTTCTCACAGAAGTGGCGGTGACACGCTCCCGCCACCAAGCTGCTGTAAGCTTTCTGTAGCACCCTACTCTGCTGTAATGGTGAAGATACAGCCCAAGAACCAACCTGCTGAGAGGCCGATACTGAAAAGTCGGTGAAAAAGCTCAAACAGATGGATAAGTTCTTTCATAAGCAAGCGACTCATCCAACTGCACGTTCGGGCAAGATGGCGCCGAAAGAACAAGAATCCCTGCAGCACGATACAGAAGCCCTCTCTGAGGACTTTGCAGGAGAAGCTGGCGCCTCCTCCTTACATCGGGGGGTAAGTGATGCCACCGTGCTCACCAGAGACTACTTTGATCAGGCTCTGCAGAGCTCTAGCCCCTATTGCTGCGGAATTATCGGCCATAAAAACAGATATCCGCCACATAGGCAGTAGAGTGGAGGCTTTAGAGCAAACGCAAGATGACTTGCTTTCTTTTAACAAAGAGGCCAGGAATATTTTTGAGACCCACAGGTCCGCAATCAACAACACGTTATTGATGTTGGAGGATCAGGAGAACAGGAATCGTAGGAAAAACCTAAGAATAAGAGGATTCCCTGAAGCTCCAGATAAAGAGAATCTGTTTGCATCTAGGCAGACTTTATTTTCTAGTTTGCTGGGCACAGAAAGAGCATCTGCCATAGTGGTGGAATGCGTGCACAGGGCTATTCGCCCCAAGCCTACTCCCACTGAAAATCCAAGGGACATCATATGTGGTCTGTTAAGCTACCGCGATACGGAAGCCATATTGCATAAAGCCAGGGACATGGCTGACCTAGCGCTGGAAGGCGCCAAAATCCAGATCTATCAGGATTTAGCTCCCTCCACACTTCAAAAAAGGAGGATTTTAAAGCACTTAACTGATGCACTGCGGACGTCTAAAATACCATACAAGTGGCTCTTCCCTTTTGGCTTACTCATTACAGCCGGAGGTCGCCGGGTCACGATTTGCTCACCTGAAGATCTGAGCCAAGCATGGGTGATCCTGCAAGTACCACCAATGGAGATTCCTTCATGGCTGCCCATAACTCAGAACACGGCGTTGCCTATGACGCAGACTCCAAACTCCTGGTCCACAGCCAGGAGGCAGAAATCCACTAGAAATAACAGAGCTTCTAGATCAGGTTCTAACACTTGATCTGAAGGTTCTTTCCAGGATAAGGCGCTGATTTGACTTTCTGAAAGTCCTCGTAAGTGGGATTATGTGGGGTGTTTACCCCCGTCCTGTTTAGAGGTCACTTAAGGTTCTCATCCCTATTATGTACCCGGCATACCTTTAGTGCCTCCCTTGTATTAATGTTCTCAGCCTACTGATTATACTCAGCTTATCTTATGTATTCGGCTTATATTATGTACTTAGCGTTATTATGTACTCAGCGTTATCATGTACTCAGGTTTATTATGTACCCAGCTTTGCTAGGTACTCAGCTTCCTTTAGGTATCCAGCTTCCCTCATATACTCAGCTTAACCTATACACCGAACACTACATATGGATTAGCCCTTTATGTAGTCAAACTTTTCTTATGTACCCGGCTCTTTTTCTGTTTCATATCTCACTCACCTATTTTGCTTTTAATGCAATTCAGTCTGTAATTATCAGCGGAATAGGCTTTCCCATCCTTTTGTTATTTACTATAGGCTTACCTACAGCTGCTTGGGCAGATTGGGCTAAACATATTTTTATGTTGACCTCTCCCCAACTTGCTCCTTTGAGAGCCTCATGGTTTCTTAAGATTTTTTCTAATCTGTTCTTCATCTTGTTAGTAGTAATTGTTATGTTTAAATATCGGGTCATGGCGCTTGTAGTGGGTCTGCTCTTCTTCCCTCAATGTCTTGCTGATGGCCTCCTTACAGATAAAATTGGCCTCTTTTAATGTTAATGGGTGTAATAACCCAGTTAAGAGGAGCCGTGTTTTCCAGATGTTGAGGAAAGAAACAGCTGATGTGATTATGTTACAAGAGACGCATTTTAGATCAGGTTGTGCTTCTGAGATGATTAGATCACCCCATTTTAGAAACTACACCCCTCAAGCTATTCAAAAAAGATTTTACAAACTTTGTTAACCCTTTAGGTGCCCCACAAGAATTAAATGAAAATGGGAATCAAATTTCAAAATTTCACTTTTATTTGCAGATTTAAAATTTTAATCTATTTTTACTTCAACACGTCAAGGGTTAACAGCCAAAAAAAACCTCAAAATCTATTAGCCTGAATCCGGAGTTTACAGAAACTATCATAGAATCCCCTATTCCCAAGAAAAGATTGATCTCATTCCTATATAATAAGTTAGTTGATATTAACACTTCTGGAAAACCACATTCCCTTACGTCCTACCAGCAGCACAGATGGGGTTAACTGCCCCCCGTGGACTGGTAGGACCGGCGGAATGTTTAATGAGCCCAAAGAATAAACCAATAAAAGAACTCCAGCTCCCTTAAAGGGAGGGGTTCATCCCCCAGCCCACCGTGTTTTTTTCTGTCCTTTGGACAGGTGGACTGGCGAGTTTTACTCTCTCCTTGTTGAGAATTGGGGACGTTTTTATGACTCTTAGAGCCATGAGTGTCCCCCTTTTTTTCCAGTTGTTAGTGCGCTTATATTTGCGCCTCATTTTCTGCAAGTGGATTAGTCTACTTGCCTCGGTCTCCCCCTGTGATTCGGCAGCGCTCCGCTGCATGGCTGGTATGGGCGCCGCCATGACCGGAAGTGACGCGGGCCTAGCCGCGGCGTCACTTCCGGTCCCTCGGCCGGCCGTTCGGTCCTGACTGCAGAAACTCAGGATAAAGAGTACCGGCCGGTTTTTTTCTTTCTCTAGGGGGGATGGAGGTGTGGTGGGGATCACCACTTATTCATTAACCTTCTCTTTTAGGGAAGGCTACAGCTGATGAATGGCAGTATCGTTAGGGGGAGGATTATTTTAACAAAGACCACTCCCCTGGGCGGAGCTACTCTATATTAAGCTCCCTGCTTCCATTCAGTCGGTCTCTGGCTGCGCTGCTCTTACAAGCAAGCTCCAGAGTCTCCTGCATTTCTGTGATATTTCTCTATCCAGACGGGATTTTTTTGCCTTTCAGAGCTTATGACTGACTCCTCTGGTTCGTGCTCCTAAAAATCATGGAGGGTTTTTTCCCTTATTTCTTTTAGGATGTTTTGATGTTTTAATTGTTTTCCCTTTCTATTTTCAGCTATGGCCTCTCCCCAAGAGCCCAATCAGCTACGGAAAACAGCTACCAAGAGGAAACACCTGGCTTGCTATGACTGCAATACGCCTCTTGATGAGAGCTGCCCTTTCTCCAGGTGTGACAGTTGTCGTTCCACCACTGCTACTGAGCCTTCGATGCAGGACATGTACCAGTGGGCCAAAACTTATGTTGACGATTCCATTCAAGGGGTCGTACGTCTCCTTAATGAGAGGCTACCTGTTCCCTCCCAAGCTCCTATGGAGGTGAGCGGGGCCCCGATAGGCCTTTACCCCTTTCTGTGGGGTCATCTTCTTCTGAGGAAGAAGAATCGACTTCTGGCTTTTTTCCACCGGAAAAGACTCAGAAGCTTCTGAGGTCCATCAGGTCGGGGGACCATGATGTTGACGTAGGGGAGTCTTCCGATCCCGCCTACCGGACCCAGCGGGTCTTTAGGGCAGATGAGACCCTTCTCTCTGTGATGCGCACAGAGTGGAAAAAGCCGGAAAAAGGCCCAGTCCTTACCAGGAAATTTAAACAAATGTTCCCAATGGCTAAACCCTTAGTGGAATCGTGGGGTTCCATTCCTAAGGTGGACATGGCAATTGCCAAGTTGTCCAGGCGCACTCTGGTTCCTGCAGACGATGGGTCTAGCCTGCAGGACCCTCTAGATAGAAGGACAGAGTGCACCCTTAGACGAGGTTACTCGGCTGCTGCCGCTTCCGCCTCGACTTCCATTGCTGCCACAGAGGTCTCGTCCTTCCTCAGAGCCAGGTTGAATCAGATCCAGACGGATGTCGACCAGAGTGTCTCGCGCGATGATATCCTCGCTGCCTTCAAGTCCGTCAATTTGGCCATGGACTTCCTATGTGACACAGCCCAACTTCAGTTAAAGTTGGCAGCCAAAACAATGGCTTTAGTATCTGCCGCTAGGAGACCTCTGTGGCTGAAACCTTGGAACGCAGATAATGCGTCCAAGTATAACCTCTGTGGGCTCCCCTTTGAACCTGGCCGTCTATTCGGATCTGAATTAGACACCATTATGGAGGGTCTTTCAGATAAAAAGGGGAAGAGTCTCCCCCAACAATCCTTTCGAGGCAGGGGTAGACAAGCCCGCGGGGGCCGGCCAGGACAGCAGGTTGGACGCAGAGATTGGGGGGGGCCGCCTAGAAAATTTTCTAGGCGCTCCCGTAAACCCGCCAGGGAGGCAAAACAAACCTCCTGACTATGGGCCTCTCTGAGGCTCTTGGATAAGCCCTGCTATCCCTGTCGTTACACTTCTGGTTTTTCCCGTACCCCTTCTCCACCTCCCTCTAAGGGGGCGTCTTTTATCCAGACTCTTATGGGCCCAAGAAATCCCGCATCCTTGGGTCCAAAATATCGTTGCCATAGGCAATCTAATAGACCTTGTTTTTCTCCCCCCAGGAAGACTCATTGCTACTCGCAGTTTTTTGCCGGCCAGGCAAAGAATCTTGGAGGTCTATGTTCAAGACTACCTTTCCAAGGGAACCCTGGAGGAGGTACCGGCAGGGGAGAAGGGTCTAGGGATTTATTCTCCAGTATACCTGGTTCCCAAGAAGACGGGAGATCTTCGGACGATCATAGATTGAATACTTCTCAATCCCTTTTTAAGGAGGACCAGATTCCACACGGAAACTATAAGGTCGGTCAGCCACCTCCTCAGCTCTGGGGAGGTGATGGCCATTCTGGACCTCAAGGCTGGGAAATTTTTCAGGATCACGGTCCAGATACTAGGAGTAGGCAGACATCTCCAGTTTGCCGCCCCTCCCTTCGGAATCTCGTCTGCCCCCCTGACCTTCACCAAGGTCATAGTATCGGTAGTGGCAGCATTGAGACTCCAAGATCTGACCATTGTCCCTTATTTGGACATCTGGCCTCTACTTTCCCATCTTCTTCATGTCGCATTTTTTCTTCTGCTCCACCTAGGTTGGATTGTCAACTGGCTGAAGTCGAACGTGAGCCCTTCGACTTCTATCCGTCATCTAGGATTCTTAGTCGACTCTCTGGAGATGTCCCTCCAGTTGACACCCGAAAGAAGAATGCGGATACAGGACCTAGCAAGGTTCCCTTATGTACCACAACGAGTCTCCATATGGACCCTCATGAAGATGGTGGGGCTCGTGTCAGCGACTGTGGACGCAGTCCCTTGAGCTTTATAGCACCTCCGGCCCCCCTAGTCGGAGGTCTTAAACAAACGGAACGGCAGCCCCCTGGGGCTAGATTCCCTGTGCCCCCTATTCAACCAGTCCCAACTTTCCCCCACAGGGTGGTTTTATCTACCACAGGGGAAGTCTATGACCCAACCAGCTTGGCTCATATTGACCATGGACGCGTCCCTAGTAGGCTGGGACGCTCATATAGACGGGTCCCCAGTTCGGGGATCCTGGTCTCCTCAGGAGTGGCATCTTTTTTCAAATCTCCACGAGATGTGTGCTATCCGGCTAGCCCTCCTTCACTTCGCCCCTCAGATTCGGGGCAAAGCAGTGAAAGTCCCGTCAGACAACAGGAATGTCATGCTTTATATAGACAAGCAGGGAGGCACAAGATTCTTACCCCTTCCGTCTGTGATCGGGGTAATTCTGCGGTGGCCAGAGCTGAACTTATCCCATCTATCCGCCACTCACATCTGAGGCTCCTTCAACGTCATCACGCACCGCCTAAATTGCGGCCTATCGACCATGGAATGGTCACTACATCCGGAGATCTTCAAATAGTTAGTCCTCAGATGGGGGATGCCATAGGAGTATCTCATGGCAACCGAGTTCAACGCCAAGGTACAGAGGTTTTGTTCCCTAGACAGGGAGGACAACCCCCTGGCGATAGGCGCTCTGACAACACCGTGGAGGTTCAGGCTGGCGTACATCTTCCCTCCCCTTTCCATGATTCCGAGGGTATTGATGAAAATCCGTCAGGATCAGGCCTCGGTAATAGCCATCATACCATTTTGGCCCAAGAGATCCTGGTTTTCCCAGCTCATTCAGATGAGTCGGGGACAATATTGGAGACTCCCCCCGGAGCAGACCCTGGTGTCATGGGACACGCATCTCTGCCCAGATCTGCACAGACTCAACCTGACAGCCTGGAGGTTGATCAGTCCCTTCCCAGAGTGGATGGGCTCTCTGAGTCGGTCCTGAGAACTTTATCGCATTCCAGAGCAGAGTCTACTAAAAAGGCCTACTCCCGGATCATGAGGATCTTCACCTCTTGGTGTAGCTCCAACCAGGTGGCGTTTGCAGATCCGCCCCTCGCAGCGATCTTACAGTTCCTTCAGGATGGGATGGACAGAGGTCTCGCCCCATCTACCCTAAAGGTCCAAGTGTTTGCCATCTCGGCCTGTCTTAACAGACCATATTCTCGGGACCCTCTCATCAAGCGCTTCCTTAAAGGAGCGGAAAGATTGAAGCCTACAATACTGAAACCCGTCCCTCAATGGGATTTGTCAGTTGTTCTCAGGGGGCTAGCATCCCCCCCCTTTGAACCCTTGGAGGAGGCAAGTTTTTAATTTTTAACACTTAAGATGGTCTTTCTTCTGGCCATAACTTCGGCCAAAAGAATTTCGGAGCTACAAGCTTTCTCCGCGTTATACCCATATACCATGTTTCTACAGGATAGGGTCCTTTTAAAATTTCTACCTTACTTTAGACCTAAGGTTTCAACCTTTCAGAATATTAATCAGGTAGTCTCTCTACCTGTATTACTCTCTGCCTCCTCCTCTGATGTCCCAGTGCGACATCCACTGGATATATCTAGATGCCTTCAGATCTATGTGGATAGATCCAAAGAATTCAGGTTGGATGAAAATCTCTTTATCCTGTTTGCCGGTAAGTCTAAAGGCCGTAAGGCGTCTAAAACGACTATTAGTCGCTGGGTCAAGGAAGCTATCAGGGAAGCTTTCACCTCTCAATCCTTAGATCCTCCGGAGTTTGTGAGGGCCCATTCTACAAGGGCCGTAGCTACCTCTGTTGCGGAGAGAAGTCTTCTCCCCCTAGAGTTGATCTGTAAGGCAGCTTCCTGGAGCTCTGAATCAACCTTCATCTCCCATTATAGGATTGATGCTAGGGTATCAGAGTTTTCGGCCTTTGGGCAGACAGTTCTTGCTTCTGCCGAGCATGAGGACCCTCCCTAGGGGATTCTTCTTGCTATCTCCCCATCTGTGCTGCTGGTAGGACGTAAGGGAATCGTTAATTTCTAACGATAATTTGTTTTCCCTTAGTCCTAACAGCAGCACACAAATTTCCCGCCCTAAAGCATTTTTTTCTTGTGATATACACGGTGGGCTGGGGGATGAACCCCTCCCTTTAAGGGAGCTGGAGTTCTTTTATTGGTTTATTCTTTGGGCTCATTAAACATTCCGCCGGTCCTACCAGTCCACGGGGGGCAGTTAACCCCATCTGTGCTGCTGTTAGGACTAAGGGAAAACAAATTATCGTTAGAAATTAACGATTACATTCAGAATTGGGAGAAAGAACTAGGCCTAACTCTTTCGGATAGTGAGGTTTCTGTAGCTCTGAAACACTCACATTGCTTTTCGAGGTGCGTCAGGATCCAAGAGAACTCATTTAAGTTGCTCGCAAACTGGTATTGCACCCCGGATAAGTTACACAAAATGGACCCCTCGTTATCTCCAGCATTCTGGCGATGTCATACGGAGCAGGGCACGGCCTACCACATATGGTGGACTTGCAAGAATATAAGCCTTTATTGGGGCTCAGTGTCCAAAGCTATACAATAAATTTGCTCTATAGGAGCTCCCATCACCCCTTCCTTGGTGCTCATTAATCTTTCAAATAACCACTATCCTCTACATAAACATTCTTTGGTCTCCCATCTGATAGCAGCAGCAAAGCTTTTGATCCCCTTAAATTGGCTGTCAGAGCGCACTCCCACAGTGTCGGAGTGGATCCAAAAAACTCAAGACATTAGCAGATTGGAGGAATTGTCCAGTTGGGAAAGCCTCTGCCATGACAAATACTTGGCCCTTTGGTCAGCTTGGTTTAAGTGGTGCAGAGACCACCATTTTCACAACGTATCATAACAGCAATTCCTATCACTATGATCTAACAATGTGTTCACCTCACTCTTATTTTAATAATCTTAGCTTCTATGATCACTTCTACATTACGACATTCGACATCTAAATATTGTTACATTGCTTGCCTACTAGTATATATGTTTATGCTGCTATGACCTGTGGGCTTGTTGCCCTTGTTGTACACTTTTCTATTTTTTGAAAATATCTAAATAAAGATTTGATTAAAAAAAATAAAACTTGTTGTCAGCTGAAAGATAATCGCCCATGCAGTAATTATCCAACAGGAGGCTCATAACTATTTGCTTAGATAAATCCAGGTGACGACTTTATTTTTTGGACAGGACAGTGTATGATGCCCACTGAAGTCAATAGGCATCTATGGTGGACTGCCCCTTTAAGCATCTTGCTCTATTTGTCTTGGTGCACCTCTCGATCTTGTGAATGAATGATTATATTACACAGAAACCTGAATGGAAAATACCACATACAGTTGCAAGAAAAAGTATGTGAACCCTTTGGAATGATATGGATTTCTGCACAAATTGGTCATAAAATGTGATCTGATCTTCATCTAAGTCACAACAATAGACAATCACAGTCTGCTTAACTAATAACACACAAAGAAATAAATGTCACCATGTTTTTATTGAACACACCATGTAAACATTCACAGTGCAGGTGGAAAAAGTATGTGAACCCCTAGACTAATGACATCTCCAAGAGCTAACTAGAGTCCAATCAATGAGATGAGATTGGAGGTGTTGGTTACAGCTGCCCTGCCCTATAAAAAACACACACCAGTTCTGGGTTTGCTTTTCGCAAGAAGCATTGCCTGATGTGAATGATGCCTCGCACAAAAGAGCTCTCAGAAGACCTACGATTAGGAATTGTTGACTTGCATAAAGCTGGAAAGAGTTCTAAAAGTATCTCCAAAAGCCTTGCTGTTCATCAGTCCACGGTAAGACAAATTGTCTATAAATGGAGAAAGTTCAGCACTGCTGCTACTCTCCCTAGGAGTGGCCGTCCTGTAAAGATGACTGCAAGAGCACAGGGCAGACTGCTCAATGAGGTGAAGAAGAATCCTAGAGTGTCAGCTAAAGACTTACAAAAGTCTCTGGCATATGCTAACATCCCTGTTAGCGAATCTACGATACGTAAAACACTAAACAAGAATGGATTTCATGGGAGGATACCACAGAGGAAGCCACTGCTGTCCAAAAAAAACATTGCTGCACGTTTACAGTTTGCAAGAGCACCTGGATGTTCCACAGCAGTACTGGCAAAATATTCTGTGGACAGATGAAACCAAAGTTGAGTTGTTTGGAAGAAACACATAACACTATGTGTGGAGAAAAAGAGGCACAGCACACCAACATCAAAACCTCATCCCAACTGTGAAGTATGGTGGTAGGGGCATCATGGTTTGGGGCTGCTTTGCTGTGTCAGGGCCTGGACGGATTGCTATCATCGAAGGAAAAATGAATTCCCAAGTTTATCAAGACATTTTGCAGGAGAACTTAAGGCCATCTGTCCACCAGCTGAAGCTCAACAGAAGATGGGTGTTGCAACAGGACAACGACCCAAAGCATAGAAATAAATCAACAACAGAATGGCTTAAACAGAAGAAAATACGCCTTCTGGAGTGGCCCAGTCAGAGTCCTGACCTCAACCCGATTGAGATGCTGTGACATGACCTCAAGAAAGCGATTCACACCAGACATCCCAAGAATATTGCTGAACTGAAACAGTTCTGTAAAGAGGAATGGTCAAGAATTACTCCTGACCGTTGTGCACGTCTGATCTGCAACTACAGGAAACGTTTGGTTGAAGTTATTGCTGCCAAAGGAGGTTCAACCAGTTATTAAATCCAAGGGTTCACATACCTTTTCCACCTGCACTGTGAATGTTTACATGGTGTGTTCAATAAAAACATGGTAACATTTAATTATTTGTGTGTTATTAGTGTAAGCAGACTGTGATTGTCTATTGTTGTGACTTAGATGAAGATCAGATCACATTTTATGACCAATTTGTGCAGAAATCCATATCATTCCAAAGGGTTCACATACTTTTTCTTGCAACTGTATGTACTCATCACCTATCAGGTTCCTGGGGATATCATTTTTTAAGCTGTGATATCTATATCCCTTATTTTTTTCTTTTTATCTGTACTCTACTGTAATACCTTTATTTAGTATTTTTTGTTCTGCTGTAAGACTGTGAATTTCCCCATGGTGGGACTAGTAAAGGATTATCTTACGTCTTATCTTACACTTACCATTTGGTCTAATGAGCGGCAGTAATTCATTGCAAACGCCCCTAGTGCCAAAAAAGTTGGTTTTCAAAATGACTTTAGCTTGGGTTCCAATGGGGTCGTGTCAGCGGCTGATGATGATCGAAATAGAAGTTTATTACATGGTCAGTTTTATATACTGAAGGACCAGCATTGGTTTTACTACTATTGTATGCATAGGGTTATACATGCCGAGCAGCGGAAAGAGGAGAATCCAGAAGTACACAGGGCAGAACAAGGCAGCAGAGGACAGGACGGGCGAACCGAAAAGAGTGTGAAAAGACAAGAAGGCACTGGAACAGACAAAACCTTAACCCCTTCAGTACCGAGCCATTTTTCACCTTTCTGCCCAGGCCATTTTTTTAGCAAATCACAAGTCACTTTATGTGGTAATAACTTTAAAACACTTTTACAATTCCAAGCCATTCTGAGATTGTTTTCTCATCACATATTGTACTTCATGACAGTGGTAAAATTGAGTGAAAATATTTCATTTTTATTTTTAAAAAAAATACCAAATATACCATGAATTTAGAAAAATTATCAAATTTCCAGATTTCAATTTCTCAACTTTTATAATACATAGTAATACCTCCAAAAATAGTTATTACTTTACATTCCCCATATGTCTACTTCATGTTTGGATCATTTTGAAAATGACATAAATTTTTTGGGGGACGTTAGAGAAGGCTTAGAAGTTTAGAAGCAAATCTTAAATTTTATAAGAACATTTCCAAACCTCAATTTTTTTTTCAGGACCAGTTCAGTTATGAAGTCACTTTCTGGGGCTTACATATTAGAAACCACCCATAAATCACCCCATTTTAGAAACTACACACCTCAAGTTATTCAAAACAGATTTTACAAACTTTGTTAACCCTTTAGGTGCCCCGCGAGAATTAAATGAATATGGGAATCAAATTTCAAAATTTCACCTTTTTTTTTGTTGCAGATTTTAAATTTGAATCTATTTTTACTGCAACACGTCAAGGGTTAACAGCTAAAAAAAAACTCAAAATCGATTACCCTGAATCTGGAGTTTACAGATACACCCCATGTGTGCTTACAGATACACTGAAGTATGGGTGCACAGCAGGCTTCAGAGTGGAAGGAGCACCATATGGATTTTGGAGAGCGGATTTAGCTGGAATGGTAATTGGGAGCTATGTCGCATATGAAGACACCCTGAGGTGGCTCTACAGTGGAAACCCCCAAAAAGTGACCCCATTCCGGAAACTACACCCCTCAAGGAATATTACAAAGTGTGTAGTGAGCACTTTGACCCATCAGGCGTTTCACAGAATTAGGAAACGATTGGCTGTGAAAATGAAAAATTACAAGAGGTAACAGGACAAAATGCACCCCACATTTTGTTACCCATTTCCCCCCGAATACGCCAACACCCCATATGTGCTCAAAAAATTGTGTGTGGGTGCATGGCAGGGTACAAAATATGATTGACAGCTGACTCACAGAGTCAGACAACAGTTTCAGTAAGAACCGCAGTTAGTGTGAACTGAGTCCAATAGCAGACACGGTGGTGACAAGTGGTATTGCAGAGGAGACTGGATTAAAGGCAGCAGCTGATAATGATTAGAGATGAGCAAATTTCATATTTTGAAATTCGTTCACACTTTGTTGGTAAAAGGTGAATCGCGTTATGGATTCCGTTACCACGGACCATAACGCAATTCTATGACGGAATGCCTTTAGGCCTCTTTCACACGGGCGTCCTGGATTTGCTCCGGATGCGTCGCAGGTGCATTGCGGGAAAACCGCACGAGCAGGCACGCTATTGCAGTCAGTTTTGACTGCGATTGCGTTCCGATGTTCAGTTTTTTCCGTGCGAGTGCAATGCATTTTGCACGCGCGTGAGAAAAAACTGAATGTGGTACCCAGACTCGAACCCGGACTTCTTCACTGAAGTTCGGGTTTGGGTTAGGTGTTCTATTAATTTTATTATTTCCCCTTATAACATGGTAATAAGGGAAAATAATAGCATTCCTAATACAGAATGCTAAATAAAATGTTGCTTGAGGGGTTAAAAAAATAATAATAATTAACTCACCCCATCCACTTGTTCGCGCAGCCGGCATCGTCTTCTTTCTTCTTCTTTCAGATCTTCATTCAGCAGGACCTGCGCTGATGTCACCACATGGTGAGCGCGATTACGTCATCAAAGGTCCTTTTGCAGGTCCTGAAAGATGAAGAAAGAAGACGATGCCGGCTGCGCGATCAAGAGGATGAGGTGAGTTAATATATATATCTTTTTTTTAACCCCTCAAGCAACATTTTACTATGCATTCTGTATTCAGAATGCTATTATTTTCCTTTATAACCATGTTATAAGGGAAAATAATACAGTAAATTGACTTTAATCAATTTACTAACATCATCACCTAGCAACCATGCGTGAAAATCGCACTGCATCCGCACTTGCTTGTGGATTCTATGTGATTTTCACGCATACCCATTCATTTCTATGGGGCCTGCGTTGAATATAGAGCATGCTGCGATTTTCACGCAACACACAAGTCATGCTTGAAAATCACCGCTCATCTGAACAGCCCCATGGAAGTGAATGGGTCCGGATTCAGTGCGGGTGCAATGCGTTCACCTCACGCATTGCACCCGCACGGAAAACTCGCCAGTGTGAAAGGGGCCTTACAGGCATTCCGTTATTCATTATGTCATACTACAGGGTGGGCCATTTATATGGATACACCTTAATAAAATGGGAATGGTTGGTGATATTAACTTCCTGTTTGTGGCACATTAGTATATGTGAGGGGGGAAACTTTAAGATGTGTGGTGACCATGGTGGCCATTTTGAAGTCGGCCATTTTGAATCCAACTTTTGTTTTTTCAATAGGAAGAGGGTCATGTGACACATCAAACTTATTGAGAATTTCACAAGAAAAACAATGGTGTGCTTGGTTTTAACGTAACTTTATTCTTTCTCGAGTTATTTACAAGTTTCTGACCACTTATAAAATGTGTTCAATGTGCTGCCCATTGTGTTGGATTGTGAATGCAACCCTCTTCTCCCACTCTTCACACACTGCTAGCAACACCGCAGGAGAAATGCTAGCACAGGCTTCCAGTATCCGTAGTTTCAGGTGCTGCACACCTCGTATCTTCACAGGATATGCTGTGTGAAGAGTGGAAGAAGAGGGTTGCATTGACAATCCAACACAATGGGCAGCACATTGAACACATCTCATAAGTGGTCAGAAACTTGTAAATAACTCATGAAAGAATAAAGTTACGTTAAAACCAAGCACACCATTGTTTTTCTTGTGAAATTCCCAATAAGTTTGATGTGTCACATGACTCTCTTCCTATAAAAAAAAAAAGTTGGATTCAAAATGGCCGCCATGGTCACCACCCATCTTGAAAATTCTCCCCCCTCACATATACTAATGTGCCACAAACAGGAAGTTAATATCACCAACCATTCCCATTTTATTAAGGTGTATCCATATAAATGGCCCACCCTCTAGAAGTCTTTAGGCTGCATAATGGACCCGTCCCGTTTCCGTTATGCAGGGGAGGACTTTCTTTTGGGGTTTGGATTTTGGTTTTAGTTTCCCTTTAAGGAGCCATACCAGAGAGTTTCTTGATATAAAACTGTGGAGATACTGCACGTTTAAGGCTTTGGGCTGCATAGCATTCTTGTCTAGGTTAGAAGCTTTTTTTGGATTCATTTCCATATTACCCATTAGTCCGCACTGATGATATTATATTTGTGTGCCATGATAGCAGCTTTTATACACGTAGTTCTGCAGTAGTAACCTTTCTTTCTGGCTCTCATAGGACCTACCTTTAAACACGATTCCAGCATTATTAACAAGCACATCCAGCCCGCCATACTTCTTCTTCAGGAAATCCCGCAGAGCCCGGATACTGGTCAGGTCATTTATGTCCAGCTGATGGAAGAGCGGGGACAACCCCTCCTCATTCAGGGTCTTGACAGCTTCTTCTCCAAGCTTGGGGTTCCTGGCTGTCAGATACACGTCTCCCTGGAATTGGTTGCAGAGGGCCCTGACCACAGCCAGCCCGAGCCCTTTATTGCCCCCTGTGACTACTGCAACCCGCACCCCGGCCATGCTGATAGCCCTTACGGTGTACAGGACCTGGCTGTTATGGTAGAATCTAGAAAAGTTAGTAGCTCCTGATATGTATCACAAGAGCTCCACCTCCAGCACTAGAAAAAGATAGGACTAAGTTACCCAGAAAAAGTTGCACAATGTCACCTAACATAACCCTTGAACATATTAAAACATTGGTGAGTGCCAGAGATGATTATTTCTGATAGCTGGCGCTATGACGCTTTGGCACTTTTATAAAACATTGGTGAGAACGGGGAGTGCCAGAGATGATTATTTCTGATAGCTGGCGCTATGACGCTTTGGCACTTTTATGCATTTATCTTACTTTGATCCTTGTTAAAGAGGATGAGTTAAAAGGGTTTATTTTTACTGATGACCTATCCTCCGCAGCCTTCCCGCAGCTCACCAAGCACAGCACTGTACATATATATCATATGTTCACTTCAATGGGGCTGAGCTGCGTCTAGGCCGTGTGACCAATGTACGTGATATCACATGGCCTAAGGAAAGCTATAAGAAGGCCGCAGCGCTACTGCACCCACAGCTGATCCGTGGGTACCCCAGAACACCAGGAAAGCCCTTTAAGCTGGGCACACAGAATCATTATTAATCCCCCAGAATGGCAGAATGGCACAGCGGACATAAATCAGAACCAAAATATACCAAGCCGAGGTCAATGCCAGGAGAGTCCAAACCAGAATCAGCAACTCAAACCAGGGGTAGCCAGGGGTCCAAACTAGGAAACATCGTCAAATCATGCGGGTCTGTCAGAAGGCAGAGTCAGGGTGCAAATCAGTGGTCAGGGATCCAGAAATCAGGGCAGCAAATTAAAGGGGTTCTGCAGTTTGTTTAAACTGATGATCTAGCATTTGATTGGTGGGGGTCCGACACCCGGGACCCCAGCCGATCAGCTGTTTGAGAAGGCAGCGGCGCTCCAGGAGCACCGTGGCCTTCTCACTGTTTACCGCAGGCCCAGTGACGTCACGACTAATATCAACTGGCCTGGGCGCGGCTAAGCTCTGTTCACTTGAATGGAGCTTAGCCGCGCCCAGGCCAGTTGATACTAGTTGGGACGTCACTGGGCCTGCGGTAAACAGTGAGAAGGCCGCGGCGCTCCTGGAGCGCCGCTGCCTTCTCAAACAGCTGATCGGCTGGGGTCCCGGGTGTCGGACACCCACCGATCAGATGCTGATGATCTATCCAGAGGATATATCATCAGTTTAAACAAACTGCAGAACCCCTTTAAGGCTAGTGAGGCAATCTGAGGACTAGAACCCAATCACAGGCAACCTGTCAATGTAAGCACTGTATATGGCCATATGGTGGTGACAGACTCCCTTTAAAGCAAATGTTTTTCGTGACGCCAGTTGCAGTGAAGCAACAAGGGCACAGGGCCTTCTGGTGAACCAGGTACATTACATGAACAATAACAGTTACATAGGAATAGCAGTGCACATTGTATAGGACCTGCAATAAATGCTTAAGATGACACTGTGTTAGCCCATAGGAGACAGTAGCGGGGTGCGGAGTGGTAATGCCTCTCCGGAGCATTACATAAGCTGGTATGGTGACTTTCGGTTCCTACTGCACTGGAGGGATCTCACAGTCTACTTTGTGCCACCATACAAAATCAGTAAAGTAAACAAATTAGACATTTTAGGTTACCTCATAGTTTATTTTTACATGAAAAAATACATCTGACATAAATTCACAGGGATTTTACATCTACCAGGGGATGACTTTCTTTTCACTGACCATCTCCCCGTAGGGTGAATCTGCTGAAGTTGGGAGGAGAGCCAAATATACTGGGGTCACAGCACCTTCATCTGGTGTCTTGGGGGCATCTGGACCTGCCAGATCAGTCTTCACCCACCCGGGGCAGCAGGCATTGACGATAATGCCATCTCCTTTCCTGGTCTGCTTTAGTTGACGAGCTTGAATTTTGGACAGCACTGTTACTCCAATTTTGGACACCCCATAAGCGGAATGAAGGGTTGGCCAGCCCCTTTCTAGATGGGCTCCGCTCTTGGCATCTTCATGAAATTTCTCCATCAGCTTCACCAGCTCGTCCTCTGTGATCGCGTCATTGCGAAACTTCTCCTGAAGTTCAGGGCTGCACTTTGGAAGGGATATGTTGCCAAAAATACTTGACACATTAACCACTCTTCCTATGGAGAAATATACAGTAGAGAGATATTAGCCTCTAAAGGGTGCAGTCTAGTTTGGTATTTAAGAGATTTTTTTCAGCTTTACGATCTCTGCATTTCTAAAATTTTCTGTCAACATAGCTTTATATGAGCTTGTTTTATGCAGGGCAAGTTGCATTTTTTAATAACACCACATTGGGGTACATTAGGGGAATTGTGTAACTTTCAAACATTTTTTGGTGTGGAAAAAAACAAGGCAATTCCACCATTATCTTTAAGGTTTTTACTACGCAGTAAAAATGACATGTTAATTTATTCTGCGGGTCGGTATTATGTTTTGTTTTACCATAACTTATTTTTTATTTTTCTGTAGATGGAGCTGTGTGAGAGCTTCCTTTTTCTGGGGCGGGCTGTAGTTTTATTGCTCTCTAAACTCTCGCTTTCTAAAACTTAACATGGATAAAACAGAGTTTATCATCTTTCCCCCATCTTGCTCAACGCCCCCAACAGACCTACAGTCATGTGAAAAAATTAGGACACCCTTTGAAAGCATGTGGTTTTTTGTAACATTTTTAATAAAAGGTTATTTCATCTCCGTTTCAACAATACAGAGAGATTAAAGTAATCCAACTAAACAAAGAAAACTGAAGAAAAGTCTTTTCAAGATCTTCTGTAAATGTCATTCTACAAAAATGCCTATTCTAACTGAGGAAAAAGATAGGACACCCTTGCCCCTAATAGCGAGTGTTACCTCCTTTGGCTGAAATAACTGCAGTGAGACGGTTCTTGTAGCCATCTACCAGTCTTCGACATCGGTCTGAGGAAATTTTACCCCACTCCTCAATGCAGAACTTTTTCAGCTGTGAGATGTTTGAGGGGTTTCTTGCACGTACAGCCCTTTTCAAGTCACCCCACAGCATCTCAATGGGATTCAAATCTGGACTTTGACTTGGCCATTCCAGGACTCTCCATTTCTTCTTTTTCAGCCAATCTTTGGTTGATTTACTAGTATGTTTTGGGTCATTGTCATGTTGCATGGTCCAGTTCCGCTTCAGCTTTAATTTTCTAACTGATGGTCTCACATGTTCTTCAAGCACCTTCTGATACACAGTAGAATTCATCGTGGATTCTATGATGGTGAGCTGACCAGGTCCTGCTGCAGCAAAGCAGCCCCAAACCATGACACTTCCACCTCCATGCTTCACAGTTGGTATGAGGTTCTTTTCTTGGAATGCTGTGTTTGGTTTACGCCAAACATGTCCTCTGCTGTTGTGTCCAAATAATTCAATTTTGGACTCATCTGTCCAAAGAACATTATTCCAGAAGTCCTGGTCTTTGTCAACTTTATATCTGGCAAATGTCAGTCTGGCCTCGATGTTTCTCTTGGAAAGCAAAGGTTTCCTCCTTGCACACCTCCCATGCAAGTTAAACTTGTACAGTCTCTTTCTGATTGTAGAGGCATGTACTTCTACATCAACAGTAGCCAGAGCCTGCTGTAGTTCTCGAGATGACACTTTAGGGTTTTTGGAGACCTCTTTTAGCATCTTGCGGTCTGCTCTTGGGGTGAACTTGCTGGGGCGACCAGTCCTGGGCATGTTGGCAGTTGTTTTGAAAGCCCTCCACTTGTAGACTATCTTCCGGACAGTGGAATGGCTGATTTCAAAATCTTTTGAGATCTTTTTAAATCCCTTCCCAGACTCATAGGCTGCTACAATCTTTTTTCTGAAGTCCTCTGACAGCTCTTTTGCTCTCACCATGGTGCTCACTCTCACTTCAACAGTCAGGAGCACACCAAACTAAATGTCTGAGGTTTAAATAGGGCAAGCCTCATTCAACATGCAGAGTAACGATCTACTAATTATGTGCACCTGGTGTGATATACCTGTGTGAGATCTGAGCCAATTTAAGAGGGAATACATGTGAGGGTGTCCTATCTTTTTCCTCAGTTAGAATAGGCATTTTTGTAGAATGACATTTACAGAAGATCTTGAAAAGACTTTTCTTCAGTTTTCTTTGTTTAGTTGGATTACTTTAATCTCTCTGTATTGTTGAAACGGAGATGAAATAACCTTTTATTAAAAATGTTACAAAAAACCACATGCTTTCAAAGGGTGTCCTAATTTTTTCACATGACTGTACGTATCCCGATCAATGGCTGCACACTATCCCCGGTCAACCAAGTCCGCTGCCTTGGAGTGACCTTGGATTCTGCCCTCTCCTTCAGACCGCACATCCAAGCCCTTTCCACCACCTGCCGCCTCCAACTCAAAAACATCTCCCGCATCCGCGCTTTCCTTAACTTTGAATCTGCGAAAATGCTTGTACATGCCTTCATCATCTCCCGCCTAGACTACTGCACCATTCTCCTCTGTGGCCTTCCATCTAGCACTCTCGCACCCCTCCAATCTATCCTCAACTCTGCTGCCCGACTAGTCAACCTCCCACCCTATTACTCCTCTGCCTCTCCCCTCTGCCAATCCCTTCACTGGCTCCCCATTGCTCAGCGAATTCAGTTAAAAATACTAACAAATACATACAAGGCCGTCCACAACCTGTCCCCTCCCTACATCTCTGAGCTACTTTCCCGATACACCCCCACACGCACTCTCCGATCCTCACAAGACCTCCTTCTCTCCTCTCCTCTTATCACCTCTTCCCACAATCGCCTCCAAGATTTCTCCTGTGCATCCCCCCACCTACAGTGGAATCCTTCAAAAGAAACCTGAAAACCCACCTCTTCAGACAAGCCTCCAACCAGTGACCCTGCTGCCTCTATACCGCCATGACCAACTTCACCCGCACCTACTGTGTCCTTCTCCCATACCATGTAGATTGTAAGCCCTCACGGGCAGGGCCCTCTCTCCTTCTGTACCAGTTTGTAACTCGTCTTGTTTATGATTAGTGCAATTGTCTGGTTTTTGTATGTATACCCCTTATCATATGTACAGCGCTATGGAATGAATGGCACTTTAATAATAAATAATAATAATACCATTTTGGGATACATGGGAACTTTTGACAATTTTTTATTCAAAAACAGCAACCCGTGTGCCTTAGGGTACTTTCACACTAGCGTTTTTCTTTTCCGGCACCGAGTTCTTTCAAAAGGGCTCAATGCCGGAAAAGAACTGATCAGGAATATCCCCATGCATTCAGAATGGAGAGCAATCCATTCAGGATGCATCAGGATGTCTCCAGTTCAGTTATTTTTACTGATCAGGCAAAAGATAAAACCGCAGCATGCTACGGTTTTATCTCCGGGGGAAAAAAAATTAAGACTTGCCTGAATGCCGGATCCGGCATGCGCAGACCTAAAAAAAGGTGAAAAAAATAAATGCTGGATCCGTTTTGCCGGATGACACCGGAAAGACGGATCCGGCATTTCAATGCATTTTTGTGACTGATCAGGCATTTTTAAGACTGATCAGGATCCTGATCAGTCTTACTAATGCCATCAGTTGGCATACGTTTTGCCGGATCCGACAGGCAGTTCCGGCGATGGAACTGCTTGCCGGATTACTCTGCCGCAAGTGTGAAAGTAGCCTTAGATCGGGTTGTTTTGGATGCAATAATACTTTATACATTTTTTTTTTTTTACGTGAACTTGAACCTGCGATCTTTTGATCACTTTTACTATACAGTTCTGTATTACAGGCATAGAGATTCTGACAGCTGGGACATGGCAGGACTTGGGTCTTTCAGAAGGCCCCTTCCAGCCATTCCAGCTACTTAAAAGCCTGAAACTACATTTATAGGGTGCTGATTGAAAAACAAAAGAAGCTCCCTCCGTCTGTCTAGCCGCTCAGATGACATGATTGACATTGGTAGCGGCAGCTGAGAAGTTAAACTGCCGAGATCAGTGTAATCTCTGATCCTGGCAGTGAGAGCTGGATGTATAATATCCATAATGGGACTCCAATCAATGGTGTGGGCCCAGCTCCCGCGACATCAAATGTCATACTAGTACAGAGCATTAACTAATAGTACATCACGGAGTGGTAAGGGGCAGGGACGTACACAGATCTCATAGGGCCCTATAGCTAATTTTAGTATAGGCCCCCTGTCCCAGTACAGATGCAACAATCCCTCCCCAGGCAACACAAAGTGCAATGCCCCAGCTTTCTGACAACTTTCCCTTATTTTCATTAAGCAGAAGAAATTTAATAAAAAAAAAGTGATAAAAAAGTCGCCCTCACTTCTTTGTCGGAAAAAGTGAAATAGGTGCTTTGTAAATATGGCGCTAATTCTGAAAAGCATATTTCTCAATGTATTCACATCAGACAACTGGCATAAATACACTGATAAATCTCCGGTTTCCCTTCTATTATAAAGCTGGCTGCCCGCAGCCACCACTAGGGGGAGCTCAGTGTATAGGAAGATATACAGTTATCATTTACCAGAATGGAAGATGAAATAATCTCTTTGCACTGAGCTTCCCATAGTGGTCACTGCATGAAAATGTCAAGAAAGGAAGAAGGAGTTCAGCTCCGTAGCCGTTGTCATGTCTGCCTCCACTGAAGGTATGCCACTGGTAAAGGGTTTAGTAGTTGATGGACTCATGGCAGATACTCCACAATACAGACAGTCATGGACATAAAGATCCCATTCGCTTTAAATGACAAAAATACGTGGTCTCAAAAGGCAGGAAATGCTCAACCCCAAATGCAGTTGTGCTCGGATCGGCTCATTACGAGAGGGTCCCCTACCTAAGCCTATATTCCCCCCCCCCCCTACCTAGAAGCAGCAGAGTTATGCCGGAACTGCTTATCGAAGGGTAGCCTAAAGGGGGCCACACCAATGATGAGTCCTGAGAAGAAGGGAGGGCTTCTGGGTGGGTCGAAAGCATTCGAACCGACAAGTGGGGGCAGGAGAGCCAGGTTTAAATAATTAAAGCCCCGCCTCCCCTCACACAAACACGGCACTCTTTAATTGCCTACCACTTGTGCTCGGATCGGCTCATTACGAGAGGGTCCCCTACCTAAGCCTATATTCCCCCCCCCCCTACCTAGAAGCAGCAGAGTTATGCCGGAACTGCTTATCGAAGGGTAGCCTAAAGGGGCCAAAAGAACCATGCATAGGAGTTTTGAAAGACTTTGATAACAGAAACTACAAAACCAAAACTCGGAAAGCCAGTGACATTTTGTATTAAGGATCCGGGATATAACGCATGGAACACGCGGAACTCCAACGACCCAACCGTTTGATTACATGTACTGGTACCTTATGCATGGACGCCGCAGCTGCTGCGCCCCTGTGGAAGGAATGTCCTGTGATCGAGAGAGGATCGACCCCTGAACCTGTTAACTAAACCCGAATGTGCTGAATACCTGCCAGGTATAGTTAACAGTGCTATAGGACAGGTTTAATTGAGAGTGGCAAAAACCCGACGAAGCCCAATAGGTGAGTGATAGTCGGGGGTAGGTGTTCATATTTCTGAAACAGGCGCCAAGCTGTCTTGTAAGCACTCAGGGTATTACTGGCCAAGGAATTGGCCATCAGTCTGTTAGCTATGGTGAGATGAGAGACTAGTCAGTCTAGCATTGGCAACCGATCTGCCCCTGGACAAACCTGAAAGAAAAAGTGGAATTTTTATTTTTTATTTTTTTTATTTTTTTTTAAACGGAGAAGCCATGCGTGAGACTCTAATGGCAGAGTCATATGTGTAAACCTAAAACTGAGAAGCCATGCGCGAGAGACTCTAATGGCGGAGTCATATGTGTAACCTAAACGGAGAAGCCATGCATGAGAGACTAATGGCGGAGTCATATGTGTAAACCTAAACGGAGAAGCCATGTGTGAGAGACTCTAATGGCAGAGTCATCTGTGTAAACCTAAAGCGGAGAAGCCATGCGCAAGAGACTCTAATGGCGGAGTCATATGTGTAACCTAAACGGAGAAGCCATGCATGAGAGACTAATGGCGGAGTCATATGTGTAACCTAAACGGAGAAGCCATGTGTGAGAGACTCTAATGGCAGAGTCATCTGTGTAAACCTAAAGCGGAGAAGCCATGCGCGAGAGACTCTAATGGCGGAGTCATATGTGTAACCTAAACGGAGAAGCCATGCGCGAGAGACTCTAATGGCGGAGTCATATGTGTAACCTAAACGGAGAAGCCATGCATGAGAGACTAATGGCGGAGTCATATGTGTAAAACTAAAACGGAGAAGCCATGCGTGAGACTCTAATGGCAGAGTCATATGTGTAAACCTAAAACTGAGAAGCCATGCGCGAGAGACTCTAATGGCGGAGTCATATGTGTAACCTAAACGGAGAAGCCATGCATGAGAGACTAATGGCGGAGTCATATGTGTAAACCTAAACGGAGAAGTCGTGCGTGAGAGACTCTAATGGCGGAGTCATATGTGTAACCTAAAAGGAGAAGCCATGCGTGAGAGACTCTAATGGCAGAGTCATCTGTGTAAACCTAAAGCGGAGAAGCCATGCGCGAGAGACTCTAATGGCGGAGTCATATGTGTAAAACTAAAACGGAGAAGCCATGCGTGAGACTCAGATGGCGGAGTCATATGTGTAACTAAAACGGAGAAGCCATGCGTGAGAGACTCTAATGGCGGAGTCATATGTGTAAACCTAAAACGGAGAAGCCATGCATGAGAGACTCTAATGGCGGAGTCATATGTGTAACCTAAAAGGAGAAGCCATGCGTGAGAACCTCTAACGGCGGAGTTATATGTGTAAACCTAAAACGGAGAAGCCATGTGTGAGAGACTCTAATGGTGGAGTCGTATGTGTACACCTAAAACAGAGAAGACATGCATGAGAGACTCTAATGGCGGAGTCATATGTGTACACCTAAAACGGAGAAGCCATGCGTGAGAGACTCTAATGGAGGAGTCGTATGTGTACACCTAAAACAGAGAAGACATGCATGAGAGACTCTAATGGCGGAGTCATATGTGTACACCTAAAACGGAGAAGCCATGCGTGAGAGACTCTAATGGCGGAGTCATATGTGTAAACCTAAAACGGAGAAGCCATGCGTGAGAGACTCTAATGGTGGAGTCATATGTGTACACCTAAACGGAGAAGCCATGCGTGAGAGCCTCTAACGGCGGAGTCATATGTGTAAACCTAAAACGGAGAAGCCATGCGTGAAAGACTCTAATGGCGGAGTCATATGTGTACACCTAAAACGGAGAAGCCATGTGTGAGAGACTCTAATGGTGGAGTCATATGTGTACACCTAAAACGGAGAAGCCATGCGTGAAAAGACTCTAATTGTGGTTTTAATTTATTTTTTTATTTTTATTTTTATTTTTTTTAAAACTATAAACCACTTACGCAGCTCCAGTATGGGCACAGCTCTGAGTACGAGCATGAAGAGCATGGTATAACGCAGGTCACCTGCACGGACTAACTAACATCCTGTGCCTAAATGACCCCCTTGGAACCTTCTGTACGGCCGGCAGCAGGAAGCCAGCCACCGCCTATGATCTGCTCCCCCTGACCGAGCCTGGTACTCCTTCCCCCGATCCCTGCCTACCTAACGGCACGGCGGCCCGTGCCAGACTTTATTGAAGATGAGGAGCGGGGAAACGGTGTCCTGCACCTTTACCCCCAGCCGCGTGGGGAGCTCACGCTGCTCCCTGGCAGAGTGCACCAGTGCGGGGGAGCCCCCCCCCCCCTCAGCCAGGGCCGACCCACCGCCGACTGGACACTCGTACCGCGTGGGGAGCAGCGCCGCTCCCTGGCGATGTGCACCGGATCAGAGGGAGCCCTTCCTTTACCGTGAGCCCCGGCCCCCGCCGGTTTGAATCGTGTGCCGCGTGGGGAGCCGCATAGCTCCCTGGCATTATGCGCCGGCGCGGGAGTGCCCCCCCTAGGGGCTGGTTATTGTGACTGGAACCCGCTGGGAGACTGAGGCCTGACCGGACCTACCTGTGACCGTGAAGGCTGACCCCCCAGGCCGTGGCTGACCCGCGTGCGTAGACGTGACGCAACTACCTGTAGATGCCCACCCAGTGCCTGTAGTCAACGGGAGTGCGACCGAGTCTGTGGATGTGACCGACTGGCCCCTGTAGTCGTGAGGGGACCCTACCTCGGGAGTAGCGGTAACGGACCATCGCCTGTAGACGTGGTAGTATTACCTCACGAGTCTGTTGACATGAGACTAATGCCTGCAGTCGTGGCAGGGCTTTATAACGAGTCTGTAGTCGTGACAGACTAATGCCTGCAGTCGTGGCAGGGCTTTATAATGAGTCTGTAGTCGTAACGGATTTGTGCCTGCAGTCGTGGCAGGGCTTTAGAGCGGGTCTGTAGTCGTGACAGACTGATGCCTGCAGTCGTGGCAGGGCTTTATAACGGGTCTGTAGTCGTGACAGACTGATGCCTGCAGTCGTGGCAGGACTTTATAACGAGTCTGTAGTCGTGACAGACTGATGCCTGCAGTCGTGGCAGGGCTTTATAACGGGTCTGTAGTCGTGACAGACTGATGCCTGCAGTCGTGGCAGGACTTTATAACGAGTCTGTAGTCGTGACAGACTGATGCCTGCAGTCGTGGCAGGGCTTTATAACGGGTCTGTAGTCGTGACAGACTGTTGCCTGCAGTCGTGGCAGGGCTTTAGAGCGGGTCTGTAGTCGTGACAGACTGATGCCTGCAGTCGTGGCAGGGCTTTATAAGGAGTCTGTAGTCGTGACAGACCTGGCAAAGCAACATTCCTATCTATACAATTTTTTTTTTACTTCTTTCCCCCCCACCAAAGGCCACGATTGTAGGCGCCACCCTGTAAGAGATGCGCCAGAGGCCTGGCCATAATAGTCCACCATCCCCCGTCCCCCAAGCCTATGCAGGAGAAAAGGAGGGGGTTGGCCCACGCCTGCACCACCCCTGACTCACCTGGCGGCCATGACAGCCACAAACCCCACAGTATCGTAAGTTAGCCAACCACCTGTGGACCTGAATAAACAAGGACAGACATGTGAGTGAGCGCACGGTGGCTGGGTGACCCTTCACTCCTGCCACCGCTCCTTTGCTGTCCACCGGATTATTGCGACTGCGCCCGAACCAACCCCCTGACTCGCCGTATGGGCTTGCGGGCCGCCCGGCTGCGTGCGCAAAGTGACGTGGTCAGCCCCCCTCTTTGGAGCCCTCTTTATATTTGATCCTTAAAACATATCCCAAATATATAATATTTTTATTTTTGTTTTGTTTGTCCTGCCTTAGTACCTAGCCACTGTGCCTGAGCAAGGAGCCCTGTACCTGGACTGCAGTACCAGTATGGGCCTGTAGGTGTCGCCCTCTATCAAGCCAGGCCTGCTGGAGCGCAGCAAGCCTGTGAGCTGCGCTGAGGAGCCGACGGCCGGCGTGACCGCTGCTCTGGGTATGTGAAGGACGTGTGACCCATCGCTGCTGAGCCACAGATGAGGGGAGCCCGCCTGGGGGATGCTGCACGTGGGAGCAGGGGTGCTTGGCGCGGGGCCTGGAGCGGATCGGGGTGCCTGTATCGGGGTGCCTGTATCGGGGTGCCTGAAGCAATCGGGAGTGCGGGCAGTCGCCAGCGCGGCTGGGGCCCGGCGGCACGCTCGGCAGCCCCCCATGTTATACATAGCGAGACGGGTGTGCAGCCACCCTGCCTACCTAATCACCGAAGCGACGAGCCCGACGCAGCCGACCACCCGATTCTCCAGTGACGCACGCACTTCTCTGGCACCAACCCACGAGCCGATTCGAAAGCATTCGAACCGACAAGTGGGGGCAGGAGAGCCAGGTTTAAATAATAAAGCCCCGCCTCCCCTCACACAAACACGGCACTCTTTAATTGCCTACCACTTGTGCACCTATGCTCGGGGGAGCAGATACTGCGCTTGTGGTCTGTTGCTAAGGGCGATCCCCAGCAAAAAATTCATACAATGGAGGATGCCCGCAGCAGACCACAAGTGCCACAGAGACATCCTGCACCAGATGGTAAAATGTGTGGATGTGGAATAATACATAGAATAAATAGTTATAAGATTAGGTGCACCACTGTGTTGGATGCAAACAGTAACATCTGACTAACCCTCACACTGATGTAAAAAATGAGACATTAGCCCGTATATCCTTATATTAAGGACACACCTGAGCCTGCACACCACGCTCAGGTGTATCCTTAATATAAGGATATACGGGCTAATGTCTCATTTTTTACATCAGTGTGAGAGTTAGTCAGATGTTACTGTTTGCATCCACCACAGTAGTGCACCTAATCTTATAACTAAAGATCCCATTCGATTATGCTCTTTAGTTTTTCCTACATCATCATTAATTTAGACAATCTATACCTGAGTGAATTTTACTATAAGTTTTTTTAAATTACCAAATGAGTCTGGCCAACACATTATCCGAACCTGTTGGAGCTGATCATGTTAGGACAATCCCTGTCCATGTATGTGTGTAATACTAAATCACGTGCTGGCCTTAACTTCTCCCTCGAAATCACTAGTTTACTAGCAGCTCCCATATTAAAAAGGGTTCTCTATAATCAGACGACCCCTTTAACCCCTTAAGGACATGGCCATATTTCACCTTAAGGACCAGGCCATTTTTTGCAAATCTGACCAGTGTCACTTTATGTGGTGATAACTTTAAAACGCTTTGACTTATCCAGGCGAATCTGAGATTGTTTTTTTGTCACATATTGTACTTCATGACACTGGTAAAATGGAGTAAAAAAAAAAACAATTTTTATTTATAAAAAAAAATACAAAATTAGCCCAAAATTTGGAGAAATTTGCAAATTTCCAAGTTTCAATCTCTCTACTTCTATAATACATCGCAATACCTACAAAAATTGTTATTACTTTACATTCCCCATATGTCTACTTTATGTTTGGATCATTTTGGGAATGACATTTTATTTTTTGGGGATGTTACAAGGCTTAGAAGTTTAGAAGCAAATCTTGAAATTTTTCCAAAATTTCTAAAACCCACTTTTTAAGGACCAGTTCAGGTCTGAAGTCACTTTGTGAGGCTTACATAATAGAAACCACCCAAAATTTACCCCATTCTAGAAACGACACCCTCAAGGTATTCAAAACTGATTTTACAAATGTCGTTAATCCTTTAGGTGTTCCACAAGAAGTTAATGGCAAATGGAGATAAAAGTTACATTTTTTGGCAAATTTTCAATTTTAATCCATTATTTCCAGTAACAAAGCAAGGTTGAACAGCCAAACAAAATGCTATATTTATTGCCCTGATTCTGAAGTTTGCAGAAACACCCCATATGTGGTCGTAAACTGCTGTATGGCCACACGCCGGGGGGCGCAGAAGCAAAGGAACGCCATATGGTTTTTAGAAGGCAGATTTCACTGGGATAATTTTAACTTGCCATGTCACATTTGGAGACCCCCTGATGCACCCCTAGAGTAGAAACTACAAAAAATGTACCCCATTTTGGAAACTAGGGGATAAGGTGGCAGTAAGGCCCCTTTCACACGAGCGAGTATTCCGCGCGGGTGCGATGCATGAGTTCTATGGGGCTGTTCACATGAGCGGTGATTTTCACGCATCACTTATGCGTTGCGTGAAAATCGCAGCATGCTCCTCTTTGTGCGTTGCGGTGCGATAATCCACGCAACGCAGGCCCCATAGAAGTGAATGGGGTTGCGTGAAAATCGCAAGCATCCGCAAGCAAGTGCGGATGCGGTGCGATTTTCACGCATGGGTTCTAGGTGACAGTCTATTCACTGTATTATTTTCCCTTATAACATGGTTATAAGGGAAAATAATTGCATTCTGACTACAGAATGCATAGTATAATAGTGCTGGAAGGGTTAAAAAAATAAAAAAGTTAACTCACCTTATCCTCTTGTTCGCGTAGTTCGTTCCCGGTCTGTAGTTTGCTAGCTGTGGGCTTGGGCTAAAGGACCTTTGATGACGTCAGATCACATGCTCATTCACCATGGTGATGGACCATGTGATTGGAGCATGTGATCTGACGTCACCACAGGTCATTCAGCCCAAGCACACAGCTAGCAGACCGGGAACGAACTACGCGAACAAGAGGATAAGGTGAGTTAACTTTTTTATTTTTTTAACCCTTCCAGCACTATTATACTATGCATTCTGTAGTCAGAATGCAATTATTTTCCCTTATAACCATGTTATAAGGGAAAATAATACAATCTTCAGAACATTAATCCCAAGCCCGAACTTCTGTGAAGAAGTTCGGGTTTGGGTACCAAACATGCGCGATTTTTCTCACGCGAGTGCAAAACGCATGACAATGTTTTGCACTCGCGCGGGAAAATTGCGCATTTTCCCGCAACGCACCCGGCTCTTATCCGGGCAAAAAACATGACGCCCGTGTGAAAGAGGCCTAAATCACAGTAGGGCGTAGAGGGAAAGGTGCGCTGTGTGGTTTTTGGAAGGCAGATTTTGCTGGACTGGTTTATTTACACCATGTCCCATTTGAAGCCCCCTGATGCACCCCTAGAGTAGAAACTCCATAAAAGTGACTCCATCTAAGAAACTACACCCCTCAAGGTATTCAAAACAGATTTTACAAACTTTGTTAACCCTTTAGGTGTTCCACAAGAGTTATTGACAAATGGAGATGAAATTTGATCATTTAAATTTTTGGGCAAATTTTCAATTTTAATCAATTTTTCCCAGTAACAAATCAAGGGTTAACAGCCAAACAAAACGCTATATTTATTGCCCTGATTCTGTAGTTTGCAGAAACACCCCATATGTGGTCGTAAACTACTGTACGGGCACACGGTAGGGCGTAGGGGGAAAGGTGCGCCGTGTGGTTTTTGGAAGGCAGCTTTTGCTGGACTGGTTTATTTGCACCATGACCCCATTTTGGAAACTACAGGATAAGGTGGCAGTTTTGTTGGGACTATTTTTAGGGTACATATGATTTTTGGTTGCTCTATATTACATTTTTGTGAGGCAAGGTTACCAAAAATTCTGAAATTTCATCTCCATTTGCCATAAACTGTTGAGGAACACCTAAAGGGTTAATAAAGTTTGTAAAATGAGTTTTGAATACCTTGAGGGGTGTAGTTTCTTAGATGGGGTCGATTCTATGGAGTTTTTACTCTAGGGGTGCATCAGGGGGCTTCAAATGGGACATGGTGCCCAAAAAAAAGGCCATCAAAATCTGCCTTCCAGGAACCATACGCCGTTACTTTCCTTCTGCGCCCTGCCGTTTGGTTATACAGCAGTTTACGACCACATATGGGGTGTTTCTGTAAACTGCACAATCAGGGTAATAAATAGTAAGTTTTGTTTGGCTGTTAACCCTTGCTTTGTTACTGGAAAAAAAACGGATTAAAATGGAAAATTTGACAAAAAATAGCTGTTTGGCACCGTTTTTATTTATTTTTTGACCATGTTCATATGAAGGGTTAGGTCATGGAGTATTTTATAGAGCAGATTCTTACGGACGCAGCGATACCTAATATGTCTACTTTTTAAAATGTATTTATGTTTTACACTATATTATCTTTTTATAAACAAAACAAAAACATTTTAGTATCTCCATAGTCTAAGAGTTAGTTAGTTTTTTCGCCGATCTTAAGTATGGGCTCATTTTAAGTATCTCAAGTCTGAGAACCATAGTTTTTTTCCGATTGTCAGTGGCTAAATGAAATTAAAATTGGGGAAGGGGATTATAAATTTAGTATTCCATGGAAGTGTGGTACTCCCTGAAGCAACTGTCAATGCAGAGGCCCGGATGATCGGGGCACATGTCACACTAAGGAGCACGTATCCTCCTCCTGTGACACACACTGCACTTTTTTGGGGTCCGTCCCTTCTTTCCAGTATGGGGGACCACACCTGGAAAGTGTTGGTCAGGGATGATCCGGGCGCCTCCATTTCCCGAGGTTCTCCGGCCTGCTCTTTCCCGGTCAGAAAAGATCAGGGCCTTGAGGACTGCCTCATAGAAATGAAGGAATGTCCCTGTGTTGCCAGCGCTCTGGGACAGCACAAAAGAGTTGTACAAGGCAACCTGTACCAAGTAGACCGCAACTTTTTTGTACCATGCCTGGGTTTTGCACAAGGCATTATATGGCTTGAGGACTTGATCAGAGAGATCAACTCCTCCCATATACCGATTGTAGTCGACGATACAATCGGGCTTGAGGACCGTTGCCGCGGTACCTCGCACAGGGACAGGGGTGATGCCGTTACCGTGAATTGTAGACAGTACAAGGACATCCCTCTTGTCCTTATATCTGACCAGCAACAGGTTTCCACTGGTAAGGGCACGGGTCGCACCCCTGGGGATAGGTACCTGGAGGGGGTAGGTAGGGAGGCCGCGTTGATTTTTCCGCACAGTCCTACTGGCGGCGAGGGACTGGAACAAAGGGATACTAGTATAAAAGTTATCCACGTAAAGGTGGTAACCCTTATCTAGAAGTGGGTGCATAAGGTCCCAAGTTTCCTGCTAACACCCAGAGTGGGGGGACATTCTGGGGGTTCAATACGGGAATCTCGCCCCTCATACACACAAAACTTGTAAGTGTACCCTAAGGTACTCTCACAAAATTTGTACAGCTTCACGCCATACCTCGCCCGCTTAGAGGGAACTTAGTGGCGGAAAATGAGTCTCCCCTTGAAAGCAATGAGAGACTCATCAACCGTGACCTCCCTTCCAGGTACCTAGGCCTCCAAAAATTTGGCCCCAAAGTGATCGATGACCGGCCTGATTTTGTACAGGTGGTCATAGGCAGGATCACCTTGGGGGGAACATGCTGCATTATCTGCATAATGCAGGCATTTCCGGATGGCCTCAAACCGGGTACGTGTCATGACCGTACTGTAAAGTGGGGTCTGGTAGAGGACGTCCCCACTCCAGTAATGCCTGACACTAGGTTTTTTGACTAGGTCCATGTGCAGCACGAGGCCCCAAAAGTCCTCATCTCGGCTGCACTGACCGGAGTCCAGCCACCGGCCCTAGTCAAAAAGGAGCCCGGGTGTTGAGCAATGAACTGTTGGGCGAACAGGTTCGTTTGCTCCACCATCAGGTTCACAAAGTGGTCACTGAAAAAAAAGACTGAAATAGTCATATTCAGTGAAGCCCACTGTGCGAATCTGAATTCCTGGTTGGCCAACAAAATCAGGAATCGCAGGTTCAAAATGCTCTGGGGTACACCAGACAAGTTCACCGGTAGGGGGCTCAGGTGGACTTATCTGGTGGGCCAGAAAACTAGTACAAGCCCCAGAGCTGCTCGTACTAGTGTGGGCCACAGGGTCCCTAGCATGGCGGTCCCCTTGCTCTGCCTGGCGGCATCTCCGCCGCCTTGGGGGCTCATCATCATCGCTAGATGATGAGGAGGACGCGGATGACAAAAGGAAAGTCGGGTCTTCCTCGTCCTCACTGGGGCTCTCCGGAGTTGGCGTATGCCTCCTCGGCAGAGAACATCCGTCGGGCCATAGGGGAGTGTGTGTGCGTGTGTGGAAATCTTTATTTGGTGTGCGTGTGTGTGGTGGCACCTAACAGAAAAAAAAATGTACAATTTTTTTTTTAAAAAAGGGCAAAAAATGTCAAATAAAAAAAAATAATTTCAAACTCGCTGATTAGCCGTCCGAAGCTGATTAGCGGTGGGGTGTGCGATGCGCTAACAGTGGCCGGACGCTAAGAGTGCCGGCCACGGTCAGCGTACGCAGAAAAAAATACTGTAAAATGCTTGTGCCCCAAATAAAGTTGTGGGGGGGCAAGCTGCAGCACCCCTGGGGGGGGGGGGGGGGTCTATGGTCACACAGCTGTGCTTTGGACCCCAGACACCCGATTTAGGGTGATGCAACTAAACTTTCCCTAAATATCCCTGCCTAACCTAACCTGTCCCTAACCTTTCCCTAAATACCTTTTAGTGCCAGATGGCACTGTGGAGGGTCCGAAGGGGGTGCTGGGCACAGATGGGGGTGCTGGCTCTGGAGATCCGATGCAGTGCTAGTCATGAACATTTCCCATTTACATACTCGACTGATCAACTCAGATTTGGTCGAAAGCCAGATTGTTCAGGAGAGGAGAGAGAGGGAGACTGTACTGTAGTGGAATACCTACCGGCTGCAGAAGACAAACGGTCTTGTAGGTTTAATAAAAACCCATACAAAAATGTTGTCAACCCAAAAATGGTGTATTTCTATAAAAACTAATTATCTAAATGGGATTTCAACTTACCATTCGGTCTAATGATAGGCAGAAGTTCATTGTAAACGTCCCTCACACCATAAAAGTTGGTTTTCAGGGTGATTTCGGCTTGGGTTCCAATGGGGGTCGGGTCATCGGCTGAGGAAGATAGAAAAAGAAGTTTATTACATGTTAAGTGTTATATCATAAAGGACTAAGGGTTTGTTCACACAAACGTTTTCTGCGTTCTGCATACAGTCTGTATATGGAACCATTCATTTCAATGGGTCAGCAAAAGGCAAAACGACATAGTGGTAAAGTACCTCCGGTGTGACAAAGGCGATCTTTTCCTTTGCTGACTCTGTCACAGGTACCTGCCAGTAACCCTTGGTTAAATCCAGCGTCATGAAGTACTGGGCCTGGCACAGTCTTTCAATCAGCTCGTCAACCTGGGGCATTGGATAAAGGTCGAACTTCGACACTTCATTCAATTTCCGGAAATCGTTACAAAATCGTAACAATCCATCCGGCTTTGGAATCAACACAATAAGACTACCCCACTCGCTCTTGGATTCCTCGATAACTCCTAGGTTAAGCGTCTTCTGTACCTCTTCTGTAATGGCTTGTCTCCGGGCCTCTGGCGCACGGTACGGTTTCACTCGTACCCTTACCCGCGGCTCGGTGACAATGTCACGCTGGACCACCGATGTACCAACCGACTTTTCTGAAAAGACATCGGTATTCTGCTGCACTAACTTCGTGACCTCGCGTTTTTGTTGTTTTGACAGGATTTCTGCTATTTTTACTCCGACCTCTGTTGGGACTGACGTTGGAGGGTCTACACTAGTCCCAACCAGCGCCTCAGTGGCCCACAGGGATTCTCGGTCCTTCCACGCCTTTAGCAAGTTTACGTGATATATCTGTTCCGGTTTTCTCTGCTCAGGCTGATATATTTTATAAAAACAATCACAGAAAAAACTAAGATAAAAACATCCTGCACGATATGATATATAAATGTGCGGATGTCCCTGGCCATATTATTGAAGGAAATCACAGAAATAAGGTAACAATGCACTTCACAAAGTAGATGCAAGCATTATATATGGACAAAGTCCTCACTCTGATATGATACAATCTGAGACATTTAGCCAATATATTATGATCAAAACACATCTATGCCCGCCTACCAAGCGCCAAGGTGGTCTCAGGTCAGGTGGGTCCTACGCTAAACCTATCTAAGCCATTGGGCCTCTATGTTCAGGAGCGCAGACGCCGCACATATGGTGTGCTGCTCCTAGTCACCTCCATGTGCATCAAGCAACCAATGGGAGGAGGAGGAGGAGGAGGCACACCTATATGTACCACCTAATCAAGGCGATCTATGAGATAAGAAGGGCAAAAGTGCAAAGGATTGCTACTCCCAAGATAAAATAGGAGCGCATTCACACTCCCTCAAGCAAATACTACATAGACAAAAAAAATCACAGAAAAAAACAAAGATAAAAACATCCTGCACAGTATGATATATAAATGTACAGATGCCCCTGGCCATATTATTGAAGGAAATCACAGAAATAAGGTAAAAATGCAGTTCATACAGTAGATGCAAGCATTATCTATGGACAAAGTCCTCACTCTGATATGATTAAATCTGAGACACTTAGCCAATATATTTTGATCAAAACACATATCACTGATGCAATCCGTTCCTTCATATCTGCAATGTGCTCTATTACACTCTTATGGGGAGTAGGCTCCTGCTCCCATGTCTCTTTGGCAATGTCCAGCAGGCCTCTCGGATGTCTGCCATATAACAGTTCGAACGGGGAAAACCCTGTTGAGGACTGGGGTACCTCTCGGATGGCGAACATCAAATATGGCAGAAACATATCCCAGTCATTCCCATCTTGGGATACTACCCTTTTTAACATACTCTTTAGGGTTTTATTAAACCTTTCCACCAGCCCATCTGTTTGGGGGTGGTACATTGGTGTGCGTAACTGCTTGATTCGAAGCAGCTTGCACAACTCCTTTGCACTTTGGACATAAAAGAAGTACGTTGATCCGTAAGGATCTCTTTGGGCAACCCAATGCGGCAAAACATAGCAAATAGTTCCCTGGCAATAGGTTTGGCTGAGGTATGGCGGAGAGAAATGACCTCCGGATACTGAGTCGCTTAGTCCAACACCACTAATATGTGTTGGTGCCCCGGGCTGACTTTACCACGGGCCCCACAAGATCCATAGCGATCCGCTCAAAAGGTACCTCTATAATGGGAAGAGGTACCAGTGAACTACGGAAATTCGCTGTGGGAGCAGTAATCTGACACTCTGGACACGACTCACAAAACTTCTTAACCTCTTCATAAACACCAGGCCAAAAGAACCGCTGGAGTATACGCTCTAGTGTCTTTTTGACCCCAAGATGACCACCCATTACATGTGTGTGAACCAAGTCTAATACTGCCTGGCAGTAGGGCTGTGGTACTACTAGTTGCTCCACTACCTCCTGTCGGACCTTGTCCATGCGGTACAATAAGTCCTGGGAAACAGCCATATGGGGAAACACCGCTTCTTCTCTCGGGTGTTGGGCTACCCCATTGATTACAGTCACTCTCTCTTTGGCCTCACCGGCCAATACATCTAGGAGGAACCTATCAGGGTTACATTCTGGCCCTATGATGGGGAACCCTATGGCCACTACCCAAGAATTGAGGTCTTTGGATTCAGGACCCAAAAAGTCATTCTCCGCAAGAGATTGCACTCTGTCCTTTCATAAGGACCAGAATATGGGCAAGTCTCTTCCCAAAATAGCCCTGTATGGAAGATTCTTTATCACTAGGGTCACTAGACTCCTGGAGTCTAACAGCGTGTTAATCCGGTACCTGTTAATGGACACCTGGCACATGGGAGGTTCACCAGCGCTCAGCAGGGTGTCTGCGGTATAGACAGGCCTGGCGTAGAATGAGGAACGATGTGCAAACCAGCAGTCCATGGGCTCAGTGGTCAAGGGGCAGTTAGCAACCCTATGTCCAGGCCCCTGGCACCGCTAGCATTGGATAAATGTGTCTTCACGAGCCCACAGGGCATGCTTAATGGGCCATTGGGTTGCATTTTCCCCTGCTTGGGATCGGGACTTTTTCCTAGTCTCTATAAGGGGGGCCAGGGGTCGGGGTGTCACCTGTTTTTGAGAAGTGTCCCGCACCAAATCCTGGGTGGCCATGTACCGCCCGACCAGGCTGACCAAAAGGTCGAGGTTGCCCAGGTCCCACTGACCTAACCAACGCTGAATGGCCACTGACAGAGTACTCACAAACCAATCCACCACCACCCGCTATATTGTCTGCTTTGGGGCCAAAGAGTCAGGCTGGAGCCATTTCTTCACAAGGTGCAACAGATCATAAGCCTGCGACCTGGCAGGCCGAGACTCTGGTACAATGCCCGCACATATGTATTGACCCCCATGCGGGCCAGGACCTCACCTTTAAACCTCCCAGAGTTCTGGGCGTCCTCACAGCTGAGGTCAAAGTAGGCCTTCTGTGCATTCCCCACCAGAAACTGAGCCACCACTTCAGCCCACTGGTCGGATGGCAGATTCTCTCGCTCTGCTGTTCGTTCAAGGGCCTCCACGTCATCTTCTGGAGTCATCTTCCTCAATGCTGACCGAACATTATCCCGGGCCGCTGGTTGGAGCTGGGTCGCCATTGGTGGTGTCTCCCTCAAGGTCACAATCTGCTGTAGCAACAGGCTGTTGGTCTCTTGCTGTTGTGCATATGCCTGCTGTTGCTGAACATTGGCCTGTTCTTGCTGAACATTGGCCAGCACCAGCTGCCTTAGTATTTCCTCCATCTCAGCTGCTGGCTTAGGTTGGAACTTTGCTGGTTCAATCGCAGACATGAGAACAATGTGTATGCCTTGCTGGTCTTCCCGCATCCTTCACCATATGTAATGCGGTGGGCTCCTATGACCAGTTTGGAAGAAAGGCAGGGACACAACAAAGTCAATTCAACACTGTTTATTGCTTGTTCAAGCCAACTTAGGGCTCTTTCACACGAGCGGATTCTATGTGGGTAACCCGCTGCGTGAAAGAGAGCCAAGCCCCATTCCGGACAGCAGACACACATTGATAATGCTCCGTGCCTCTGACCTTTTTACTACAAAATCACAGTGACCACTTTATCTCACTGTGATTTTGTAGTAAAAAGGTCACAGAGAGGCACGGAACATTATTAATCATGTTAATGCTCCGTGTCTGCTGTCCGGACCGGGGCTTGGCTCTCTTTCACGCAGCGGATTACCCGCATGGCATCCGCTCGTGTGAAATAGTGTAGTGTCCCACTCCAGTTGGATGGGAACACTCCAAATTGCTATATGTCATTTCATGCCATTGTATGCATTTCCTTTGTCACAGCTGCTAAATTCCTATTTCAGGCTAATGAATCCATTACATACATCCAACACTGGAGGTCTCTATAACATCATTTATATAGGTCAGCCACAGGAAGTTAGAGAGAAATTAGGAGTGAGGAGTTAGAAGAAGAGGAGACAGACTTGGCTCTGTTCTCCTGGGCCTAGCCCAGGGGACCCTACTACTGCAACCTTTGTAGTCCAAGACTAGGACTTATTGATCATTTACTGTAATACCCTATTCCAGGGATCCCTTCCGGGGATTAAGAGAATAATTGCTGTATCTTGTGCAACCTTTTCAAAGAATAGAGCAGAGAGTTTGCCTGCCATGAGGGAGACCGCCCTTGGGTTGCTGAATCACTGAATATTGCTGAATTGCTGAGTGCTAAATATTTAGTTACATAGGATCCACACTATATTTAAAGGCTGAGTAACCAGAGCAAGATCAGGAACCAATTATAGTAAGATAATTACTAGTATACAGTTGAGCTGGAAATCTACCTACATTTCTACAATCTTGATGTATGACAAAGTGCTACTATGGGATGATACTTATTGCAAGATTACAATTTACAAGTAAAGTTCCTGTTTGGTTGAACTACTTCCTCTCTCATCATTCTACTCCATCTCCAAATTGCACCTAACGGTGCTGGCGTCACGAACACAGGAGCCCAGCCACCAAAGCGTACTTATTACCATCAAGGGCACCTCAACTTCCATCTGGCTGGTCTTCCCTGCAATAGAGAGTGCCCCGGAGGATTTAGTGCTGTCTTCCTTATCACTGCACGCCGACCCAGGGAGCTGCAAAACCGTGAGTACGACTACTACCCCCATCAGCCTACCATGCACTCACATACTGCCCCTGCGGTCCTGTCCGCTGCCAGAGCCCTTACAGTTCAGTTACAGCCGGATCGCAGCCGGGTCAGGTAATCAATCCACAGGCCAGTGTTTCCTTTACACGTGGCTTGCAGTGTGTGATCTGCAGCCTCTCACTCCACAGACACACCCTGCTTCCTGCTGCTCACTTTCAAAACACAATCGTGGACATGAGCCACGTATAAACCGTGGAGTGGATTGTGGGGAGTAAGCACCCACCCAGCTCTTTGCTTACTCCTAGTAAAAAGCCAGGCCAGAATTAGATAATATACTAGCTAGCAACAGTGTCCCACTATCTATCTTAGTGGACACTCTAGCTAGTGGCTTCCACTCCACCAAGACCGGGTACCTTGGTGGCACGTCTCAGGTGCATTCCCTCTAAAATGTTTCCTGCAGCATTCTCGGGGACACATACCTTCCTTCGTATATGAGGCTTCACAATGTATACATACCCAAATATACACTGTGACACACATAAATACACATATGTATACATACTCAAATATACACTGCGACACACTACGACACATACACAAATATACCGAAAATGTATTTACCTGAAATTTTTATTTCCTGAAGTCCGTAGGCAGCACAATTTTATAAGTCCTATTCGTGACTGTGCTGCGGTAGGACGTCCAGGAAATATACATGTATACATACACAAATACACTCTGTGACACACACACATATACACACTGACGGACTCTGCACAACATAGCTAGCTGTACCCAGTACTACAGACAGGCGAGACTCCGGAGCGTCAGCTGTACATGGGGATAGCTTGGCACCGCTGTGTTATAATTCCGACCCCATACACAGAAATGGACTTGTCCTAATCACAAGTGCCTTGCAGCGCTGGGGTCCTAGATTTGAATCCTTTGAATCTGACCAAGGACAACATCTGCATGGAGTTTGTATGTTCTCCCCGTGTTTGCGTGGGTTTCCTCCCACACTCCAAAGACATACTGCTAGGGAACTTAGATTGTGAGCCCCATTGGGGACAGTTGGATGCTAATGTCTGTAAAGCGCTGCGCAATATAGTTGCGCTATGTAAGTGTGTAAAATAAAGAAATATATAAATAAAAGAAATAAATCTTTTCTGTGGGGATCTGATGTATTAAGAGTACGACCACACCGTCAGGTTTCTTGGTGCAGTTTTGGAAGCCAAAATCAGGAGAGAATTCAAAAAACAGAAGTCGCATCTGTCCTTTATACTTTCTCTCCTTTTATGATCCACTCTTGATTTTGGCTTCCAAAACGGAGTGCCGAAACCTGACCATGTGGCCGTAACCTTACAGGACCTAACTAGTGTTTTAAGTTCTGCGTCTAAAGTTCGGGTTATTGAAGAATCCCGTTATGGATTCCAAATTCCGTTATGGTCCGTGGTAGCGGAATCCATAACGGGAGTCTTTGATAACCCAAACCCGAACTTTGGACGCAAAAATGTAACACACCCACCTAATGCAGAACCCTTTGCCTCTAGGGCAGGGATAGGGAAACCTGCTGTACTCCAGCTGTTGTGAAACTACAACTCCCAACATGCATACATGCTCTGCTCTTCTCAGAACTCTCATAGAAATAAATGGAGCATGCTGGGAATTGTAGTTTCACAACAGCTAGAGTGCCGCAGGTTGTCCGCCGCGGCCCCTGGTCTAGGGTCTCTCCTGTCAGTCCTCGCTGATGATATGTGTGCGTGCTCTGATAGCAGGTTTCCAGCATGCAGCATTTCAGGCTCTGATAATACATACGTTTAAATGCAATCCCAGCATTATTGATCAGCACGTCCAGCCCGCCATACTTCTTCTTCAGGAAATCTCGCAGAGCCCGGATACTGGTCAAGTCAGTAACGTCCAACTGATGGAAAAGCGGGGACAACCCCTCCTTATTCAGGGCCTTGACAGCTTCTTCTCCAAGCTTGGGGTTCCTGGCTGTCAGATACACGTCTCCCTGGAACTGCTTGCACAGGGCCCTGACCACAGCTAGCCCAACTCCTTTATTGCCCCCTGTGACTAATGCAACCCTCACCCCGGCCATGCTGATACCCTTTACTGTGTACCTACAAGACTGGTCTATTATGTTAGAATCTAGAAAAGTTAGGTTTGCCAGGTATTTATTAGAAGAGCTCCACCCATATAAAATAAGCCCAAGCTATTTACAGAGAGCTGATTACATGATCTGACTAATTATTAACACAATTCACTGACATCTAGTGGTGAAAAAAGGAAGTGCACCAAACTTATGTTACACATACAAGTAGCCACTGTGACATTTTTTGCACAATTTTCCCATATAAAAAAACTATACATTGGTGCTTGAGCCTTAATAAAATGGAGGGGACACTTATTCTACTGTATATAATATATCCAAATCTTGCTTATGCTTACCTATAATATTTAGGCTTATTTTAGGGAATTGCATTACAGAAGAAGGAAAGTGCTCCCACGAGCTGTATAGATAGCACTATTTAGTTTATCATGCCCTAACTTCAGCAGAGGGAGGCTAGCGCTGTCTTCTCGGAGGGAGGAGCTGTGTAGCCGGATTGCATCAGCCAGTTCAGTCTGGCTCTGCCTGTGAGAGAGGCGGATGGCTGTGTGAAGCTAAAATCAGAAAAGACTATTTTTCTCCAGGAAAATACATAATTTCTGTTGAGTGATCACAAGGCCGTGTCTATTAGCAACTAGGAATGAACGAACCTAAACTTCACCGGGTTCAGCTTCGGTGTTCAGGTGGGTTAGGAAAACTGAATATAACGGAATTCATAGACCGATTGCAAAACAGAAGCCTTTAAGAGGCATTCCGTTTTGGTCTGTTATCATAGAAGTCTATGGCCAAGCATAACGGATCTGTCTGGTTTCCGTTACACAGGACTTTGTTTTCAATCCTGCATAACGGAAACCAGACGGATCCATTATGCTTTGCCATAGACTTCATCATAACGGATCAAAACTGAATGCTTCTTAAAGGCTTCCGTTTCGCGTTCTGTCTACGAATTCCGTTATGTTTGTTTTCCTAACACACCTGAACACCCGGTGAAGTTTGGATTAGTTCATCCCTATTAGCAACAGTAACCACCACACTTATATCATGGATTGGCTATCCATTTGAAGATCTACACCCCATTGTGGGAACTGCAGTACTGATTATGTGAGAGTTTTGCACGTCTGTGGTCAATTTGGAAAGTTCTAAATAGGGAGACTCGACGACTACTGCTACCATCATTGCTGCCTACGCCCAGCTCCTGGGAAAAGCAATCTCTGTGAAATACCTCAGAATTGTACCTAATCTCTGCTTGTACTGCATCACCCATCATCCCCAGGAGAACGACTGTTCTTTTTTTTATCACCAAACTGGGCCTGGCTTTTGACTCCACTTCTGTCTGCCGGTCCCTGCTGCCATCCACCCTGCAAATATCCACCATCACGGTCCACAACCAATACTCCCATCTCCCCCCTGTTTTTCACAGGACTGCAGACTATAGATCAGACTACTCTGTTATTCACAAAGAGGCAGCCCCAGCATACTATGACATAGTAGGCTCTGCTACATCGCTGAGACACTTGGCATCAGGGTGGTTTCATCAATAATTATTATTGGCATCAATAATGCCGCAGGTCTGTATCAAGATGGTGGAGACCTCCAGTTAAAATGACTTGATGGCAGCCTCCTCGCCACTGGCTGTGTCATATATTGTGTAGTCATAATCCCAGTATAATAATTCACATAGAAGAGGAAGAAAAATAGGCAGCACTCACCACTCAAGCTTCAGTGGTGACCGGTGAGAGCTGCCTATTCGTCTTCTTCCTCTTCTATGTGAATTATATCGACTGCTTGTGAGGATTGTGTAGAAAAGAAAGGAGGTACAAGGAAGTGGAGCTTTGTGTGAATGTTCCGGATTTATTGAGTTGCAGCTGTGCCACCAGGTCTTTTATACATGGTTCATAATCCCAGTCTAATCTGATGTTCTTGTCTAGAAAATGAAACTCATGAGGAATTGGCGAAGAGACACAAAAGTCACAAAAAACTACTTTTAAGACCAGAAAATAAACAAAGCTTAATTCATAAATAAGCCCCATAGTGTGTATAGGGGCCCAGACTTTCCATAAAGCCCAGGGCCCATGGAATCCTTAATCTGCCCCTGGGTCTATGTACACTTAACCGGTTACATGTAGAAGAAACAGACGGCACTCACCCCTTCTTTGCGCTGAAACAAAACTTCTTTATTGGCAGTGGATAGCGGACAACAAGTACAGAGATGTAACCAGCTGAATGGGCGACGGCCGTTTCACACCTAAGTGCTTCTTCTGGCCCGTGACGTCACGGACCAGAGGAAGCACTTAGGTGCGAAACGGCCCTTGTTGTCCGCCATCCACTGCCAATAAAGAAGTTTTGTTTCAGCGCAAAGAAGGGGTGAGTGCCGTCCGTTTCTTCTACATGTTCCTATGTTTACTGGATGTAACTTGCTTGTTACACGTAGGACTGAGCACCGCCAGCCAGTGCTCTAAGTCTAATAGCACTCACTCGACTTCACCCTCACTGACGTGGTCCGTGCTACTATAGAAAAAGGGTTGTCATTTATCTTTTCTGCAGTGCCACTCCGCCTTTCTCTTCTTTTACACACTTAACCGGTTAGCAGCTCATAAGACACATCACTATACTTCTTAAGAGCTCAGTCATGCTTGTTCTGCACAATGAGATATCTGCTGACTTATCATTAGTCTCCTAAAGGAAATGTGTCACCAAACATTTTATCTGTCAGTTAAAACCAGATGGAGCACATATATTTTTTCTCGTCTTTTATTTTCTGATTGGCGATTTTTATTCTATTTCCTGAACAAGATTATGGGGGCGGCCATCATTGCTGAACATAATTATGGGGGCGGCCATCTTTTCCTGAACATGATTATGGGGGCGGACATCTTTTTATGAACATGATTATGGGGGCGGACATCTATCTTGAACAAGATTATGGGGGCGTCCATCTTTCCTGAACATGATTATGGGGGCATCCATCTTTCCTGAACATGATTATGGGGGTGGCCATCTTTCTTGAACAAGATTATGGGGGCGGCCATTTTTCCTGAACATGATTACGGGGGTGGCCATCTTGCCTGAGCTGTTCCTAACTGGATTTAAAAAGCATTAAGAAAACTGCTTTACAGCAGCCCCATGGTCTATAGACAATGGTCAGGAGGGGACCTCATTGACTTCTCTGGGAGAGTTTCCTGGGCATGCTCTGTGACCTGTACGAGAAAAGAATAGATAAACGTTGACAATCGCCTATTGGGTAATGGTGGATCCTGTCTTATCCATACTTAGAGGTGATAACATTACAGGCAGGATTAAAATGACAGATAAGCAGATCACTGCAGTAAAGCGATCTGTACAGAACAAGAAGTGGCGCCTATTATTGGGCTTAGTGACCAATGCGAAAACTGCAGGATTTTATGGGTTTTGCTTGAATATAGATATTGACATGGAAAATTTAAAATAACACCGTCAAAAATTATTTAAAAATATGGTAAACATGATCATTCACCACTTCTGGCATGTCTGTTTTAGTAACTACCTGCATTCCCCATGTAATAACAGTTCTGGAGCGTCTATTCTTATTGCTCTATGTTGCAACATTCCTTTATTATTTCTGCTAGAAGTTATGAATGAATTGCTAGCAGTCTGCAGTAAGGGTACAGAGGGGAGGTAACCAGTTGGGGGGTGCACTGTGATTTATGCTGCTGTGTACACTTGCACTGTTTTATATTGTTGAACTACAGGTTGTCTATGGCTGTGCACACCAGCAGAGTCAAAGGAACCGTTGACTAACATTAGCTCTGTGGCAGGGTTGCCAACCAGAATTTTTATTTTTTCTGAACTACTTATCCCAAGATCACAGCAAACGTTTTGTACGGACAAATTGGAAAACCATAATGAATTATAAAGATAAGTAATCCACATCTGTAGCTCAATATCCTGATAACACCTCATTAACAGCATTACCACTAAATAATCTAGTCACCTACCACCAGCCTAAAAAAAAAACGCGGACGCATCTAATTTTTTTCACAGACACAGGAAAAAAGGTTCCCCATGTTTACGGACTGTCCAGAAATGTCTGGATGGTTGGCAACTGTGCTCTGTGGTATCACTAAATGGCGCCAGTGCCGTTACTGACTTTTCAGTTCCTTCAGAGTCCTATTGTGCAGGAGGGTTTTCACAGTTCCTTCTGTGCTACAACCATACAAGATCATACAAGACCATACAAGATAGTTTAATTTTGCAGAAGAAGCTGCATCTCTTGAGAAGATGCTTGATATCAATAAGTGTGTATGTTAGGGCCAATATCATTTCACTGATCTCCAATACAGTTCATTAAAGGACCTCACTGTCTGAAACATCTCCACTTTATGCACTGGCGACATTACAGTTTCAATAAGTTGTGTATTTATTCGCAATACCTGAATCGGGTGCTGTCCTTGACTCTTTCTGCTATAGTTGATCTAATGTAGTCCATGATACTGGACACTACCAGGACTCCTCGATGGGTCTACTTGTCTTCCAGCAAGAATGCTGCTCACCAAAAGGCCAACAACTGATCTAAAGGATTGACAGGAATTTTATATCTACCAGGTGACAACTTTATTGTCGCTGACCAGCTCCCCATGAGGTGAATCCTCTGAGGTAGGAAGAAGAGCCAAATATACTGGGGTCACGGCACCTTCATCTGGTGACTTGGTGGCTTTTGGACCTGTCATATCAGTCCTCGCCCACCCTGGGCAGCAGGAATTGAGAATAATGCCCTCTCCCTTCCTGGTTTCCTATAGTTGTCTTGCATAAATTCTGGACAACACTGTTACCCCAATTTCAGACACCCCATAAGCGGTGTTTGGCCAGCCCCTTTTTTCATAGACTCCGTTCTTGGCATCTTCCACTAACTTCTCCATCAGCTTCACCAGCTCGTCCTCTGTGATCGAATGTCACGGATGGTGTTGCAGAAAGCTGGAACTTATAAATAAACATCCGACTGGCTTGATCCCAAACTAAGGAGCATATGGGTGAGCCCTATAAAACCCCTAGAGCTCTCCCTGACTGCTATGCCCATGCAAAGGTCTTTATGGTAGACGATTGCATGTCCACGTACCTCATACTATGTGACACCTGAAAACCCTATAATAGTGAGGGGACACGACCACCGGCTCCCTGCACATAATACGGACGGAGTCAGGGTCACCTAGAATCAAACCAGCAAGGAAACACAAATAAAGGAAACAGACTTATCTGAGGAATCATCAGAAGCAGCATCCAGCAGTGAACACAATCCAAGAAGAAGTATAAACCGCAAAGTGAGGCAGTATGGGAGGGAATATAAAGGGAGACAATTAGTGTAAATAGGTGACAGCTGGGAGAAGGAAAGGAAATGACAAAGTGAAACCAAAACAAACAACTTCATGCAGGTAGAGAAGAACATCTAACAGACCTTCTCACAGAAGTGGCGGTGACATCGTGTCGCTGTGGAATTTCTCCTGAAGTTTGGGGCTGCACTCGAGAGCTGAGGTGCTGGCCAAGCTGGACATATTGGCAACTCTTCCTGTAAGAGCAAAGCACCATAAAGAAGTGGTCCTATATCTAAGCCGATAATATGAGTACTCCCATACGCTCACCCTTAGGGCTCATGAACACGACCATAGCCGTTTTTGCGGTCTGCAAATTGCATATCCGCATAACACTATACCAGCCGTGTGCGTTCTGCATTTTGCAGAGAGGAACATCTGCCTTCTATAGAACTTTCCTATCCTTGATGGTAATATGGACAAGAATACTTCATGCTCTATTTTCTGCAGGTTCCAGCGGAATGGACATACAGATGCGGACGGCACACAGTATTTGCGAGCAAATCAAATATATCTACTGCTCTTGCTTCTTATCTACTAATATACTTGCCAATCTTTTGGGACCACTTACTTTTGGTCAGGGTTTACATAAACCCAATTTTTTGCAGTCCATTTCCCGAAATTATCCAAATAGGACTGTTGGCATGTAAGTAAAGGGGTGTAATTTCTCCTTATTGTGCAGAGACACTTTACATAGTCTACTCTCATCACTGTATAATTACCATTGGGTTTGATGAGTGGAAGTAGCTCATTGGAAACTTCTCATGCGCAAAAAAAATTGGTCTTCAGAGTCATTTCAGCTTGGGTACCAAATGGGTTGTGTCAGCAACTGGATAAAGAGAACATTAAAGTTACATGCAGTTAGGTCAAGTTCAGCTCTGGAGTATAATACAGGATGTAACTCAGGATCAGTACTGGATAAGTAATGTATGTACACAGTGACTGCACCAGCAGAATAGTGAGTGCAGCTCTGGAGTATAATACAGGATGTAACTCAGGATCAGTACAGGATAAGTAATGTAATGTATGTACACAGTGACTGCACCAGCAGAATAGTGAGTGCAGCTCTGCAGTATAATACAGGATGTAACTCAGGATCAGAACAGGTGAGTAATGTAATGTATGTACAAAGTGACTCCACCAGCAGAATGGGGGGGGGGGGGCGCTCTCAGGGCGCACTACTATTGTAACGGGGGCCCTTAGGGTGCACCATTTTTGTGAGGTGGCATAAACACTGTGAGGGAGGCACTAAGGGGTATCATTAATCTGTGGGGGCTCAAAGGAGGCATAATTGCTGTGTAAGAACAGTAATATACAGTATCACAGAAACAAGGCACTGTCAGAGTGTGTGGGGGACAAAGCTGGGTTTGTATGGAGATAAACATGGCAGCACATGCCTGAATCTTAAAACTAATTCCCCTCTTTGGTTTTCCACTTTGGACAATCCCCTTTGATAGAACAGCCTGCAGGGTGTCCTGCTGCTGGAACCCACAGCCATCAACTATGAATGTGAGAGAACCTGGTAGCAAATATAGCAAGCGCAGCATGGTGGCTCAGTGGTTAGCACTGGTGCCTTGCTGGGGTCCTAGGTTCAAATCTGACTAAGGACAACATCTGCATGGAGTTTGTATGTTCTCCCCGTGTTTGCGTGGGTTTCCTCCGTGTACTCTGGTTTCCTCCCACACTCCAAAGAAATACTGATAAATTGTTTTACACTTTCGTTCCTGTTTTGAGACCCAGGAAAGGGACTCATCAGGGGATTTATAAGTGAAGAATATACTCAAATAAGGACAAAAAAAAGCAAAATTAAATATGCCCAAATGGACCAAAATTGGATCTCCACGGTTTATAAATTAGAGAATCAAAAGCTGCTTTCTAACGGAAGCAAGGAGTAATGAGAGTATAAGGTAAACCCCAAACCTCGTTACAAAAAACCTGAGGCACAGAGTGGACAGTGGTCCGTGCCTAAGTGGGCATGGGGAAGTGTCCGCACCTAACCCTCGTCTCACCGCCGATAAGAGTAAAAAAAGGGAGGGGAGCGCACTGCATAGCGCTAACCTCCCTTTTGAGTCCTCCCGGCTTATTGCCCTGACTGAGCCCCGCTTGTCTGTTACGTGCGTTGGAACGCACGTGGAACGCACGCCCAAAGCGTGCAATCTCAAGAACACAGGAGGGGGAAGTCGCGTGGACAGTGGGGAAGTCGGAGGCAAAGTAGCGCGGCAGCCTGCTGCTTAGCAACTTAGCAACGTCAGGCCCCGCCCAACTCAGGGCTATCACAGATGCAAGATGGCTATTCTGCAAGACGAGCTATGTAGCTCATAAACGGTAAGACAAGACACAAAGCGGGATTATCTAAATGAATAAATCATATTAGAGATGATAATAAGTATGAATAGAAAATGAAAATATATATAAATATAATAATCAGGGGGCAATCATAATAGATCAGTATGAATGACTTAAAGGGAACCTGTCACCGGGATTTTGTGTATAGAGCTGAGGACATGGGTTGCTAGATGGCCGCTAGCACATCCGCAATACCCAGTCCCCATAGCTCTGTGTGCTTTTATTGTGTAAAAAAAAAAGATTTGATACATATGCAAATTAACCAGAGATGATTCCTGTCCCTGACTCATCTCACGTACAGGACTCATCTCAGGCTAATTTGCATATGTATCAAATTGTTTTTTTTTACACAATAAAAGCACACAGAGCTATGGGGACTGGGTATTGCGGATGTGCTAGCGGTGATCTAGCAACCCATGTCCTCAGCTCTATACACAAAATCCCGGTGACAGGTTCTCTTTAAAGTTAAACTAAGTAACATAGGGGCAAAACAAAAAAGGAACACAGAAGTTGTTATAAATTATATAAAACAACTATAATTTTATTGTACATTAAGGCCATTGGGATACACGAAAAAAAATCCATTTGGCTTCACATTGTAAAATTCTCTTGTCCCAATTACCCCTTCTCTCTGTCTGTCTGATCAATACAATGCCCATGACGCTGAGACAATCAGTCCTCCCTTCATGTTCATTTCTGATATGGATGTATGTCTTTGATTTGTTATATCTCCAATATGCTCTCCAATACTGCATCTCAATTCCCTTGTAGTTTTGCCGATATATTCCTTTCCACAATTGCATGTTATCTTGTAGATGACGCCTTTAGACTTGCAATGGATCGTGTCTCTGTCACGGGCGTTCCCGCGACAGGTGGCAGGAGATCGGTGAGACTGGCAACACGTGGTTTGATCTGGTAGGTTTTCCTTGTGGATCAATAGGTGTCTGTGTTGTTTCTGGTAATGGCCACAACCTTTGCCTCAGGTGTTGCTAATGTGGTCATTTAACCTTCCTTATTTATTGTTGCTTCTCCCACAATGCTGTGCTTCAGTTTCAGTTGTGGATACCTGGTGTGTGGATCTCGGCGGAGTTTCTGGTGCTTCCATAGCCTCTTTGAAGTTAAGTCTTTCCTTTCCCTTTTGTATTTTGTTTGGGTTCTGTGTGTTGCATTTCCCTATTCTTTGCATTGTGCCTGAGGTAGACTCCTGTTCGTCCTTCCTTTTGGAGGAACAGCTAGTGCAGCACGCCAGACCTGCAGGGTATAGCGACAGTGAGGTCACGGTATGGGCAATCGAGGGTTACTCACTTTTCTGAGGAGAACCCTGGGCAGGCATGCGACAGTGAAAGAGAGGCAGACACTAGTTACTCTGGGGCACACTCTGTAGATAGGGACCAGACCTAATGGTATGTGAGGTGCCCTGGATGTTGTAGGTGTTTTGAGTGCCTGAGGTAAGGTCCCTTTAAGGATCGTGACGCCAGTGCCTGTAACGGTGGCACACCGATTTGTAGGAGGATTAATTGAGTACGCCGTTGGTAAACCAAACATTGCTTTACTTTAGGAAACAGTCCAACTTTATACATACAGTTGCAGTAGATGAAAATAATGCAGTACTTTCTAGTACAAGTGCACAGCAGGTTTACTTCACAATATGGCAGGTATAATCTTGCAAGATACTTGGAGGGCAAACAGTTAATGCTTTGCAGTACAATGCTGCTCTATCCCCTCAGCTATTCTAGCTGGCTGGATCCCAAGGCCCGGATGCCTAATTGCTGGCTTAAATCCTTGGTACAAAATCCTTCCTCCAGTATTGGCACTTGACTAGGTTACAGTACCTCCTTTTCCTAGCTGTCTTGTCTGCTGGAAGGGAAAGGTGGCTGCAGGTTTCTCCCAGGAGGTCCTCTCCTACTACTGGGGTATCTCGACTGAGCTATCCTTAGCCTCAGGAGCTTCAGGCTGACTAGGTGACTCCTCTAGTCCCCTGGAATAAATACACTACCACTCCCCTGTCTGGGCCGTCCTATATATAACTAGGGCTCTCTAGCTCCCTCTAACACCTGGGAGGCTAAACTGCACCCTGACAGGCCTGACACCCAGTTAACACGGGGAAATACATGCACATGACATTCAATGCAATAAGACACATTAACCCCTTTTGTGTAGTGCCCACCTTTACCTAGTGGGACACTACACTAGTCTTGTCCCTGCCATTAGTACCAAGGTCCTATAGGGGTAGATAGAACTCTAGGTATTCCTGCGTATGAACACACCTACCTTTGGGGTCTGTTCATACTGGTAGTCAGTCAGGATTTTGGTTAGGCTTTTACTAGGAGGTGTCTATCTTCCTTCCCTAGTACTCAGGCCCGATTCCCTGTTCCACCTTTCCCTCTTATGGTCGGTGTGGTGTTTCCCTCCCACACCGAAGTGTGACAGTCTGACTTCATACACTCTGTTGGTGACGTTACTTTTAAATGTCTTACCATAGCACATGTATTTACAGGCGACGCAGCCTCCACATTTAAAGCAACCTGAAATAGGTTTATTGAGCCAAGTTCTAATTGCTGGCGGTGCTACATCGAATGTACCAATGAGGCGAATATCTATTTTATTCCCTCTATTGACACCGCTTGCGGGTGTGTTTACATTCTTGGGTGTAAGGAGGGATATATGATCTTGTAGGACTGCCGATTGAAAAGCCGGCTTCAGAGTGCTAACGGGGTATCTGTCATCGAGGAATATATTCCTCGAATCCGCCGCCTGTTCTAAAAAAATCATAGTGTTGTGAGCAATTTCTCCGAATACACAAATAGGCCACGAGGAATTCCCTTGTTTAGGGGAAAGGGGTGGCTACTCTCCCAACATAAAAGGGAATTAGTGGAGGTAGATTTTCTGAAGATGGAAGTGTCTAAGGTTATGCAGATGTCGAGGAAGGGTAATCTTGTAGTATGGCATTTAGAGGTGAACTGAAGGCCAACACTATTGGTGTTCAACCTGTTGGCCCATGTAGTGAATGTCTCCATACTCCCATTCCAAATTACAAAGACATCATCAATACATCGGGCCCACATATGGATGTTCTGTGTCTCCACTGTTGTCTCATTCCCAAAGATGCAGGTACCCTTCCTGCAGCCCAGGAACAAATTAGTATACGACGGGGCACAAGAACTCCCCATCGCAGTGCCCCTGAGCTGGTGTTAGAACCTGCCATTGAAAAGCTGGAGAACAAATTGGTTATGCGATGTGTATTAGGGTCCCCGTGTGGAAATAAAATGTGCAACTTCACGCAAGCCAAGTTCATGAGGGATGGACGACTACAATGCCTCGACATCAATGCTACCTAGAATGGAGCCATCATCCAAGTGAATACCTTCCAACTGTTTAAAAGGAGATCCCCTGTGTCTCGTACGTATGAGGGAAGAGCTGTTACAAAAGGTGATAGTATTTTGTCTATATGGATTCCCAAATTCTGACTTAGGCTACCGACTCCCGAAACAATGGGTCGCCACTTAAGGGGGTCATATCACTTTGTACTTTCAGGAGGCAGTAGAATGTAGCTGTTTGGGGATGTTGGGGAAAAAGGAAATTATATTCATCCTGATCAATCATTTTTTGGTTTTTGAATTATCCAGGATGATCTTGAGTTCCTGTTTATACTGATTAGTTGGGTCCCCATCCAACAACTCATAACAATCCCTCGGTGCCAATAAAGTCTGACACATGGATCTATACATAGTAGTATCTAAGATGACCGTATTACCGCCCTTATCGGAAGGTTTAATAGTTATATTTTTATCTTGTTCTAAGCTACTTAGGGCTTTCAATTCCTCCTTTGTACAATTGGATGGAGTAAAATGTAGAGATGTAGATTCTAATTCACTACTCACCAGGTTCAAGAACACATCAATGCAATTTGTGTCACCACAGCGTGGAGTTTTGGTGCTTTTATTATTGAAAGATGTAAAGGGCCCTTCTCCCTCTATGGGTCCGCCCTGTGAGGACAAACCATTCAGCAATTTGACGCCCATTCACAGCTTCTTCTCCAAGCTTGGCAGAGGTGGCTCTAGACTTTGAGAGGCCTTAGGTGAAACTCGAACATGAGGCCCCTACGAAGATCGTTGGGATGCTTTTGATCTCCCGTACGGCGCCCCGGCTCAGTCCTAAGAAATAAGCTGTGTCAAACACTGCACGGAGCGGTGGTGTGGTCAACACTCCCCCTCCATGTATCTCTATGGAAGACTCGGAGATACACAAGTGCTCTATCTGCGGCTTTCCATAGATACTGTGAACTGTTACACCTTCCTGCGGGATTGTTTTGGGCAGAAACAGGAACAATCGACACCTTTGTAGATTGTGCGTCACACTGTTGCTAATTTATTTTGGAAGTTGCTCAAAACAACAAACAAAACCAAAAACAACAATAGCCGTCTGGCTCCTGCCTATCTCACTTGGCAGCCCTAGCTAAACTCATAACACAAAACACAAAGAGCATTTTCAAGGGGAAAACAGAGCAACTTACAGTTCAGTAGTTAGGTGGAGAAGCCAACCGCTCTCAGAGCTCCTAGGCTTGCAGCTTCTCAAACAGACTGCCCAGACTCCCAGAGAGAGAGAGCTCCTGGGTCAGGGCTGCTGACTTAATTAGTACATCTGTGTGAGCAGTCCCCCAGGCAGGTAAAACCCGGATTGGCTCCGGGTGGTCAGGAAACCCACCCAACTCTTCCCTGACCGGCTCCGGGACCCTAAACTGCTTTCTTTTCCCCAGGAAGCTTCTGGATACAAAGAAAACCAAACCTTTCTGGAGCCTTTTAACACATGAAGTGCCAGAAACTTGGTGCAATGTACACACCATCCAGCACTTTCTCTGCAAAACATTGTGACACCCTGTCACAATACATGGAGGGGGAGTGTTGACCACCGCTCCGGGCACAAGGAGATTGGAAGTACCTTACAGGAGATCATGGGGGATTCCATCGGCCGAACGACCCCCCCTGATCAGACACTTATCTCCTATCCTTTGGTCACTGGTCTCGCGGGATTACGCACCGCAGGATGGGGTTGTGCTCTGAAGTGACTGAGCTCATGCCCACGCAGTAGCCTAGCAGATCAGTGGACAAGTACAATGGGGGTGGGGAATAGCATTCGGGGCACTGGCTCAAGCCCGGAATGTTTTGACAAAGACGCTCCCACACAATTTGTACTTGCGGCAGTGTCGGGTGGGAGCCAGAGCGAGGCCCCCACCAGTGCGAAGACTTAGGCAGCGGCCTAAGTGGCCTAATGGAAGAGCCGCCTCTGAAGCTTGGGGTTCCTGGCTGTCAGATACACGTCTCCCTGGAACTGCTTGCACAGGGCCCTGACCACAGCTAGCCCGAGACCTTTGTTGCTCCCTGTGACTAATGCAACCTGCACTCTGGCCATAACTGCACTTAGGATGTGCACAAAAAGAGCAGAGGAAATGCACAGTGCTTTTTATCACTGACTGTGTAATGCTGCTGCTATCTGGTGGTGAGAAAGGAGAACTACCCTGCTAAGTTACATAAGCCTATGTTCATGCTGCAGTGTAGATGTGGCAAATACAGAGGTTCAGACTCAGAAGGGGCCCACCCAGGAGGAGGACTAACAGATTTTATGTTCAGGGCCTTCTGAACAGAATTATACAATGACATTATATTTATTTATTGTATGCACTTATATAGCGCTGCTATATTCCACAGCGCTTTACAGACATTAGCATCAAGCTGCCCCCAATACAGCTCACAATCTAAGTTCCCTATGAGTATCTCTCTTGAGTGTGGGAGGAAACCGGAGGAAACCCACGCAAACACAGGGAGAACATACAAACTACACACAGATGTTGATCTTGGTCAGATTCTAACCCTGCTTTCACACCTGAGCGTTTCTCAAACGCGCGTTTTACGCGCGTTTTTATGCACGTTTTTTGTAATAGTAAACGCGCGTTTGACGCGCGTTTGTGTGATTGACTGCAGTGTCCTATGGCCACAAACGCGCGTCAAAACGCCCCAAAGAAGCTCAAGTACTTGATTATGCGTCGGGCGTTTTACAGCGCGATCGTACGCGCTGTAAAACGCCCAGGTGAGAACCATTCCCATAGGGAAACATTGGTTTTCATGTGTTGAGCGTTTTACAGCGCGTTTGAACGCGCTGTAAAACGCTCAGGTGTGAACTTAGGGTAAGAGAGCGATCTAGACTAGCCACAGGAATTGGGGTTGCACAGGAGGAGAGGGTTACAAAAACGTTGCTGGAGGGAGCAGGCCCATTCATTTCTAATTACGCATATTTGCCAAATGTATCTATGAATTTCTATGGACCCAACCCAAGATTTTTCAGAGCTACTGCAACACAAAAATTGAGTAGTTTGAAAAATATTCAGTATAACTTGTATTGTCTTGCCATAAACCTGTGCTTTTTGAAGGTTTAGGCGTCCAGGGGGCGGTACTATCAATGACTGGCAGCTATCTCTTTATGGAAACTAAAACAGAGCAGGCTGTCAATCACCAGTAGGCCCATCTATTAAATCGACTCTGTTCTTGGCATCTTTAACAAACTTCTCCATGAGCTACCCCAGCTCCTGAAGTTTGGGGATGCACTTGGTGGGAGCCGAGGGGCTGACCATGCTGGAGATATTGACAACTCTTCTGGTAAGAGCACAATACATGGTGGTAAGCTGCATCCTAATTCAGATAATAGGCTGTCTATGGGGGCTCTGAAACCTACACCTGAAGCCAAAAGTTGGTCGTAAATCAATGAGACAACCAATATTGCTGCAATTCCTGGAGAGAAGGCGAGGCAGTGTTGCAGAGAGAGCAGAGCCTATAGGTGTAATGGCAATGTCCACGTTACTTAGCAACCACTTGAAATGCAGGCTGGGTGACCACAATTTTATTACATGTATAGAAATGATTGACGGATGAACAATGGACTGCTCCTGTATTTTGCATGGACTTGTTTTAGGACAATTTCTTTCAGGCCTAAAGCCTAAGACTGCACACAAAAAAATCATACAGTAACATGGGAATAACACAGAACATGTACAGGAAGAAGATAGATTGTAAACTGTGTGTCTTCTATGTACTGAGAGGAAGCATTGGGTTACAGGTATGATACTGACGCTGCACTTCATACATCCATAAGAAGAGTTTGAGAATTTGTCTCACGTCTGAAAAATTGTTATGCCACAAGGACACTACTTCTACGTGCTGCAAAGGACGGTCATGTGTAAAATTAGGTCCTTGAAATGACTTTATACTTCCAGCCTTGCAGATTGTCATTCACATGGGTCAAGGAAAATTTTTATTGGGCCAGTTCCAAGAATCATGATGTGAGAAGAATTAGACGAATCAACGGGACATAGTCCAAAGTCATTTTGTGCTGGTAGATGACCTTCTGTCACTTGGCTGTTACAGTTCCCTGCTCTTGGCCGTTGTAGGCAAGTAGTTTCTAGGCATCTTGAGGTGCTCACATCTCTTCTTCCTACTCAGGCTGCTTTAAGCACTAGGAGTGTAGTTGCTACACAATCAGCAGTGCCAAGACAAATTCAGGCTGTCCCAGGCCAAAATACGTGGGCTTATGTAGGCCCTGCCCAGAAATGGTCGTGCACATGTGGGTTTGGCCATTACCAGGGTGGGGTTTTAAAGGCCCTGAATTTACCAACACATATATTGGTAAGTATTTTAACCCTCCTGGAAGCTCCAGCCAGGCTCTCCTTTTCAGGTAGCCAAGAAGACGATACCACCAGCAGCTTATTAAAACTTTGCGCCCGACGATAAGCTCTACCTTAGCAGGTCCTACACTGTGATTGGCAAATTCTGAATGTCTGCTTCTGGTGCTGACCCTTGGCTTTACCACTGGCATTCCTCTGACATTGGTCCTTGGACCTCTGCCTGGTACTCAGAGTTTTGTACTATACTGACTTTCGCCTGTTCTAGACTTTGTGGTTTTCTTGGTCCCTGCCATTTCTGCTGACCTTGTGTTGTCTACTCCTGTTACTGACTACCTTTGTGATACTTTTAAGCGCTATCATAGCTGATCCGAGTCTACTCTGAGCGTTGTGACTTGGGGATTCTCTGCATCGAAGAACAAATTCCTGTACAGGAGTTAGAGGGGGAAAATCAGGGAATCCCTTGCACTTGACACTTCGGTTGAACCAGTGCATATCAGGTAGAAGTTTAGAAGGCCATCACTGCTGCAGTGTAACAACCATTTATATAACACATTGGTAGAACATTCTCAGTTTAAGTAAATACTTATTTTCCATTGGGGTGTCCCAGGCCTTACCACCCTCTCTAGAGAACAGCAACCCATGGAGACAGTGTCAACAGTGTCCAGGGGATCCAGTGTAGCATTGGGGGCCACCTCAAACCCAGGCTACTGCATATGTTGTGGAAAACAATGGCATATTGCTGATGCATTTAGCGTGTGCGTGCAATAAGAGCATGAGAAAGAGTAAAACAGCAGGTGGTGGAGGACTGGGCATAGACAGCCACCAAGTTGCACACTGTTGGGTATGAGAGAGAAAGGCCAAATGGAGTGACTGAAGCCTGAGGAGGAGTGGGGCCCATGATACCATGGAGTAGGAGTGGGATAGGCCTTGAAGCCCTAAGAGGGGTAATTCGAGATTGAAAGAAAGTAATTGATGCTGGTGAGTTTGGAGGGGGTACGTGTCCCAGAGCATTGATAAAGTCCTGACAAGTTTAGTATCGTAATTGGACTGGATGCCAAACAGGTGCATTAAAGGCCGTTTAGAGACCCAGACTGTTAGACCACATGTGTAATTGGAGGCAGCAGGGATTGTGTCTACAACTGGCAGCTGTTGCAGAATTAGGATGGAATTTGATGATCAGCCATGTTGTCTCTGGCAAACATCTTGTAGAGATGAAAGTTGTAGAGACCTACAACTACAGACCTAAAGTCTACAACTGGACAACAGAATAAGGCCTCATGCACACGAACGTTGTGTGCACCCGTGGCCGTTCCGTTTTCCGTGATTTTCTGTGTGCGGCCCCCCCTCTATTGTATTATCATTGGTGGCCAGTGTGCGGCCCCCCCGGCCCCCCCTCCCTCCCTCTATTGTATTATCATTGGTGGCCAGTGTGCGGATCCCCCCGGCCCCCCCTCCCTCCCTCTATTGTATTAATATCATTGGTGGCCAGTGTGCGGCCTCCCCTCCCCCCCCCTCCCCCCCCCTCCCCCGATCATTGGTGGCAGCGGAGAGTTCCGATCGGAGTCCCAGTTTACTGCAGTCCTGGTTGCCATGGTTACTTAGCAATATTAGAAGCATCATACTTACCTGCTGCGCTGTCTGTGACCGGCCGGGAGCTCCTCCTACTGGTAAGTGACATATCATTAAGCAATGCGCCGCACGGACCTGTCACTTACCAGTAGGAGGAACTCCCGGCCGGTCACAGACAACGCAGCAGGTAAGTATGATGCTTCTAATATGGCTAAGTAACCATGGCAACCAGGACTGCAGTAGCGTCCTGGTTGCCATGGTTACCGATCGGAGCCCCAGCGATTAAACTGGGACTCCGATCAGAACTCTCCGCTGCCACCAATGATCGGGGGGGGGGGGGGGGAGGCCGCACACTGGCCACCAATGATATTAATACAATAGAGGGGGGCAGGGGGGGCGCACACTGGCCACCAATGATAATACAATAGAGGGAAGGAGGGAGGGGGGGCCGCACACTGGCCACCAATGATATTCAAACTGGGGAGGGAGGGGGGTCTGCCCCCTGCTGCCTGGCAGCCCCTGATCTCTTACAGGGGGCTATGATACGCACAATTAACCCCTTCAGGTGCGGCACCTGAGGGGTTAATTGTGCGGATCACAGCCCCCTGTAAGAGATCAGGTGCTGCCAGGCAGCAGGGGGCAGTCATGTACACAGTTCTTAGTATATTCTAACTTGAAGCGTCCCCATCACCATGGGAACGACTCTGTGTTAAAATATACTGTCGGATATGAGTTTTCACGATGTAACTCAAATCCGATGGTATATTCTAACATAGAGGCGTTCCCATGGTGATGGGGACGCTTCAAGTTAAAATATACCATCGGATTGGAGAAAACTCAGATCCGATGGTATAATAGGGATGCCTGACTTTACATTGAAAGTCAATGGGGGACGGATCCGTTTGCAATTGCACCATATTGTGTCAACGTCAAACGGATCTGTCCCCATTGACTTGCATTGTAAGTCAGGACGGATCCGTTTGGCTCCGCACGGCCAGGCGGACACCAAAACGACTTTTTCCTTCATGTCCGTGGATCCTCCAGAAATCAAGGAAACCCACAGAAGGAAAAACGGACACGGATCATGGAACTACGGAACCCGTTTTTGTGGACCGCAAAAAAAAATGGTTGTGTGCATGAGGCCTAAGGATTAGATCTGATAGTCAGCCATGTTGTCTCTGGCAGACATCTTGTGTTCTCATCTCAGAAAGGAGTTTAATAAAGAGTAGAAAGTGAAGAAATAACTTGGTTAGTGAAGAATCTGATGTACTTTGATAGAGATCCTTAGATAATCGATTAGAGGGGTAATGATTAGGGATGAGCGAATCGACTTCAGATGAAACCACTTGGTACCACTTGGAACCGAAACCGAGTTCGGTAAGAAGTTTTTAACAGTAGAAATTAATTTCTGAAGTTATTACTGAACGTCTTGCGAGACTTCGCGAAGTAATAACTTTGGCTCATAGGAGCCAATACATTCTAATACTATACGGAGCGCTCGCTCAGTACAGTATTCAAACAAAGTTTTATGCAAATCATCCGAAGTCGATTCGCTCATCCCTAGTCATGATGTAATGGTGGGCTTTAGAAAGTGGATAATCTTTGCATTAGTGATGGAGGTCTTGGCCAAGATAAATGTACTTGTCTATTGAGACTGAAGTAGGCCATTAGCACGTTTATGATCATGTTTGATCCTTGGTGTTGGATAGGTGATAAATGAAGGGGCCCACTTTTGGTTTTATGTTCAATATGGGTCTTTGAAAGAAAAATGGAAATTGGTATTAAAACTGGAGAGGATTAATGGAAGGTTTAAGGAACAAATTATGTCCGCATGGAGTGTTCGTGACAAGAAACTTTTATCCAATTAGAAGTTGTTGTAGGTGTAATTTTTGTGGATTAATGGTTACGTATAATAATGATGTAATCTGTGTAACATTGAAGTTTATGGACTGCAGCATACTGTGGAAAACCTGGATTATAATACTAATTATTCCTTAGTTCTCTGGCATACTGTATAAGAAACTTTGTCTGGGTTTTAAGGGGACACTGCCCTTTGTCCCTGCTGCTTCACACTTTCATCTTCCTGCCATAATCTGCCTGACTTTTAGATTTATTTCAATGCCGTCTAGTTGCTCTGGTCTCTGAATAAACAAAGAATCTTCTCAAAAAGAAGTTGCTTCAAGAAATTTTGGTTTGCTTCGACCAATTTCCAACAGCACTGTAACTGGCCCTGCATCTGTATGTAATTGTCCACCTCCTGAACGTAAGGAACCGTCCAAGAAGCACCAAAATGGTCTAAATAGCCAAGTTACTGTCAAATTGAACTGTGTGTTATTAATCCAAGTTGAAGTTGGAAATGTATCCCGAAGTTGCGGTATCTCCCTATATATGGACTGTGTGACCTTGATTTTTGTTAGACGGGACTACTCTCTACAAAAGCACATGTTTGTCATGCCATGTGCACGCAGCTTTCACTGATCAGGAATTGGCAGTAGTGTGGCAGTCTGGCAGAGACCCTGGGGGCACCAGTATAGGAGAGCAACCCTGTGTATAACACCCTATAAAAACGACTGTTTAAAAACTACCTGAGTAGTACAATCATAACTGAAGGAGTGGGTGTTTTTTGGGCCTTCCCTAAAGTAATTTTTAGCCATTTATTCCCTGTTTCAGCTGCACAGCTAGATGCATTTCACTCAGAAGAAGGGGTTGTCTCTTTTCTGTGAAATCTGCCAGCACTCTACTGCTGTGACGTCCTTTCCTTTACTTCCCTATATGTTGGTTTTCAGCTCCAGAGCTCACAGAACAGATAAGAAGGGGGAAAGCACACTTACAGACACACAGGAGGCTCCAAAGGCTGTGTAGAAGCAGTTATTTTATAAGGCTCAGGTAGCAAGGTGACAAGCCCTAATTTCCTGTGGGCCGTCTCCTATGTCTTTTTTTTTTTTTTTTAGATGTGAGACCCTTAGTAGCTATAACTTTACAGTTTTTTCAGGTGGATTTAGGCAGATTTTAGTGATTTAGACATTTTATATTTACAGCATGTCCTATTAAATGAAATGTAATTGCATGAAAGTACAGTGACTCTAACTTTATGCAACTGTTCAAGAGACTGTACCCACTAAATGTGAAATAAACCATCAAGTTTATTGTACCTCTACAACGTTTTGTGTAGTACTAAAGGGGCTATGATCCCAAAAATGAGGGTCCCATTACCCCACACTCCATTAATTCTCTAAGGGACTGTGGAAAATAGCTGAGTACAGTGCTTGGCTATTTCCAGCAGTCCCATAAAGAATAAAGAGATTGGCAGCACGCATGATCGACCTGTCACTCCATTCAGGTGGGGAACAGAACCCCTATTCTTGGGATTGTTGGGTATAGCAATGGTCCCCCACCGATCAGTTAGTTATACCCTATCCACAGGATTAACTTTCAATGATGGCATCATTTTTTCCTGTAATTTTTAATATAAAATACAAGCAAAAATAATTCAAATTCCTCATGTATGAATGAGCTCTTATGGAGAAGCAAATAACCACAGAGCCAGGAAAAACCTACCCCGTCCGCCAGTGGTGTAACTAGAACTGACTGGGCCACAACGCAAATTTTTGAACAGCGAATCCCCCTCTCCTTTGTCCCCTTAAAGCAAACCTCAGACTGGAAAAATATTTTTTTAGACTTACCTCTCTTCTCCTCCTATGGGAACCTTTGCACTGTGTCTAGGCACGCACCACACTGTGACCCGATGTCACACATTGTCAAGTCATAGTGCGCCACTATGCAAACTACATACCATCCTGACGCTGTGCTCTGCCAGGACTTAGTGCAGCACAGCCACCCTGAGAAGAAGACGAACAGGGAGCGGTGAATAATATCAGTGCTAGGACTAGGAGCACCATACTCACTGCTCCCTGGGCCCTGAAAATAAATCCATTTGTCCTCCTCCTGGGCCCCTTCCTCAGTTCAGTTCAGGCCCTGCAGCAGATGCCTTCCCCTGCTTCCATGGTAAACACACCCCTGCCCTCCGCCTATTTTACTGCTGCCCCCTGAACCCTGCTTTACAGATATTGATTAGACCACCTTTATAGGACTTTGCAGAGCTTAGTTTGTCTTTGGTTTACCTAGGACTGCAAAAGTCAGTTGTTACATCTCTGGTTGTGCAATGGTTTCTACGTAGGAGCAATGTGAGCAGAGAACTAGGGAATAGAAATTCTCTAGGGTAGCCTTAGGAACTTCCTTCTATATTTGGCCTACAGTCAGTAGCTTGTTGATGTTTTACAGGCAAGCAGTGGTTTATTACAGTATATCTAAGGGTCCATTCACACGTCCGCAAATTGTGGATCCGCAACACACCCGGCCGGCACCCACTATAGAAATGCCTATTCTTGTCCCCAGCTGCGGACAAGAATAGGACATGTTCTATCTTTTGCGGAGCTGTGGACCGGAAGTTCGGGGCCCAAACCCGGAAGTTCGGGGCCGCGCTGAGCAAATGCGGAAGCAGAGAGCACATAGTGTGCTCTCCGCTTCACATCCGGGCCCTCAGAGAATGAATGGGTCCGCACCCGTTCCGCAACGGACGTGTGACTGGACCCCAAGGGTGAGGTACTTTATAAAAACAGCATGGGGTGTGGGATGTAAAATGGTGGAACTCCTTCCTTACCGGGGGCTAAACTATTGCGCTCTTTGTGTTGTTTTATTAACCTTTTTATTTAAGTCTCCTGTGAGTCAACTGGGTCGGAGTAGTGATGCCGTGAGACCCAAAATCGCTGAAAGAACAGAGTAGTCTAATGAAAAAGAAAGGAGTATCTCCATGGATTATTAGAGAGCCCTGAGGTGGAACCCACCACAGCCAACCAGTCAAATAAGGTGGGGCTTTAACCCATTACCGCAAATGGATGTAACCTAGTGTCCATTTCTGCGATGTGTTCATGCAATTGGGTGCAAAGTTACATCCATGGGAAGTCATGGGCCTAGAAGCCATGCCCACCTACAACGGCTGAGATTTGGCCTTTTAACCCCTTAGATGCCATGGTCAATAACAACCGCGGCATTGAAAGGGTTTGACAACGCAATCGTGGAGTGCCTATGGTTGCTGTGGAAGAGAGGTGGGACCTGACAATGCTCTGCCTAATGGCTGCCAAATAGGATGCCTGGCTTTATTTATGAACAGTTATAACACACTGCAATGCATATGTATAACAGTGTATTCTACTAGTAATCGAGACCCTTAGTGGTGAAGTATGTTGGGACTTAAACAAAAAAAATATATTACAAAATTCATAAAATATTTAAACATAAAAATTACAATAGACAAAAATGCATACAAAAGATTAAAAAGAGTATTTGTCACGGCCACGGTTATGGCCGTGACTCCTTGGGAGCCGCATACAGTTGCCCGCGGTTTGGGTACTTGTTTCAACCGCAGCTTGGGGCTTGATGTAGTTAGCCTCAGTGCGGTTGCCGCGGACAACAGCTATGTGTGCGGTTCCCTTGGAGTTGTGTGCGTTTGTGTATGCACTTTTTGTATGTCTGTGTACACTGTGTTGTTTTGGTGTGCACTGACATCATTCCCTGCACTGTGGTTGCCCGTGGCAACGTTTGGTTGTAGTGTGTACATGTGGTGGCACTGTCCCGGCCCTCGGGCTGACTTCCAGGACATAGTTGCCACCCATGTCGTTGCCGGTGGCAACAGCCACAGTGTGTGTTGGATTTGGACACTTCCCCTTTATGTTCTGTTTCCCCTTCTGTTGTATTGGAAGGGTTAACTCTCTTCTGTGTGTGTGAGTCACAGGGTGTGTCTGATTGGTGGGTGTGGCCTCTGGGCCCTATATAGCCTCTGTGTTTGCTATGGCTCAGTGGGTTGCTTCAGCCATGCTTGCTGGAGCAGCCTCCTGTCTCCTCCATCTGTCAAGTGGGGGCCATCCTTCTGGTCATAGCAAAATATATGTCCTTTGGTGTTTGTGTGATGTTAAAAAAAGAATTGTCGTTTTGTCTATGTCTTGCTGTGTTTGATGTTGTATGTGATGTCTAGGTTATGTTCTGTTGGGACCTTCAATGTGTTTTGGTGCAACATACGGTTCTGGATTCCTGTCTGCTTAGGGATCCAGTCAGCAAGGCTGTGGCAGGTTGGTGGAACTTCTCGTTCGCCTGCCATTCCCGTATAGCTGTTTGTGTTCCCCTTTTTCCAACAGCTTGGCCATTGAGACTCCTGCTCCTCCGTGCCAAGGAGGAGTAGGTCGTCTTACCCGGCTCCTAGCTCAGGGATCTGCCGAGGGTAAGACAGGGCTCCGAGGTTCCTGCGCATGGGTCCTCCTACCTTAAAGGTCGGCCCATGCAGGTTAGGAGTTAGGGTCAGGGTAGGGACGCTGTAGGAGGTGACCTGCTCCCTATCCTGTTCTCATGGCCGAGTAGCCACTACATCACCTGGCATTGCACGGCTGAGGGTTTTCCCCATCCTCAGCCGTGACAGTATTACTATGTAAAAAAAACAAAAACACCCACAAAAAAAAACGCATTTAATGACCCAATCTTTAAGTGATCCCACTGTTAGCCTGAACACTATAAAAAATAAACCCAAAAAGTCAGATGTAATACTTTTGCTTTTCCTGCCTTTCCAAAAACTGGATAAAAAGTGATCAAAAAGTTGTATATATCTCAAAATAGTATCAATAAAAGCTATGGCTTGTCCCGCTAAAATAAAAATAAAAATAAAGTACTCACACAGCTGTATCAATCACAAAATAAAAAGTTATTGCTCTCAGAATATGGCGAAACAAAAACAAATCCAATTTTTACAAAGTGTTTTTATTGTACAAAAGTAGTAAAACATACAAACCGGATTCCAAAAAAGTTGGGACACTATACAAATCGTGAATAAATACTGAATGCAATGATGTGGAGGTGCCAACTTCTAATATTTTATTCAGAATAGAACATAAATCACGGAACAAAAGTTTAAACTGAGAAAATGTACCATTTTAAGGGAAAAATGTGTTGAATCAGAATTTCATGGTGTCAACAAATCCCCAAAAAGTTGGGACAAGGCCATTTTCACCACTGTGTGGCATCTCCCCTTCTTCTTACAACACTCAACAGACGTCTGGGGACCGAGGAGACCAGTTTCTCAAGTTTAGAAATAGGAATGCGCTCGCATTCTTGTCTAATACAGGCCTCTAACTGTTCCATCGTCTTGGGCCTTCTTTGTTGCACCTTCCTCTTTATGATGCGCCAAATGTTCTCTATAGGTGGAAGATCTGGACTGCAGACTGGCCATTTCAGTACCCGGATCCTTCTCCTACGCAGCCATGATGTTGTGATTGATGCAGAATGTGGTCTGGCATTATCTTGTTGAAAAATGCAGGGTCTTCCCTGAAAGAGATGACATCTGGATGGGAGCAGATGTTGTTCTAGAACCTGAATATAATTTCCTGCATTGATGGTGCCTTTCCAGACATGCAAGCTGCCCATGCCACACGCACTCATGCAACCCCATACCATCAGAGATGCAGGCCTCTGAACTGAGCGTTGATAACAACTTGGGTTGTCCTTGTCCTCTTTGGTCCGGATGACATGGCGTCCCAGATTTCCAAAAAGAACTTTGAATCGTGACTCGTCTGACCACAGAACAGTCTTCCATTTTGCCACACTCCATTTTAAATGATCCCTGGCCCAGTGAAAACGCCTGAGCTTGTGGATCTTGCTTAGAAATGGCTTCTTCTTTGCACTGTAGAGTTTCAGCTGGCAACGGCGGATGGCACGGTGGATTGTGTTCACTGACAATGGTTTCTGGAAGTATTCCTGATCCCATTCTGTGATTTCCTTTACAGTAGCATTCCTGTTTGTGGTGCAGTGTCGTTTAAGGGCCCGGAGATCACGGGCATCCAGTATGGTTTTACGGCCTTGACCCTTACGCACAGAGATTGTTCCAGATTCTCTGAATCTTCGGATGATGTTATGCACAGTTGATGATGATAGATGCAAAGTCTTTGCAATTTTTCGCTGGGTAACACCTTTCTGATATTACTCCACTATCTTTCTGCGCAACATTGTGGGAATTGGTGATCCTCTACCCATCTTGGCTTCTGAGAGACACTGCCACTCTGAGGAGCTCTTTTTATACCCAATCATGTTGCCAATTCACCTAATTAGTGTTAATTGGTCTTCCAGCTCTTCGTTATGCTCAAATTTACTTTTTCCAGCCTCTTATTGCTACTTGTCCCAACTTTTTTGGGATTTGTTGACACCGTGAAAATTTGAATCAACGTATTTTTCCTTTAAAATGATACATTCACATTTTGTTTAGTGTCCCAACTTTTTTGGAATCCGGTTTGTAAAAAAAAACTATAAATAATTGGTATTTCCGAAATCCTAATGAGCTGTAAAATAAAAGTAACGTTATTTATACCACACAGTGAATGGTGTAAAATTGAAAAATTAAAACAATGGCGGAATTGTTATTTTCTTTATTTATTTTGCTACCAGAAGAGTTAATCAATAAGTTATATGTACTCCAAAATTAGAGCATTGAAAAATACTGCTGATGTTGCAGACATGAAAAAAGTAGTCATATAGTTATGTTAATGGAAATGTAAATGTTGTGACTTTTGGAATGCGACTAAGGAAAAATTTAAAAATAAGTTGGCAAAATGAAAGCAGGCCAGGTCCTCAAGGGTTAAGATGGCCACACACAATAGATAATTATCAGCAAGTCCCGCCAACAACGCTGCCCCCCCAAGGTGTTTTCTGCTAGGGAAAACAAGGATCATGTTATATTTTAACTGGCTTGATCCTACGTTCCCTTGGAGGCAAGTGAGACCAGAGGTGATTGTCTCTTCCCCTGAAGTGAATGCGGATAAACTTCTATTCCAGACAAAGCTTTGAACAAGAATGTCGCTGCTATTGTTACCTACAATGACAGGTAACTATGCTGATTCATCATGACTCACATAATGAATGAAAAAAATGAACAAAAAAAGCTTAAAGTGTAACTGTCATACTTTTTTTTGTAATGTGTAGGGGCAGTGATGCTGACCATTTTTGTAATATACTTTAATTACTGAAATTGTACATTTCTATTTAAAAATTGCTCTGTCTTCTGTTTACATAGACGCTCCTCTGTCTTCTGTTTACATAGCAGTAGAGATGTGCTCAACACTGACTGTGTTATTGTAATGGTGCAGAACCCCAAACAACCAGACAGAGTTTAAACAATGACGGCAGTACAGTCCAGACCAGAAATCATATGCAGGTAATGAATCCAAATAATAACTTGTGCAGGAAAACTCACAAGGGACAGCCAGACCAGGCCAAAGTTCATATGCACAGAGATAGTCCGTGTAACGTAGTACCTAGGGACGAGACATTTCCAGGGTCCGATCCGAGGTCCAACACGAGACCAACTGTTCCTCATAGAAGGTTCCCACAGGCAGTCTCTAGAGATGGATTGAGGCAGTCAGAGGTCATGCACAGGTAGTCTGGAAGAATGTGAACAGCAACCTACACCCGAGATGTCAAACCAACAGTGGGCACTGACCAGCCAGGGAGATCACCTCTTAAACACCTGCTGGCCAATCACAGAGTGCCATGTGTCTATTCCTCATAGGCCATATAATTATCCTAATCCCTGACACTTGTGCGGCCTTGGCTGGTAATTGATCACTTAAACTCTAGTAGATTAGAGGGCAGGCATGGGTTATGTACAGGTATATTCCCCGTCAGCGGCCGGCATAGCGTAAAAAAATGCGCGTACGCTTGGTCGCGTAAACCCTTTGTGAACCTCCTCTCCAGCATGCACGAGGACGCTCTAGCGACCCAGCATGGATACGCGATCGTGTCGGCACGGACGCCGGAACCGCGTCCGCCCGCAAAGGAGTCGGAACCGAAGATTCCGCAGGCACATGAGTGACCTGTCCTGCTACTCCAATGGGGTCCCCCACAGGCCGAGCCCCGCGAGAATTCCTGGGGGCCCCAGTGGATGGCGAAACAGGAGAGTGTCTTACAGTTATGTAAACAGAAGACAGGAGCGTTGCTAAGGCTCAAAACGGGGCACTTCAGAGCTATTTTTCTAATAGAAATGTACGATTTCAGTAATTAAAGTATATTACAAAAAATGGTCAGTATCACTGCTCCTATACATTACACAAATAAAAAAAAGAAAGACAGTTACACTTTAAATCCCTCAGTTCCAGCGCTGTGGGTGCGGTAACAGCTGACGGGTTGGAGCAGTGTCAGACTGTGGTACTTAGGGCCCACCAGAATAACTGATTCTGGGGGCCCACCTTAGAGCTCCTGCTCGCTAACTTATTTTTTTCCATGTCAGTACCGTTCACTTCACTTCAATGGGGCCGCACAAAAAAATTCTGTGTCTATGTCCACATGGCCGTTCTGCAAAATGATAGAACATGTCCTATTATTGTCGGCATTACAGACTGTATAGGACTGTTCTATTAGAGGCGGGCTGTTCTATTCCGCATAATGTGGAATGCACACACCCGGTATCCATATTTTGTGGATCCGCAATTTGCAGACTACAAAACCCTAGCACACTTAAAGGGGTTAAAGGGTTGTCTCACTTCAGCAACTGGCATTTATCATGTAGAGAAAGTTAATACAAGGCACTTACTAATGTATTGTGATTATCCATATTGCCTCCTTTCCATCACATTATACACAACACGTATCTGTGGTTATTACCACCGGGTAATCCAGCAGCGGTGGCCGTGCTTGCACACTATAGGTAAAGGTGTTGGCCTATGCGCACTTCCAGCCTTCCCCTATAGTGTGTAAGCACGGCCACCACTGCTGGATTACACGGTGGTAATAACCACGGATACATGCTGTGTATAATGTGATGGAAAGGAGGCAATATGGACAATCACAATACATTAGTAATTGCTTTGTATTAACTGCATGATAAATGCTATTTACTGAAGAGAGACAACCCCTTTAACACCTTTAAGAGTAAATGTCTGGCATACAATTTACCAAATCTTAACCTCCTCATATTGTACATAATCTACAGTATATTTAAAAGGCTTGTCCTACCATAATGACCTATCGCCTATCTACAGGATAGGTGATAAATATCAGATTGCTGGGGTCTGACTGCTGGAACACTCACTGATCATGAAAAAAGGGGTCCTGAGACATTCAATTACATTACCGCCAATCAGTGTACACAAGGGTCTTAAGACCACGCTCCCTTGATCATGGGAGGTTCCAGCAGTCAGACCCCCGTCATTCAGACACTTATCACCTGTCGTGTCAGAGCTGTTGGGCCTTTTCACATTCCCTATCCTTAAAGGTTTTCTTTGGGTGTAAAAAAAAAAAAAATCTAATAAAAAATCTGGCCCAAAATATATGTCAAACTAAAATAAAAATGCTCCCCTGTTAAAGGGCCTGTGTCCACTTTTCTAGCTATTCTCTATCCACAGGATCGAGGATAACTAAGTGATCCGTGGGGGTCTGAACGCTGGATCCCCCTTCTTGACTGAGTGGCAGGTGGAGCATATTCCCTGCCTCTCCATCCATTCTCTGTGGGGTTGCCGGAGATGGCGGGGTACAGCGCTGGCTCGTTCCAGTGGTCCCAAAGAGAATAAATGGAGCAGCAGGGCGTATCTGTGGTCTGCCACACCATCAAAAAGGGGGAACAGGACCCGTTCCTGGGATCAGTGGGGGTCGCAGAATTGGACCCCACAATTCCTATAGTTATGCCCTATGGTGTGGAGAGAATAACTTGAAAACCTAGACAACCCCTTTAAATCCTCCACCACTCCACCACCAGTATCTCTTTACATGGCAGCAGTGATGCCTGTAGATACAGAATATCATCACTACCGCCATGTAAACCATACGTGGGTGTCAATACTGGAGAATGTGACGCACTGTGCAGAATTTTTCAGTCATAAGTCCAACCCCCTTTTCACGTCATAACCTTTAACTTGTGATTGTCCATATTGCTTCTTTTGCTGGAGTGATTCATTTTTGGAAAGGTACTGTATGATAATTTATACCACTATCACCACGGGGTACAGAAACAGTGAAGAATAAACGATGATCCCTAATAAAAACAAAAAAACAAGAAAAAATAATATAATCAGAGTACTCGATAAAACTCAAACATAATGGTGCACGGCGGCATCAAAAAAGTAACTGATAGTCCTACCAGATCATAAGGTTCATCCGGACTTCGTAGAATCACAACGGATAGTATGATCCTGAAAAATCAAGGCCAGTAACGGACAGGTACAAAAAGGGGCTCTAGATCCCTAGACAGCCCTAAGGTAATAGTAAGTGCAGGGAGATCCCTGGGCGCTGCTCTCCGTGTCAGCATACTTAGTTTAGATTTATTATTGTAATGAAAGGTCCTCTTTAATGCTAGGACTACACGGAGACTCACAAGTTTCTGTAACCGTGACCCGGCAGTTGCAAGAAATCCTGATGGATTGTGGGTTGTGGTGGCCGGTGGGTCACAACACTACCTCTTTTATTTTCGCTAGTAACCAGCAGGCAGCATTACACTGATCTGTGGCCGTGTAATGTTTAGCCAAAACTGATGCATAACCCTAACCTAAAGGTCCAAGATGTCCTTCTTCAAAGACAAGAAAAAGGATAACTGAGGTGACCAATTGTCTTCGATGCCATTCTCACCTGTCCATTAAAAACCACCTGATAATGTAGTCCTACTATGAGATCTACAAATACGAAGAGCTACTTTTCCTTAAAACAGGAGCTTTCCATGGATATTTGTAGGTAAGGTGTGAGGCTTCTCTCATCAAAATCATGTCATTGCCAGGTATACATGTTGGTGCACACGTCTAACCCTTCACATATTAACTTGTTCAAAGAAGCTTGGTCCATATTTGGCCCTAATGGCTGCGGTCTCTCTAGGAACAAACTGAAATTAACTTCTCTTGTGCTCCCGAAATACCAGGCACAAGTACTGTACATATAATGGGGTATTTTACTAAAGACTGTCCATGCTCCAGAAGTGAAATTTACTCTAGCCAGGAGCTGGCGTAGATATTTGTTGTTAAGTGTGTGTTTTCTGGTGCATAGGTCTTCAAATGAGATGGGCCGATTTGGTCAAGCCCACGGCCCACCTCCTCCCGCCCAGCTTTTTCAAAAGTGTCGAGAAAAAGCCAACCAGCACTTGCAGCAAATTTGTTCAAAAATGGTTCCCAGTATTTTAGAAACCCTTTATTAATTCCTTAGGGAATGGAAAAAAATATATAAATTCTGCCATTTTTGGGATTTAGTTTTTATGGTATTCTACATACAAACCGGATTCCAAAAAAGTTGGGACACTAAACAAATTGTGAATAAAAACTGAATGCAATGATGTGGAGATGGCAAATGTCAATATTTTATTTGTAATAGAACGTAGATGACAGATCCAACGTTTAATCCGAGTAAATGTATAATTTTAAAGGAAAAATACGTTGATTCAAATTTTCACAGTGTCAACAAATCCCCAAAAAGTTGGGACAAGTAGCAATAAGAGACTGGAAAAAGTAAATTTGAGCATAACGAAGAGCTTGAAGACCAATTAACACTAATTAGGTCAATTGGCAACATGATTGGGTATAAAAAGAGCTTCTCAGAGTGGCAGTGTCTCTCAGAAGCCAAGATGGGTAGAGGATCACCAATTCCCACAATGTTGCGCAGAAAGATAGTGGAGCAATATCAGAAAGGTGTTACCCTGCGAAAAATTGCAAAGACTTTGCATCTATCATCATCAACTGTGCATAACATCATCCGAAGATTCAGAGAATCTGGAACAATCTCTGTGCGTAAGGGTCAAGGCCGTAAAACCATACTGGATGCCCGTTTTTAGTGTCAACATTTTTAAAGGTATTTCACTAATAGGCTCAAATGGGGGGTACATCAACCTAGAGAGGACCAGGTGGAACAGAAGATCTAAGCTTTGGGCGTATTCTACATGCCCCTTTAAAAAATCTTCTAATAAGATCAAGGTCCGCCAATTTTTAGCTTAATGCTGCCACCTGGACCCTTAAAGTACTCACTGTCAGACCTTTGTCAAGGCCTGCTTGTAGGAAGTCCAGGATCGACCCAATGTCTGGAGCCATGGAGGGGTCCCATGCGTTATTCACAAATTGCAAGAAGGCCTTCCAGGATCTCAGGTAAATCTTCAATGTTACCGGTTTCCTACTCTGCAACAGATTGGAGATCACCGCCTCAGAAAGGCCTTTATTTCTCAAGATGATTCTTTCAGCCTCCAGGCCATTAAGCGGAGCTGAGAAATCCTGGGGTGAACCACTGGACCCTGCGATAGGAGATCTAGAAGGAGAGGAAGAATCCAGTAATCTTCTCCGGCTAAATATTTTACTACCGGGAACCAAGCCCTCCTGGGCCAAAACGGTGTTGTCAGAATTACTTGAGCTTTCTCCTCCATAACCTTTGTTAGTACTTTGGGAATTAGAGGGAATGCGTAAAGGAGCCCCCCTGGGCCAAGGAGCCAACAGAGCATCCACTTTCAGAGGCCGATCTCAGATGGACAGAGAGTAGAACTTTTCTACTTTTCTGTTTTTCCTTGAGGCAAACAAGTCGATCCTTAGAGGGCTCCACTTGGCACAGATCTGACTGAAAACCACTGGATTCAGACTCCATTCTGCTTCTTTTAGTTGGTCTCTGCTTAAAAAATCTGCCACATGATTTTCCTTCCCTTTTGCGTGGACGGCTGAAAGGGACAAGAGATTCGTCTTGGCCCAGACAAAGATCTTCTCTGTCATCAAGGAGAGAGAGAGAGAGACACTTCGCCCCCCCCCCCCCCCCCCTCGTTTATTCAGATAAGCAACTGTGGTGGTGTTATCTGACAAAATTCTTACATGTATCGATCTAACCGAGGGAGCGGAAGCTTTTAGGGCTTGCCAAATCTCACTTAGTTCCCGCATGTTGGTAGAAGCTCATTCCAGCTCTGCTTTTCATAGGACTTGCCTCACGGCACTCCCCATATAGGCTCCCCAACCCTGCTTGCTGGCATCGGTTGTGATGACTACCTGATTTGATCGTCGTCGTTCTGCTCCTCGGGATATATTTTCCCATCTTCTCCACCAAGAAAGAGAGGTCTTCACCTTCGTCAAAATCTTTACCTTCTTGTTTAACCTCTTCAGGACACATGAGGTACCGGTACGTTGATTGCATCACCCTAAGTTAGGGTCTCTGGGGTCCACAGCACAGCTGTGTGAACCTAGACCCCCTCGGGGTGCTGCCGCTTGCCCCCCCCCCCTGCCCCCCACAACTTTTTTGGGGTGCAGGATATATATATTTTTTTTTTTTTGTGTACGCTGACTGAGGCCGGCACTCTTAGCGTCCGGCCACTGTTAGCGAATCGCACACCCCACCGCTGATCAACTTCGGACGGTTGATCAGCGGTTTTTATTTTTTCGCATTTTTTGCCCTTTTTTTTAGTTAGTTTTTATTTTTTTTCTGTTAGTTTTAGGGTGAGTTTGCGAACACCCGTGCCCCCACACACACGCACACCAAATAAAGATTTACACACACGCACATACACACGCAGACACACACTCCCCTATGGCCCGCCGGACGTTCTCGGCCGAGGAGGCATACGCCCAGCTTGCCTCTGACTCCGAGAGTCCCAGTGAGGATGAGGATGACCCCACTTTCCTGTTGTCATCCGCGTCCTCCTCATCATCTAGTGATGATGATGAGCCCCCAAGGCGGCGGAGCAAGGGCACCGCCATGTTAGGGACCCTGTGGCCCAGCCTAGTACGAGCAGCTCTGGGGCTCGTACTAGTTTTCCGGCCCACCAGTTAAATCCACCGGAGCACCCTGCCGGTGAACTAGTCTGGTGTAGTCCAGAGCGATACGAGCCCATGATTCCTGATTTTGTAGGCCAATCAGGAATCCAGATTTCCACAGTGGGCTACACTGAATATGACTTTTTTTGTCATTTTTTCAGTGACCCACTGGTAAATCTGAGCAGTTCGTTGCTCAACACCCGGGCTCCTTTGTGGCCGGGCCCGGTGGCTGGATGCCGGTCAGTGTAGCTGAGATGAGGACATTTTGGGGCCTCGTGCTGCATATGGGCCTGGTCAAGAAACCCAGTGTCAGGCTGTACTGAAGTGGGGACGTCCTATACCAGACCCTAATTTACAGTACGGCCATGACACGCTCCTGGTTTGAGGCCATCTGGAAATGTCTGCATTATTCAGATAATGCAGCATGTCCCCCCCGAGGTGATCCTGCCCATGGCCGTCTGTATAAGATACGGCCGGTCATCGATCACTTTGGGGCCAAATTCATGGAGGCCTATGTACCTGGAAGGGAGTTCGCGGTTGATGAGTCTCTCATTGCGTTCAAGGGGAGACTCATTTTCCGCCAATATGTGCCCTCCAAGCGGGCGAGGTATGGCGTGAAGCTATACAAAATTTGTGAGAGTACCTCAGGGTACACTTACAAGTTTCGTGTATGCGAGGGGCAAGATTCCCGGATTCAACCCCCAGAATGTCCCCCCACTCTGGGTGTTACCGGGAAACTTGTGTGGGACCTTATGTACCCACTGCTAGATAAGGGTTACCACCTTTACGTGGATAACTTTTATACTAGTATCCCCCTGTTCCAGTCCCTTGCCGCCAGATCCACGATCGCTTGTGGGACCGTGCGGAAAAATCAACGCGGCCTCCCTGCCCTCCCCCTCCAGGTACCTATTCCCAGGGGTGAAACCCGTGCCCTTACCACTGGAAACCTGTCGCTGGTCAGGTATAAGGACAAGAGGGATGTCCTTGTTCTGTCCACAATTCATGGTAACGGCATCGTCCCTGTGCGAGGTCCTCAAGCCTGATTGTATCGTCGACTACAATCGGTATATGGGAGGAGTTGATCTCTCTGATCAAGTCCTCAAGCTATATAATGCCATGCGCAAAACCCGGGCATGGTACAAAAAAGTTGCGGTCTACTTGGTGCAGGTTGCCATGTACAACTCTTTTGTGCTGTCCTGGAGCGCTGGCAACACAGGGACATTCCTTCAGTTCTATGAGGCAGTCCTCAAGGCCCTGATCTTTTCGAACAGGGAAAGAGCAGGCCGGAGTACCTCGGGAACTGTAGGCGCCCGGATCTTCTATGGCCAACACTTTCCAGGTGTGGTCCCCCATACTGGAAAGAAGGGACGAACCCAAAAAAGGTGCAGAGTGTGTCACAGGAGGGGGATACGGAAGGACACCACTACTCAATGTGACACGTTCCCCGATCATCCGGGCCTCTGCATTATTGGTTGTTTCAGGGAGTACCACACTTCCATGGAGTACTAAATTTATATCCCAATTTAGCACTGACATCGGATAAAAAAAACTGGTTCTCAGACTTGAGACACCCAAAAAAACTAAAATAATTTATTAAAAGTATACAAATTAGGTATCTCAGCGTCGGTAAGAATCTCTTTTATGTCACCTTACATAACAAAATCAGGATAATATAGTCTAAAACCGAAATAATTGTAAAAAGAAAGTAGACTTATTAGGTATCGCCGCATCCGTAAGAATCTCCTCTATAAAAATATCCCATGACCTAACCCCCCAGATTAACACGGTCAAAAAATAAAATAAAAAAGTTGCCAAAACCGCTATTTTTGGCACTTTTCCATTTCAATCTGTTTTTTTCGGTAACAAAACAAGGGTTAACAACCAAACAAAAGTTAATATTTATTACCCTGATACTGCAGTTTACAGAAATGCCACATTTGTGGTCGTAAACTGCTGTATCAGTAAAAGGGAGGCCGCAAAAGGAAAGGACCGACATGGTTTCTGGTAGGCCGATTTTGATGGCCTTTTTTATTGACACCATGTCCCTTTTGAAGCCCCCCTGATGCCCCCCTTGAGTAAAAACTCCCTAAAAGTGACCCCATCTAAGAAACTACACCCCTCAAGGTATTCAAAACTGATTATACAAACTTTATTAACCCTTTAGGTGTTCCTCAACAGTTAATGGCAAATGGAGATGAAATTTCATAATTTAAATTTTTGGTAACCTTGCCTCACAAAAATGTAATATAGAGCAACCAAAAATCATATGTACCCTAAAAATAGTCCCCAAAAAAAAGCCACCTTATCCCGTAGTTTCCAAAATGGGGTCACTTTTAGGGAGTTTCTACTCCAGGGGCGCATCAGGGTGGTTGAAACAGGACACTATGTAAATAAACCGGTCCATAAAAATCAGCCTTCCAAAAACCACATGGCGCTCCGTTCCCTCTACACCCTGCCGTGTGGCCGTACAGTAGTGTACGACCACATATGGGGTGTTTCTGTAAACGGCAGAGTCAGGGCAATAAAGATACAGTCTTGTTTGGCTGTTAACCCTTGCTTTGTTAGTGGAAAAAATGGGTTAAAAGGGAAAAATTGGCAAAAAAATGAAATTCTCAAATTTCATCCCCATTTGCCAATAACTCTTGTGCATCACCTAAAGGGTTAACGACGTATGTAAAATCAGTTTTGAATACCTTGAAGGGTGTAGTTTCTTATATGGGGTCACTTTTAGGGAGTTTCTACTCTAGGGGTGCATCAGGAAGGGCTTCAAATGGGACATGGTGTAAATAAACCAGTCCAGCAAAATCTGCCTTCCAAAAACCATATGGCGCACCTTTCCCTCTACACCCTACTGTGTGGCCGTACAGTAGTTTACGGCCACATATGGGGTGTTTCTGTAAACGGCAGCGTCAGGGCAATAAAGATACAGTCTTGTTTGGCTGTTAACCCTTGCTTTGTTAGTGGAAAAAATGGGTTAAAAGGGAAAATTTGGCAAAAAAAATGAAATTCTCAAATTTCATCCCCATTTGCCAATAACTCTTGTGCAACACCTAAAGGGTTAACGACGTATGTAAAATCAGTTTTGAATACCTTGAGGGGTGTAGTTTCTTAGATTAGGGCACTTTTAGGGAGTTTCTACTCTAGGGGTGCATCAGGGGGGCTTCAAATGGGACATGGTGTAAATAAACCAGTCCAGCAAAATCTGCCTTCCAAAAACCATATGGCGCACCTTTCCCTCTACGCCCTACTGTGTGGCCGTACAGTAGTTTACGGCCACATGTGGGGTGTTTCTGTAAACGGCAGAGTCAGGGCAATAAAGATACAGTCATATTTGGCTGTTAACCCTTGCTTTGTTAGTGGAAAAAATGGGTTAAAAGGGAAAAATTGGCAAAAAAATGAAATTCTCAAATTTCATCCCCATTTGCCAATAACTCTTGTGCAACACCTAAAGGGTTAACAACGTATGTAAAATCAGTTTTGAATACCTTGAGGGGTGTAGTTTCTTAGCTTTGGTCACTTTTAGGGAGTTTCTACTCTAGGGGTGCATCAGGGGGGCTTCAAATGGGACATGGTGTAAATAAACCAGTCCAGCAAAATCTGCCTTCTAAAAACCATATGGCGCACCTTTCCCTCTACGCCCTACTGTGTGGCCGTACAGTAGTTTACGGCTACATATGGGGTGTTTCTGTAAACGGCAGAGTCAGGGCAATAAAGATACAGTCTTGTTTGGCTGTTAACCCTTGCTTTGTTAGTGGAAAAAATGGGTTAAAATGGAAAATTTGGCAAAAAAATGAAAATCTCAAATTTCATCCCCATTTGCCAATAACTCTTGTGCAACACCTAAAGGGTTAACGAAGTTTGTAAAAATCAGTTTTGAATACCTTGAGGGGTATAGTTTATAGAATGGGGTCATTTTTGGGTGGTTTCTATTATGTAAGCCTCACAAAGTGACTTCAGACCTGTAGTGGTCCCTAAAAATTTGGTTTTTGAAAAGTTCTGAAAAATTTGCTAAAATATCATTCCCAAAATGATTCAAACATGAAGTAGACATATGGGGAATGTAAAGTCATCACAATTTTTGGGGGTATTACTATGTATTACAGATGTAGAGAAACTGAAACTTTGAAATTTGAAAAATTTTCTAAAATTTGGGTAAATTAGGTATTTTTTTATGCCAAAAAATTTACTTTTTTGACCCAATTTTAGCAGTGTCATGATGTACAATATGTGACGAAAAAACATTCTCAGAACGGCCTGGGTAAGTCAAAGCGTTTTAAAGTTATCAGCACTTAAAGTGACACTGGTCAGATTTGCAAAAAATGGCCTGGTCCTTAACCCCTTAAGGACGCAGGGTGTACCGGTACGCCCTATTTCCCGAGTCCTTAAGGACTCAGGGCGTACCGGTACGTCCTAACTTTAAATCGGGATTCCGGCGCCGCGGGGGTTAATCGAAACCATGTCCCTTTTTTCAGTAACCCACTGGTGAATCTGATGGTGGAGCAGACGAATCTGTACGCCCAACAGTTCGTCGCTCAAAACCCAGGCTCATTTTTGGCTAGACCCGGTGGCTGGACACCGGTCAGTGCAGCCGAAATGAGGACATTTTGGGGCCTCGTGCTGCATATGGGTCTAGTCCAAAAACCCAGTGTCAGGCAATACTGGAGTGGGGACGTCCCATACCAGACCCCACTGTACAGTATGGTCATGACACGTCCCCGGTTTGACGCCATCCGGAAATGTCTGCATTATTCCGATAATGCAGCATGTCCCCCCCCGAGGTGATCCTGCCTATGACCGTCTGTATAAGATACGGCCGGTCATCGATCACTTTGGGGCCAAATTCATGGAGGCCTACGTACCTGGAAGGGAGGTCGCGGTTGATGAGTCTCTCGCTGCGTTCAAGGGGAGACTCAGTTTCCGCCAATATATTCCCACAAAGCGGGCGAGGTATGGCGTGAAGCTATACAAAATTTGTGAGTACCTCAGGGTACACTTACAAATTTCGTGTGTACGAGGGGCGAGATTCCCGTATTCAACCCCCAGAATGTCCCCCCACTCTGGGTGTTAGCGGGAAACTCGTGTGGGACCTTATGTACCCACTGCTAGATAACGGTTACCACTTGTACGTGGATAACTTTTATACCAGCATTCCCTTGTTCAGGTCCCTTGCCGCCAGATCCACGTTCGCTTGTGGGACCGTGCGGAAAAATCAACGCGGCCTCCCTGCCTACCCCCTCCAGGTACCTATCCCCAGGGGTGAGACCAGTGCACTTACCAGTGGAAACCTGTTGCTGGTGAGGTATAAGGAAAAGAGGGATGTCCTTATGCTGTCCACAATCCACGGTAACAGCACCACCCCCGTCTCTGTGCGAGGTACCATGGCAACGGTCCTCAAGCCCGATTGTATCGTCGACTACAATCGGTATATGGGAGGAGTTGATCAAGTCCACAAGCCATATAACGCCATGCGCAAAACCCGGGCATGGTACAAAAAAGTTGCGGTCTACTTGGTGCAGGTTGCCATGTACAACTCTTTTGTACTATCCCGAAGCGCTGGCAGCACAGGGACATTCCTCCAGTTCTATGAGGCAGTCCTCAAGGCCCTGATCTTTTCGGACCGGGAAAGAGCAGGCCAGAGTACCTCGGGAACTGGAGGCGCCCGGATCGTCCCTGGCCAACACTTTACAGGTGTGGTCCCCCATACTGGAAAGAAGGGACGAACCCAATACGGAAGGACACCACCACTCAGTGCGACATGTGCCCCGATCATCCGGGCCTCTGCGTTATCGATTGCTTCAGGGAGTATCACACTTCCATGGAGTACTACATTTTTATAATTCCCAATAGTCCACTAGAGAACATAAAAAACTATGGCTCTCAGACTTTGGCGACACGGAAACAATTTTTTTTCCCCAAAAAAATATTAGTTTTAGTGCAGGCATCCTCAAACTGCGGCCCTCCAGATGTTGTAAAACTGTAACTCCCAGCATGCCCAGACAACCTACAGCCATCAGCAGGGCATGGTGGGAATTGTAGTTTTACAACATTTGGAGTGCCGCAGTTTTAGGATGCCTGCTTAGTGTCTCCAAAGTCTGAGAGCCATACATATTGGGTATCGTCGCGTGCGTAAAAGTCGTCGCTATGGCCTGCCGGGAGAGATGGCCGCCTGAGCTGTGAGCTCCCGAGCCCTACCTATCGACTGCACAGCTACAGCGAGTTGGCACCTGACTTAGACCGCTGATTTTTGCAGCACTAGCCTCCCTCCTGGCTCCCATGATGACGAGAGGCAAGAAATCGGTGAAGAAGCAAGGGAAGCTAGACTTCTTTGTGGAAAGACTGAGAGACCAAGATGGCGCGGGCTCACCGGCCTCCACGCGCTCCTCGGGCTCGGCGGATCCGGCTTCACCAGCTATCACTCCTCCCCAGCAAAGGAGTCCGTTCGCCTCCCAGTCCTCCCCGACACGCGTATCTCCTCCAACCAAGTCTCCCCTGACTCACCCGGAGACGGGTTCGTCTGCCAGACACGACTCCTTCAACTCCCGGGACAGAGACGGTTCCCCCTGCCAGAGCCCGCCGAAGCAAAAGCCGCGGCTCGACGGAGACAAGCTATCGCCGGCGGGGGTGAGTGAACGGGATACCCCGTCTCTAATAGACTATCCCACAACTGATGACCTAGCCACTGGTAGCATGATAAAAGAAATGCTGGTAGTTTTCAGCCGCTCCATGCACAGTGAGCTTGCGGCCCTGCTGTCGCCCCTGCAAGCCTCCATAGTGGAGGCAGACAAGCGGTTCACGCATGTGGAGACGAAAATGGGAGACTTCGCGGCATCGCACAACCACCTAGTAGATGCTCATGAAGAACTGAGCCTTTGAAGTTGAGCGACTAAAAAACAAGGTGGTGGTACCTAGAGGACAGGTCCCGCAGCAATAATATCAAACTTAGAGGCATTCCAGAGGATATCCCGCCGAAGGAGCTGGAGTACCTATATTCTAGACTTAATGAGATCTCTATTGCCGAACATGGGGGACAAAGATCTTACTTTGGACAGAGCTCACAGAGTAGCCCGGCCGAAACACCTGCCAGACTCTGTCCCCAGAGATGTCCTAGCTCAGGTCCATTTCTTTCATGTTAAAGAGCTTCTAATGAGCGCTGCTAGGAAGAAGGGCTCCCTTCCAGCCCCATATGAAGGGGTTAAAATTTTTGCAGACTTATCTGCCCCCACTCTTCAGCAAAGGAGAGCCTTGGCCCCCTTCACTGCTGCCTTACGGGACCATAACATACCTTATCGCTGGGGTTTCCCCACCAAAGTTCTGATTCAACACCAAGGTACGCTGCATGCGGTGCACTCTCTGGACCTAGGACGGAAACTCCTAGCGGACTGGAACATTTCCATGTCAGAACCCCCTGACCTTCAAGCAAAAGGCCCGGGACAGATTGCTATGAAAAGTGAACTGCCAACTTGTTCTAGGTTACTGTCATTGTTTGGGCTCGGTGCGGTTGTTCGGGTAAAAACCGCCTCAGAAGCCCTCACCATAGTGCCTGATGTCTGTCAGGTGTCTTTTCATGATTATTGTTTTAACCCTTTTCTTGTTCCTACTCCCCACCCTATGTTTTTGTTATCCTAATGTTTTCCTTCTTTCTCCTCAAGTGCCAGTGGATGGGGAACCGTCGGGTCCAGAACCGAGTCTTTCTGATTGGGGCCAATACTACTCGTCCTCTCTATTTGTAAGTTCAACTTTAAAGATCTTCCTTTCCCTCCCTTATCATGGTTCTTAAAATTGCCGCTTTGAATGTCAAAGGGCTAAACAGCCCTTTCAAAAGATCTATGCTATGGAGGGAAACTAAGGAATTGAAATGTGACGTTTTCTGTGCCACAGAAACTCATTTGCTTAAGGCTGATGGGCACAGGATTCATCATCCTAAATTCCCGCACATTTACCAGTCCCACTACGTTAAAAAGCAGAGAGGAGTTCTGGTGGCTATAAGTAATTCTGTGGCCTTCTCCTTGAAATCCTCGGTTCTGGACTCTAACGGCAGATTTATCATTTTGATATGCTCAATTAACAATGTAGATTATACGTTGGTTTTTGTATATGCCCCAAATAGGCATCAGGTATCCTTCCTCCGCCGCCTAGCATCAAAGGTACGTCGGTTGCGGTCTGGCCATGTGATCTGGGGAGGTGATTTTAACTCAATTCTAGACCCAAGGTTGATACCTCGACCACTCCAGAGAGGCCCCTGGAGCTATAAATTCCCTTTTCCTACAAGAGGACCTATATGATGTTTGGCGACTCCAACATGGGTCCGAAAGGGACTACTCTTTCTTCTCAGCGGCAGGTCAATCATACTCCAGAATTGACATGTTTCTGACTGGTAGATCAGTGATCGCCAATGCTGATCGCATCATCCATCCACTCGATCACATGGTCAGACCATGCTCCGATCACTATTACGCTCAAAGAATCCCACTTAACTAAACCCTACTCTCCCTGGCGAAATAATACCTATGTAATTAATCACCCTGCACTCTCCAAAGAACTCGACTCTGCACTGACTGAGTTTTTTAGCTTGAATGATGGCTCTGTCTCTAACCCCTCCACTCTGTGGTGTGCCCATAAGGCGTACATAAGAGGTGTCTTCATCAAAATTGGTAGCAGACTCCAGAGGGAACGTAGAGAGAAAATTGATAAGTTACTAAGGGAAATCAAAGCGGTGGAAACGCTCAATAAATCCTCCATTTCTCCTGCCCACTCGGAAACTCTAAAATCGCTTAGAGCTCAGTTATCTGCCTGCCTCCTTTACAGGCATGAACTACGCCTGAAAAGGACACAGGCTGCTTTTTATTCCCAGGATAATAAAGCGGGCCGCTTATTGGCTAATCGGTTAAAACAAAGAGCTGCTAAGTCGAAGATTCCATACCTATTAGACCCTTCCTCAGGGAAGAAAATAGCATCCCCAACGGAAATTGCTGAAGCTTTTGGCGATTTCTACGCTTCCCTCTATAATCTGTCTTCACGTAAGCTGGCCACGCCTCCACAAGCAGAACTAATTGAAGCCTTTTTAGATAGATTAGGCCTCACGAAAACTATCTTCTGCCCAATTAGATGCTCTCAATGCCCCCCTGACCATTGCAGAACTTCAGGCCATAGTTAAGAAACTACCTTCACACAAAGCCCCAGGCCCAGACGGCCTATCTAATGCATATTATAAGGTGTTTTTCAACCAACTCTCTAAGTATATGCTTCAGTCATTTCAATCAGCCAGGGACACAGGATCCTTCCCCAAAGAAATGCTTGAAGCATTAATAGTGACCATCCCCAAAACTAACAAGTCAACTGATGATCCCAAAAACTTCCGCCCTATATCCCTAAATACGGATATAAAGATATTCGCCAGAATCCTGTCGACCAGACTTGCCCCCCTCATCCCTCTATTAGTCCACTCCGACCAGGTCGGATTTGTCAAAGGACGTCAGATCCATGAAAACTCTAGGAGAGTCCTGAACATTCTCGCTCACCTACATAAAAAAAGACCCCTGCATTGTTTGTAACATTGGACGCCGAGAAAGCGTTCGACCGCATTTGCTGGTCCTTCTCCTTCGCGGTATTGGCCAAAATGGGCATAGCAGGCCCTATCCTCGCCTCGATCCAGGCCCTGTACAAAGACCCTTCAGCTAGGGTGTGGGTAAACGGATCCCTTTCTAAACCATTCACTATATCCAATGGGACCAGGCAAGGCTGCCCCTTTTCCCCTCTCATGTTCATTCTTTCTATTGAACCCCTTGCTCAAGCCCTACGGATGGGAGGGGAAGTGTCGGGCGTTAGGATCGCAGATCGCACTCATATACTGAGCCTATATGCAGATGATGTGATACTCACGCTTACCGACCCCACCTCTTCCTTACCCTCAGCCTTAGATACGATCTCCTATTTCGGTCAACTCTCCTATTATAAACTAAACTCCTCAAAATCCCAGGCCCTACCCCTTAATTTAGACCCCCGAACAGTGGCGTCCCTAAAAGAGAAATTTGACTTAGATTGGCAACTAAACCAAATTCAATATCTGGGTATTAATCTCACCTCCTCAACGCAGGGACTGTACTCAGCTAATTATCCGCCTCTTTTATCTAGTCTCAAGAAGGATCTAGAGCGCTATGATAAATTTGAAATTTCTTGGCTAGGTAGGTTAGCCACATTTCAAATGTTTGCCTTACCTAAACTCCTCTACCTATTCCGGGTCCTCCCCATCAAACTTTCTCTGTCTTATTTCTCCCAATGCAATAAGCTACTGAATAATTTCCTTTGGCATGGTAGGAAACCCAGAATAGCATCCAAAATTCTACAGACCAGGAAACAACAGGGCGGCATTAGTCTTCCTAACATATATGACTAATATCGTGCAACACAAATTGCCCAATTAGAGAGTTGGTGGAAGTTAGACTTTTCTAAACAGTGGACTCATATAGATTCCTCGGAGGTCCCAGGAGGTGATCTGAAAGCCTTACTGATAGCCTCACTAACTGACTCATTTAAAAAACCTGAGTGGAGCTTTCTTGTTACTAATGCTGTAGAATGCTGGATTCGTTACCACACCCTCACATCCAAAGGATCCCGTCCTACCTCAAGCCCTTTCCCATTAGTGACACTAGACTACCTTGTCCCGGATTTGGGAGTGAGTGCCTGGTACAAATATGGTATAACAGAGACCCCCCAGTTATTTCAAGATAACAGCCTATCCTCCTTTGAATGCCTACACAATACCTTTCAGGTCCCTAATGTTGAGTTCTACAAATTTCTCAGAATTAGGCATTTTCTAACAGACAATCCTTCTCTGCCATTGGCAAATGTGCGGATCCTGGAGCTCTGGTCGCTACCTAATCCGAAGCAAAAAACTCTTCGCCCCTTATACTCGCAGCTTAGTTGCAAAAACACCTTTACTATGTCTGCACCTCTCATAGGGTCTAAGTTAGGGTCTAAGTTCACGCCTACACAATGGCAATCAGCCTTCAAGTACGTGTCGAGCAACATTACCTGTGTGACCCAATATGAGTCATTTGTAAAGACCTCCCTGAGATGGTACTTTACCCCCGAAAGGCTGCACCTGATATATCCGACTGTCTCCCCCCTATGCTGGAGGAGCTGTGGTAATAAAGGCACGTTATACCACATATTGTGGACCTGTCCGGTAATTCAGGCATTCTGGGCAGAGGTTTTCTCCCTGATCTCCAGAATCACTGATTCGAGGTATTCCCTTGGTCCCCCCTCCCCTTCCTTAGCATTGCTGCTGATCGGTATCACAGAAATACCCATTGCCTACAGGGGTTTAGTATGTCACATCCTCCTTTCTGCCAAACTGGCTATCACCTCTAAATGGAAATCTATACATTCCCCTAAGATACTTGACGTAATTCAAAGGGTTAATAAAACATGCCTCTATGAACAAATCATGGCCATCGCAACCTTGAATAACAATTGCAATACCGTGAAATATGAGAGGACTTGGCGGGTGTGGAAGACATCACGATATATGTCCCCCTCCTAATCCTGATACCTGACTGGACAGAAGTCCTTGCAATGTGTTCCCTGTCTTCCCCCCCCCCCCCCCCTGGTACTTTACGAGGAACTGTTGGTTGTTCTGTATTACCTATTTAATGGCTCTACTCATTTGTGTTGCCTTATGTGTTATCTCCCCTGTCTGGGAGACATGTTATACACTTATGCCTGCACATGAGCTTTCTCACCTGCGTGTGAGTACTAACTGTGCTTGTTTGAAAATACTTCAATAAAAAACTTATTGATTCTAAAAAGTCGTCGCTATAAAAATAACTTTTGACCAAACGCCTCGGATGAACGGTGTTAAAAATATAAAATAAAAACGTGCCAAAACGTGCCATTTTTGCGCAAAATTTCAATTTGAATCCTTTTTGCCGGTAATAAAGCAAGGGTTAACAGCCAAACACAACTAAATATTTATTGCCCCGATTCTGTAGTTTGCAGAAACACCCCATATGTGGTCGTAAATGGCTCTATAGCCGCACGGCAGTGCATAGAACGAAGGGAACTCCATACGGTTTCTGGAAGGCAGATTTTGATGGACATTTTTTTTTTTTTACACCATGTCCCATTAGAAGCCCCCCCTGATGTAGCCTAGACTAGAAACTCCAAAAAAGTGACCCCATCTAAGAAACTACACCCCTCAAGGTATTCAAAAGTTACTTTACAAACTATGTTAACCCTTTAGGTGATCCACAAAACTAAATAGCGAATGTAGAAACAATTTTAGAATTTAATTTTTTTGTTACATTGCCTCAAAAAAGAGTAATATAGAGCAACCAAAAATCATATTTACCCCTAAAATAGTACCAAAACAACAACCACCTTATCCCATAGTTTCCTAGATGGGGTCACTTTTATGGAGTTTCTACTCTAGGGGTGCATCAGGAGGCTTGAAAGGGTACATGGTGTAAATAAACCAGTCCAGCAAAATCTGCCTTACAAAAACCATATGGCGTTCCCCTTCTTCTATGTCCTGCCGTTTAGCCAAATAGTAGTTTACGACCACATATGGGGTGTTTCTGCAAACTACAGAATCAGGGCAACCCATATTGAGTTTTGTTTGGCTGTTGACCTATTTTTTCCAGTGATAAAGTAAGGGTTAAAATTGAAAATTTTCCAAAAAATAGAAATTTAAAAATTGTTTCTCCATCTGCCATTAACTCTTGTGGAACACCTAAAGGGTTAACAAAGTTTGTAAACCCAGTTTTGAATACCTTGAGGGGTGTACTTTCTTAGATGGAGTCACTTTTTTGAAATTTCTATTCTAGGGGTGCAACCGGGGGCTTCAAATGGGACATGGTATAGACAAAACCAGTCCTGCAAAATCTGCCTTCCAAAACCCATATGGTGTTCCCCTCCTTCTATGTGCTCCCGTTTGGCCAAACAGTAGTTTACGACCACATATGGGGTGTTTTTGCAAACTACAGAATCAAGGCAACCCATATTGAGTTTTGTTTGGCAGTTAACCCTTGTTTTACTCCTGGAAAAAATTTATTATATTGGAAAATTGTCCAAAAAATAGAAATTTCGAAATTGTTTCTCCATCTGCCATTAACTCTTGTGGAACACCTAAAGGGTTAACAAAGTTTGTAAACCCAGTTTTGAATACCTTGAGGGGTGTACTTTCTTAGATGGAGTCACTTTTTTGAAATTTCTATTCTAGGGGTGCAACAGGGGGCTTCAAATGGGACATGGTATAAACAAAACCAGTCCTGCTAAATCTGCCTTCCAAAACCCATATGGTGTTCCCCTCCTTCTATGTGCTCCCGTTTGGCCAAACAGTAGTTTACGACCACATATGGGGTGTTTTTGCAAACTACAGAATCAGGGCAACCCATATTGAGTTTTGTTTGGCAGTTAACCCTTGTTTTACTCCTGTAAAAAATTGATTATATTGGAAAACATTTCCAAAAAATAGACATTTCGAAATTGTTTCTCCATCTGCCATTAACTCTTGTGGAACACCTAAAGGGTTAACAAAGTTTGTAAACCCAGTTTTGAATACCTTGAGGGGTGTACTTTCTTAGATGGAGTCACTTTTTTGAAATTTCTATTCTAGGGGTGCAACAGGGGGTTTCAAATCGCAAATGCACCATTTGGCAGCCGCATCCGTGATCCGTGTTTCCTGGCCGTGAAAAAAATAGGTCCTGTCCTATTTTTTTCACGGCCAACTGTTCACGGACCCATTCAAGTCAATGGGTCCGTGAAAAATCACGGATGCACACAAGATTGTCATCCGCGTCCGTGATCCGTGTCCGTGATCCGTGTCCGTTTTTTCCTATCATTTTAATGGCAAACTTGACTTATTTTTTTTTTTTCATTTTTCATGTCCGTGGATCCTCCAAAAATCAAGGAAGATCCACGGACGAAAAAACGGTCACGGACCTACGGACCCCGTTTTTGCAGACATAAAAAAAAAAACGGTTGTGTGCATGAGGCCTTACTCCTGGAAAAAAATTATTATATTGGAAAATTTTCCAAAAAATTGAAATTTCAAAATTGTTTCTCAATATGCCATTAACTCTTGTGGAAGACCTAAAGGGTTAATAAAGTTTGAAAAAACAGTTTTAAATACCTTGAGGGGTGTAGTTTCTAGAATGGGGTCATTTTTCGGAGGTTTCTATTATCTAAGCCTCACAATATGACTTCAAACCTGAACTGGTCCATAAAAAGTGGGATTTTGAAGATTTCAGAAAAATTTCAAAATTTGCTTCTAAACTTCTAAGCCTTGTAACATCCCCAAAAAATAAAATATCATTCCCACAATGGTACAAACATGAAGTAGACATATGGGGAATGTAAAGTCATCACAATTTTTGGGGGTATTACTATGTATTAAAGAAGTAGAGAAACTGAAACTTTGAAATTTGCTAATTTTTCTAAATGTTTGGTAAAATTTTAATTTTTTTATGCAAAAAAATTTACTTTTTTGACCCAATTTTAGCAGTGTCATGAAGTACAATATGTGACGAAAAAACAATCTCAGAACGGCCTGGGTAAGTCAAAGCGTTTTAAAGTTATGAGCACTTAAAGTGTCACTGGTCAGATTTGCAAAAAATGGCCAAGTCCTTAAAGGGACTCTGTCACCACTTTCTAACCCCCACTTTTTTAACTATCGTTTTATTCATGGTGCCCTTCTGATTACAGTTGTCATCTTATATGTTAGATCTGCGGTGCCGTTTAGGTAAAAAATCGATTTATATCACCTGTCAATCAGCTAGATAAGGTGCCCAGGGCGTTCCTCTCCTCTTGAATCTGCCGCCTGCCGCCGCCGCCGTTGGTGCCCAGCTCCTCCCCCGGTCTCGTCAGCGCTGCTTCAAACAACACAGATCCGCCTCCGGCTCTCCCTCAATGCCCCCTCCTTTTTTTCGGAAATCTCGCGTGTGCGCACAGGCCTGCGCCCGTGCGTACGCATCCTTTTCTCGCGCATGCGCATAACGCGAACTTAGAGCGATGATGCCGAAAGGATGCGTACGCACGGGCGAGATTTCCGAAAAAAAGGAGGGGGCATTGAGGGAGAGCCGGAGGCGGATCTGTGTTGTTTGAAGCAGCGCTGACGAGACCGGGGGAGGAGCTGGGCACCAACGGCGGCGGCGGCAGGCGGCAGATTCAAGAGGAGAGGAACGCCCTGGGCACCTTATCTAGCTGATTGACAGGTGATATAAATCGATTTTTTACCTAAACGGCACCGCAGATCTAACATATAAGATGACAACTGTAATCAGAAGGGCACCATGAATAAAACGATAGTTAAAAAAGTGGGGGTTAGAAAGTGGTGACAGAGTCCCTTTAAGGTGAAATAGGGCTGAGTCCTTAAGGGGTTAAGATGAAATAAGGCTGTGTCCCTAAGGGGTTAAAGAGGTTTGCTTCTTGTCCCAAACTCTCAACAGGAATGACTGAAGGACCCTCGAGTGGGCTTTTGATCACTTGACTGATGGAATGGTGGAAGTCATGAGACCTAGCACTGTCATGATATCCCTGACTGAGGATACCTTTAGCCGTTGAAATTTTTGGATTTTCTGGATTAAGTCTTCTTGTTTCTGATTCGGAAGGAAAGAAGACATAAGATGAGAGTCTAGCAGTACTCCCAGGAAAATTCTCCTCTGTGAGGGAAGAAGACAAGATTTCTGCTGGTTTAAGATCCACCCTAGATCTGAAAGGGAGTCTGACACTGTCTAGAGCTGAACCCGCAGATGACTCTGTTGGTGCCGCAATTAGGAAGTCGTCCAAGTACGGAATCAGTAGGATTTCCTCTATATGAAAGAATTTTGTTACATCCGCCATAATCTTTGCAAAGATTCTTGAGGCCAAACAAAGGGCGAACTGCAAAACTTGAAATTGGAAATGATGAACTCTTCCCTGCAACCATACTGCCATCATTAAATATTTCTGATCGTCTATGTGGATTGGGACATGGTAATAGGCATCTGAGAGGTCTAATGTGATTATAAAGCAATCCTTTGAGAGAAGATTGATTGCCGATTTTACCATCTCCTTCTTGAATCTCTTGTACACAATGTACTTGTTCAATTTCTTCAAATTTATTATTGCTCTGAAGGAGCCGTTTGGCTTTCTTTCTAGGAAGATTGAAGAGTAAAATCCCTTCTTTTCTTCCTCCAGTGGGACCTGTGCTATGGCTTACATTTGTAACAACAGAGCAATCTGCTGGTCCATCGCTTCTTGATTTTCTCCTTTTAGAACTGGATTCTCCAGATACCTGTCTGAAAGGAGATGCAGAAACTCCAAACAGTACCCTTCTTTTAAAGTTGAGAGCACCCAAGGGGAGGCATTAATCCTTTCACAGGCCAGATAAAAATATTTCAATCCCCCCCCCCCCCCACGGCCTTCTGCCAAAGGACGTGAAGCTTTATCAGGGTTGAACAAGAAACCCTTGTTTTTCCCTTTAGAAGATTGTCAGGAAGAACCAGGTTCTTTTTTCTTCTGGTCAAATCTATTACGTCTTTGGGGGCAAAAGGAGCGTCTCAATCCTTCAGGAACCCCTTTTTCCTATCCGAAGCTTTTTCTAGGATGTTGTCTAATGTGGTGCCAAAAACGCGATCGCCTTCACATGGTAGGGAACATAATCTATTCTCAGATGCAATATCTCTTGACCATGACCTCAACCAGATTCTTCAGCAGGAGGCATTGGAAAGAGCTGCCGTCTTAGCTTGACTATATCAGCTGAGGCATCTGCCAAGAAGTTAGAGGCTTGTTTGAGCATTGGGATGGATGTCTTTCCTGGGAGTGCCCAACTCAATGTGTTTTTCCAGCTGTCCCAGCCAATATTGCAGGCCTTAACATGGCTGTTGAGGACTCCCAGTTTTTTTTAAATCAGGGACTCGCATTTTTTATCCAAAGGGTTCTTGAGGAGCCCTAGATCTTCGAATTGCAGTGCGGATTATTGGAAAATCTTCGCTACTGGGGCGTCTACCTTAGGAGGTTTGTTCCACGAAGCTGAATCCTCTTCAGCAAATGGATACTTCCTTTTAAACATTTTTGAGGCAGATTGCCTCTTCTCAGGGTCCTTCCACTCATTCTGTATAAGGGTTTTAATGTTGTTGTGAACAGGAAAAACAAGTTTTTTTCTGTCTGAAAACATTTGGTCTTGAACTGACATAGGTTCTCTGGGTTCTTCCAAATTAATTGTCGCTCTGATAGTTTTTATTAGTGATTCAGTCTCTTCAATTGAACAGAGCGGCCATCCCGGAGCACTTTCTGAGACATTAGAGCTTGGGTCACAGAAAACTTCCTCTTCATCGCAGTCAGAAGCCTGCTCTTCCGTAAGGGTATTTGAAGTGGAAGCCCTAGAAGGGATGGCGCACAATTTTGCCTCAACCACCGCCCCGACTTCCTTTTTAGCTCTGTAAAAGACAGGCCTAATAGAGAACTGTCACCCAGGAGGAAGAGCCCTGTGCACATAAGGGAGAAAAGTGAATGTATAATAAACATAGTCCTCAGGGAGGAGGCTTACCGGGCTGGAGGGCCTGGAGGCATCAGTGGATTTGCGGGTGGTCTCACTTTCCTGTAGAGGCATGCTGCCCAGGAATTGCTGTCCACCGTGGAAGGGAGAACATGTGAGGACTAGCGTTCTCCCCTTTTACATTCGGGAGCTTCCCTGGCCCAAAGGAATGCCCCCTTTTTCCACTGCCTTGCCGGGAAAAGAAGCCCGGGGATGCCGACACCCGCCGGACTTATACCAAGAGCGGGAAGGAGCGCACCGTATTGCTCCGCGACCCCTCCTCCTGCAGCGGCCCTCTGGACAAGCCGGGATAACAAACCTGAAGGCCCTGCACACATTGCTGATCTATGATACTGCCTTCAGAGGGACAGGAAACAACTGGAAAAGGTAAGAGGGAGGGGGCCCTTTATTGGCTGATTTCAGAGTTGTTTCCTCTCCCTGAGAAGGCAGGATATCCTCCAGGTGGTGCCATTGTGGAGGCGTGGGGAAAATTGATATTTTACTGTGCAAACCTTCTACAAGATAATTAATAAATATATTGAAGAGAATAGGGCCCAATACTGACCCCTGTGGTACCCCACTAGTGACAGTGACCCCTCTAATACTGACCCTATCTATCTGTACCATTGATAACCACCCTCTGTTTTCTATCACTGAGCCAGTTACTTACCCACATAGAGACATTTTCTCCAGTACAAGCATCAGGGGAGGGCTGGCAGCCTTAGTCCTGTAGGGCAAATCCAGTCAAGTGGTCCATTTTAGCCCCGCCCACTATTAAAAGCCCCTCCTACATATAATAGGCCACTCCCAACAAACATTGTACAGCTGAAATTCTCTAGTTGAGGCCTGTCTCTACACATCATACGGAGACGGGAGGCCTACAATAAACAGCAGGCTACAGCCAGGAAGCTCCGCTCTCCTCCCTCCCCTGATCCTGCTCAAGGCTTGTGGTCCCCCCCACCATCTGCCACCCGCCCGTTGCCTGCTGCCCCCTTTCGTCATCCTCACCCAGCTCTGAATCCTCCTTCTGCAAATGGCAGGAGGAGGAGCCGGAGCATCTCCTCTCCTACATAGTACCACATACCTCTTACATCCAGTGATGTCACCTTTGTTGTAGACGTTCTCTTTCTTTATGCTCTCCATTCAGACCAGACCGCCATGATGATTTTTCAGCCATCTCCTGTCTCTGCAGAGATTGAGAAACAGACATTAGTTTGCCACATTTCAATCATCTTCACATCTTCTGAACACCCTTTCCTGCCACCCCCAATACTATACTGCAGAAACAGTCCCCCTGGAAATACTACTACCACACAGATAGTGCCCCAATACTGTGCCCGCTGTGCCCCCAATACAATACTACAGAAACAGTCCCCCTGGAAATACTACTACCACACAGATAGTGCCCCCAATACTGTGCCCGCTGTGCCCCTAATACTATACTGCAGAAACAGTACCTCTGGGAATACTACTACCACACAAATAGTGCCCCCTTAAACAATTATTGGCACACAGGGTTCTAAAAAATAACTGCGCCCAGACACTAATAGTATAAAGATAATGTCCCCCAAAAATAATTGTGCTAAGCTGATACTATGCCAGGGTGCCCCCAAAGAAACAGTGCTCCCCAAAATCCCACCAATAGAAATAATTCTCTGCCAGAGCACACTTAGTAGTAATAATGCCCCTATAGTGCCCTAGTAATCATGTTCCTCATAGCCCCCCAGTAGTAGTAAAGCTCCCCATAATACACCGTAGTAGTAATTATTCTCCCTATAATATGACAGTACATGAAATACCCCCACTTAGTGCCCGCAGTTGAGCTAATGTCTCCATAATGTATGCCAGTATAAAATACCCCTATATAGTGCCCCAGTAAATGCCCTCATAGTGCTCCTCTCCCCCTTCCCCATAGTGTCCCCCATAATATGCCAGTAAAAAAATGCCCCTCCTTAGTACCCCCAGCAAATGCCCCTATAGTGCTCCTCTCCCCTACAATGTGCCAGTAAAAAAATGCCCCTTCTTAGTGCCACCATATGCCCCAATAGTGCTCTACTCCCCCGATAGTGCCCCCAAATAATGCCCCATAGTGCCGCTCTCCCCTATAGTGCCTCCCATAATGTGCCAGTAAAAAATGCCGCCTTAGTGCCACCAAATGCCATAGTGCCCCCCATAATGTTTCAATACAAAAGGCCCCTTTAGAGCCCCCACTTCCCCATAGTGCCCCCAAATAATCCCCCTATAGTAAAACCAGATGCCCCATAGTGCTTCTCTCCCCTATAGTGCCCCCCAGAATGTGCCAATAATTAAAAAAAGCCCCTTTAGAGCCCCCAGATACCGCCATAGTGCTCCTCTCCCCCATGGTGCCCCCCCATAATGTGCCAGTAAGAAATGCCCCCATAGTGCCAGCTCCTCCAATAGTGCCAGCTCCTCTCATAGTGTAAGGCCCCCCCCATAGTGTCAGCCCCCCCATAGTGCCAGCTCCACCTATAGTGCAAGCCCCCCCATAGTGCCAGCCCCCCCATAGCCATAGTGACAGCTCCCCCTGCAAACAAAAAAAAACCAAACACTAATACTTACCTCCATCAGCAGCGATGCAGGCCTGTGTCCCTGCTGTGTGCTGCCCGACTCAGGCGGCGCGATGATAATGACGTCATCGCGCTGCCTGAGCCGGCCTCTGATAGGCTGCAGGCATTAGTGCCTGCGGCCTATCAGAAGAACAGGGGAGGGACACACCTCTCCCCCCTGCCCCACAGCACACAGCCGCCACCACCTCCGCCGCAATTACATCTAGGGCCGCGCCGCCTGTGGTGATCGGCGGTGCGGCCCTGAAGAATAAAAAATAAAAATAATTTTTGTTAAAGACGGGTGGCCCAGCGGCCGTTTTTTTAGGGCGTCCTGGGGGGCAATTGCCTCCCTGCCCCCCAGCCCAGCACAGCCCGCCCCTGACAAGCATTCTCATTTTATATACTAACCTTTTATGTGGTACAGTGTCAAATGCTTTGGAGAAGTCCAGATACACGACATCCATTGATTCACCGCTGTCAAGTCTAGAACTTATCTCCTCATAGAAACTGATTAAATTAGTTTGACATGACCGATCCCTCATGAAGCCATGCTGATATGGCGTTATTTGCTTATTTTTATCGAGGTACTTCAAGATAGCATTTCATAGAAAACCTTCAAACAGTTTACCCACGACAGATGTTAAACTTACCATCCTATAGTTTCTGGGCTCTGTTTTCAGACCCTTTTTGAACATTGGCACCACATTTGCTATGCGCCAATCCTGTGGAACAGAACTGTCAGTATAGAGTCCTTAAAGGGAGTCTGTCAACATTTGGACATTACAGACCGCTTACATAGCGTTCTGGCATAACTTTAGATGAATAAAATCGGACCTTTGTTGCGTTCTTCTGCGGTTCACCTGCGGCAAAAACAGGCTTTTATTCATATGTAAATGAGGGCTCACAAGAGCCCAGGGGCGGCGTTCACTTCTTTGGAGCCCAGGCTGCTCATCCTCTTTTGTTAATATCCCCGCCCCGGCCTCTGCACGCCCTTCTCTTCCCTTGTGTCCTCCTCCTCCTCCCAGCGAAATCCCGCACCTGCGGTCTGCCTCACTTGGCCGGGGCATGTGCACTGCGATGCCCACTGTGGGCACTGAATAGAGGAGCTACTGCGCATGCTCTGACCAACGGCGCAAACCCAGATGCAAGGAGGCAGATCAGAGTAGAGCAGAAGAGGACGGCATCGCAGTGCTCATGCCCCGGTGAAGCGAGGCAGAGCGCAGACGCAGTATTTCGCTGGGAGAGGAGGAGGACACAAGGGAAGAGAAGGGCGGGCAGAGGCTGGGGCGGGGATATTACCAAAAGAGAATGAGCAGCCTGGGCTCCGCGCCAAAGAAGTTAATGCCGCCCTTGCGAGCCCTCATTTACATATAAATAGTAGCCCGTTTTTGCCGCAGGTGAACCGCAGAAAAACGCAACAAAGGTACCATTTGATTCATCTACAGTTATGCCAGAACGCTATGTAAGCAGTCTATAATGTCCAAATGTGGTGACAGACTCCCTTTAAATATCAGAAATAAGGATCTGGCTATGACATTACTTAATTATCTTAGGATACGGGGTGTATGCCATCTGGTCCTGGCGATTTGTCTATTTTAATCTTTTTAAGATGCCGCAGTACTCTCTGGGTCAGACAGGGCACTTTTAATGGGGAATTTACTTTTACATTCTGCATTTCATCTGACAGTTTATTTTCTTCAGTGAATACAGTGGAGAGAAAAAATATTTAATAGCTTTGTTTTCTCCTCATTGCTGTCTGCAACTCCCCCCTCATTACTCTGCAAAGGGCCGACACCTTCAGATTTATACTTTTTACCATTTATATAACTGAAGAACATTTTAGGGTTAGTTTTACTCTTTGGCAATTTATCTCTCTAGTTTGTTTGACTGCCTTTATTTGTCTTTTACATATTCTATTTTCTTCCTTATAGTTTTTCAGTGCTTCCTCGCACTCCTCCTGTTTTAGTGATTTAAATGCTTTATTTTTGTCATGTATTGCTTTCTTTACAATTCTATTTATCCACATAGTTTTTTTTCTTGTTCCTTATCCTTTTATTCCCATAAAGTATGTACCTCCCACAATTAGATTTTAAGATGGTTTCAAAAATATCCAATTTTGTGGCTGTATTTTTATTTTTGAGGACTTTGTCCCAGTTAGTAGCCTATGGCCTCTCTAAGGCTACCTTCACACTCTCGCTTTGGGCAGATCCGTCATGGATCTTCAAAAACTGATTTATTACAATAATACAACTGCATGCATCTGTCATGAACGGATCCGTTTGTATTATCTGTAACACAGCCAATGAACTCTATTGAAAGTGCCTGATTGTGTCAGAGAAAACGGATCCATCCCCATTGACTTACATTGTGTGCCAGGACGGATCCATTTGGCTCAGTTTCGTCAGACGGACACCAAAAGGAGTGTCCGCCTCCAGAGCGGAATGGAGACTGATCGGAGGAAAACTGATGCATTCTGAGCGGATCCTTTTCCATTCAGAATGCATTAGGGCAAAACTAATATGTTTTGGACCGCTTGTGAGAGCCCTGAACAGATCTAACAAATGGAAAGCCAAGACGTGAGTGTGAAAGTAGCCTTAGTTGGCTAAATTTAGCTTTTTTGAAGTTGGTATTTTTGTTCCTCCCTTAAGAAACACTCTTTTGAATGACAATTGGAAGGTTATTACTTTATGGTCACCATTTCCCAGGTGTCCCCCGACCTGCACATCTGTTGTTCTGTCAGGTCTATTGGTTAATACTAAGTCCAGTATGGTCGTCCTGAACCAGTTGGGAAAGGTAATGGTCTTTGGTTATTGCCAAGAACCTGTTTCCTTTATGAGATGTACAAGTTTCAGTTTCCCAGTCTATATCTGGGTAGTTGAAGTCCCCCATAATAACCACCTCGTTATGATTTGCCGTGCAGTTTTACAACATTTTTCTATGAATAGCTGTGTAATCAATTCATCCTTGTTTTTATCAAGGATGAGTTCATGTTTTTACTGGTGCCATTTAGGGATACACATGACTTATGATACATATACATTTTTATTCCGTGTTTTGCATGGCAGGATAAACAAAAAAAAAGAAGAAGAAAAAACAGCAGGTCTGCCATTTTTTAACAAGTAGGTTAAAGAGAGTCTGTCAGCAGTCAGACCATGCTAAATTGCTGACAGCATTAAGTAGGGGCTTGAAAAATGAGTGGAAAAATACCTTTTTCTGGAGCTTTTATCGTTTGCAGTAGTGAAAATATAAAGTTTTAACCTGAAAGATTGTGCTCAAGCAAATGCACTGTAGACCTGTCCCCTCTTCTGACATGCCTGTTTTAGTAACTACTTGCATTCCCCATGTAATAACTCTGGAGCATCTATTCTTATGACTATGTTGTGCCATTCCTTTATTATTTCAACTAGTAGTTATGAATGAATTGCTAGCATTCTGCAGTAAGGGTACAGAGGGGAGGTAACCAGTTGGGGGTGTGTACCTGCACAGTCTAAAAATTGCTGTGACACGCCCCCAACTGGTTACCACCCCTCTGTACCCTTTTCTGCAGACTGCTAGCAATTTATTCACAAGTCTAGTAGAAATAAACGTAAATAATATTTCAATAAATTAAAAAAGACAAAAAAAAAATTCTAGTAGAAATAATAAAGGAATGGCACAACGTAGAGCCAAAAGAATAGATGCTCCAGAATTGTTATTACATGGGGAAGGCATGAGGCTATTAAAGCAGGCGTGTCAGGAGCGGTGACAGGTCCTCTTTAACTGTGATGCGCTCTCTGCATTGAGTCGTTTCACAGCTGTAACATCCACGTAGGAGACCACTGCAGCCACCACTCAGAGCAGAGGGGATGGGCTGTGAAGTGCAGCTCCGACTCCTGAGCACTTGCAGGAGCAGGACCAGCCAGAATAAAATGTCATATTCACACTACTCCTAATGATAAAAGCCTTACAAGCGACAGGTTTGTCTTGCTCAGTTCTGTCAGCAGTTTAGCATTGTCAAAACTGCTCACAATCTGCATGTGGTTATTCTTCAAGTTTTCTGTTGTGACACTGGTATAGTCCACAACCGCACCACAGTCACCCTTGATGACTTAAGGGGGAACTAGACCTAAGAAAAGTGGTAATGCCAAGTGTCATGTTGAATTTTTGGTTCCTTAGCTATTATTTTGTATTGTAAATGTCTCACATTCTCTTCTGAGCTATCATACAAGATCAGGAAGCCACACATTTCAGGTAACATCTTCATTTATTTGTACATATAAAACTACATCTTACAGGAAAAATAGCCCACCAATATATCAATAAGTATACATTAAGGCCAAGAGCTGACTTAAGGGCACCGCGGTTGGATTCACTGGCATCTGACGTCTACCAGGGAACAACTTTCTTTTCGCTGACCAGCTCCCCATATGGTGAATCCGCTGAAACAGGAAGAAGGGCCAAATATACTGGGGTAACAGCACCTTCATCTGGGGACTTGGTAGCATTTGGACCTGCCATATCAGTCCTCACCCACCCTGGGCAGCAGGCATTGAGTAGAATGCCCTCTCCCTTTCTGGTCTCCTTTAACTGACGAGCTTGAATTCTGGACAACACTGTTACACCGATTTTGGACACCCCATAAGCAGTGTTTGGCCAGCCCTTTTCTTCATGGACTCCGTTCTTGGTATCTTCCACAAACTTTTGCATCAGCTTCACCAGCTCGTCCTCAGTGATTGTGTCACTGCGGAACTTCTCCTGAAGTTCAGGGCTGCACTTGGCGAGGGCGGAGGGGCTGACCATGCTGGAGACATTGACAACTCTTCCTGTAAGAGAACAAATATATGGCGTTTATGAAGCACCATAGAAAATTAATGCCGACTGTAAGCTATTTACATGATGTCTATGGAGGCTATAAACCCTCATCTTTATCCTGATGTTGGGTGGGATTTCTCCTTCCTGATGCTATTGTTCCCCACTGTGTTGGAGGTACATGGCAACCGCTCATCTCCCCTGAGCCTTAATTAAGTCTACAGCTAGCTGGCACTACACTGAAAATATGGGACTATCCTTTTCTGAGAAGATGGAGGAAAACTTTAAATGAGTTTTCCGGGTGTTTAATATTAATGACCTATCCTCAGGATAAGTCATCCATACCTGATCGGCACTCCTATCGATCAGCTATCTGAAGAGGATCAGCGCATCCTTCTCTCAGCTTACTAAGCACAGCGCCGTACATTTTATAGTGGCTGTGCTTGGTATAGCAGCTCAGCCTCACTAGAATGGGACTGAGCTACGTCTAGGCCATGTGACCGATGAACAAGAGGTCACTGGCCTTGGAAGGTGCCACGGTGCTCATGGCTTCAAACAGCTGATCACTGGGGGGTGCTGGGAAGATAAGTCATCAATACTACACACACGTACAAACCATTTAAATAGTCCATCACTGTATACTCACCATTTGGTTTAATCAGTGGAAGAAGCTCGTTGGAAACATCGAGAGTGCCAAAGAAGTTGGTCTTCAAAGTAACTTCTGCTTGGGTGGCAAATGGGGTTGTGTCAGCAACTGGAAAAGTCAAACATTGAAATAACATGAGGTTTGGGCCATGTTTAGGTCCAGCAAGTTGTATATTTTTGGTACGTCATCAAAGAAGAGTAACGGGCATGTGTAACCAACTTTCTACCAGGAACACAAGGACCAGGCCCCATCAACTGCAGTGGGGGCCATTCATAGCCTATCAAATTAAGGGCTCATGCACACAACCACTGTCGACCAGTGCCCGTATTGCAGACCACAAGCCGCGCTTCCGTAATATACAGGCACCAGCCGTTTGTGCACCACTATGGAGAGTTTCCGAGGTTTTCTGTCTGTGCCTCCGCACCGCAAAAAAAAAAACATGTTCTATTTCTTTGCGGTGCGGACGGATCACTGATCTATTAAAGTTTAATGGGTCTGCATCCGTCTGTGTCAGCCACCCGGACGGTGTCCTTGCATTGGGGACTGCAATCTGCGCTCCCCAATGCACAGAATGGGCGGCACATGTTCGTGTGCATGAGCCCTAATGACATTGTGGGAAAAAAAACCTTTGTAGTAAAAAGGATAGAGAAAGTAAAAACATAATTTATATAAACTAAGCATAATAAAAAAGGATGTGTCTAAAGTCCGTGGCAATATTAACAATAGTTATAATCTTTATTTATATAGCGCCACCATATTCTGCAGAGCTTTACTATTCACAGGGTTCATGTACAGAACAAAAGACATCCCCGTTACGGATTCAAAATTCCGTTATGGTCCGTGGTAGTGGAATCCATAAAGGGATTCTTCAATAACCCGAACTTTAGACGCAGAACTTAAAACACAAGTTCGCTCAACATTAAACACAACGTAACTGGCTAATATACAACTGAATCACTAGGGGTGAGGGCTCTGCTCGCCAGAGCTTACAATCTATGTACTTGTGGTTCCTCAGCAATCAGTTGACGGCATGCAGCACTATATTGTCTCGCACCAGTTCCATTATAGTCAGTGGGATCTGTCGGCACCAGTTCTGTATGTCATTTAACAGACCTGGCGCTTAAATTTTTTTTTTCTGGTCCTAGATATGTGAACTTACTCATAAGTGGAAGGACTTGTGTGTTATGAATTTACTTGTAGATTTCTTTTAGACTTTAAAAATCTGAAACGCGTGAAACTAGCCTTAAAATTCTGATGGCCATTCTTATTTCCTTTGCTCTGACAGTACAAGACTTCTTTGTTTATTGGCCTCACATATTAAATTACTTGGCCTCAATAATCTTCCAGATATGACATATGTTTTACAGCTTTGTACGGATCTGCTGTGACATTTGTGCAGTTACCAGCCACTGATTGATGTATACAGCTGATGCATGTGAGCTGTGGACATCGGTTCTCCAACAATTGCAGGAAATTCAGTGGTTAATTTAGGACTTCCAGAAGAGCGATTTTAGCTTTGACCACTACATGTGGTTATTAGTGTGATATGCTGACGGAGCATCTCCAGTATTTGTACCGCTCATCTTTATCGAAGCTATATATCACATAGAAGCCTGAACGATACAGAGACTGACGGACGGCGGTCCTGCACATACGATTTTTTTTTTAAGTTTGGCATTTTTGTTCCTCCCTGAAGAAACGCTCTTTTGAATGATAATTGGAAGGTTATTACTGTATGGTCACCATTTCCCAGGTGTCCCCCGACCTGCACGTCTGTTGTTCTGTCAGGTCTATTGGTTAATACTAAGTCCAGTATGGCCGTCCCTCTAGTCGGGTCCTGAACCAGTTGGGAGAGGTAATTGTCTTTGGTTATTGCCAAGAACCTGTTTCCCGTATGAGATGTACAGCTCTCAGTTTCCCAGTCTATATCTGGGTAGTTGAAGTCCCCCCATAATAACCACATTTTTCCATCAATAGCGGTGTAATCATTTCATCCTTGTTTTTATCATATTTTACTGGTGCCATTTAGGGATACACATGACTTATGATACATATCAATTTTTATTCAATGTTTTGCATTGAATGAACCCAAAAAAGAAGAAAAAAAACCACAGCAGGTCTGCCATATTATATATATATTTTTTTAAGTGTGGGTTAAAGAGAGTCTGTCAGCAGTTTTGACCATGCTAAATTGCTGTCAGCATTAAAGGGGTTTTCTAATCTCAGACAATGGGGGCAAATCGCTAAGCTATGCCCCCATTGTCTTATAAGTGGGCTGGGACCCGCACCTTTATCGAGAATGGAGCCCTGAAAGTGAAGGAGAGCACACTGCGCATGCACAGCCACCCTCCATTTATTTCTATGGGGCCGCCGAAAATAGCAGAGCGTTGGCTCGGCTAGTGCCGTCTGCCCCATAGAAATGAATGGGAGCATGGGAGAGGCGGGGATTAGCGCTTGGTGGTGGACGGACCACGTGAAATCTGGGGTCCTCCAGCCACAGCGCTCACCGCTCTGTTCTCGATATAGGTGCGGGTCTCAGCGGTGGGACCCGCACCTACCAGACAATGGGGGCATATCCTAGCGATATGCCCCCATTGTCTAAGATGGGAATACCCATTTAAGTAGAGGCGGGCTGGGAAAAGCAGTGGAAACATACCTTTTTCTGGAGCATTTATCAATTGGAGTAGTGAAAATATAAAAGTTTTAACCTGAAAGAGTGTGCTCAAGCAAATGCACTACCGCATTCCCCATTTACCGTATTTTTCACCCTATAAGACGCACTTTCCCCCCCCCCCCCAAAAAAGGGGGAAATGGCAGTGCGTCTTATGGGGCAAATGCTGCCATTTAACACTGATACATTGCCGGCCCCGATGGTGCACAGCGCGGCCGGGGATGTATCACGGGGAGAGAGGAGGGGCCGGCAACTGATATTGGAATGGCAGCGGGGCCCGGTGCAGTCACTGTATTCTATTACACCGGGCCCCGCTCACTGTAGTATTCATATGTAACCTGTAGGCATGGGAGCTATAGAAATCCTCTGACGCAGTATCGCAATCCACGTAGTACTCGCTCGAAACTCCATTGGCAGGCAGGCCGGGCGGCAGCGTAACGTCACTCACTACGTCACGCGCCTGCTCCATTCATAAAGTGGGAGGAGCAGGCGCGTGACGTAGTGAGTGACGTTACGCTGCCGCCCGGCCTGCCTGCCACTGGAGTTTCGAGCGAGTACTACGTGGATTGCGATACTGCGTCAGAGGATTTCTATCGTTTAATAAAGCTCCCATGCCTACAGGTTACATATGAATACTACAGTGAGCGGGGCCAAGTTGAATGGGTCTGCGTCAGCCACCCGGACGGTGCCCGTGCATTGGGGACTGCAATTTGCGCTCCCCAATGCACAGAATGGGCGGCACATGTTCGTGTGCATGAGCCCTAATGACATTGTGGGAAAAAGATAAAAATACAGAAAGTAAAAAAAATTAAAAATGTATATAAATAAAGCATAATAAAAAGGATGTGTCTGTAGTCCGTGGTAGTAATAATCTTTATTTATATAGCGCCACCATATTCCGCAGCGCTTTACTATTCACAGGGTTCATGTACATAACAAAAGACATCACAACGTAACTGGCTAATATACAACTGAATCACTAGGGGTGAGGGCTCTGCTCACAAGAGCTTACAATCTATGTACTTGTGGATGCTCAGCAATCAGGTGACGGCATGCAGCACTATATTGTCTCGCACCAGTTCCATTATAGTCAGTGGGATCTGTCGGCACCAGTTCTGTATGTCATTTAACAGACCTGGCGCTTACATTATTTTTTATTTTCTGGCCCTAGATATGTGAACTTACTCATAAGTGGCAAGGACTTACCTTTAAATGCAATTCCTGCATTATTGATCAGCACGTCCAGACCACCATACTTTGCCTTCAGGAAATCCCTTAGAGCCTGGATACTGGTCAGGTCATTGATGTCCAGCTGATGGAAGAGCGGGGACAACCCTTCCTTATTCAGGGCCTTGACAGCTTCTTCTCCAAGGTTGGGGCTCCTGGCTGTCAGATACACGTCTCCCTGGAACTGCTTGCACAAGGCCTTGACCACAGCTAGCCCAACTCCTTTATTGCCCCCTGTGACTAATGCAACCCTCACCCCGGCCATGCTGATAGTGACTGCAACAATGTGCACGAGAAGAGCGAAGGAAATGCACAGGAGGCAGACAGGGCTTGTACTCACAGGAGGCAGTGATGGCAAACTGCTCCTCCCTGCAAGGCCAGGGCTGAGGCCTGCCTCCTTCTTATAGAGCTGTGTTATGCTGCTGCCCTCTGCTGGTCACAGAGGTGAACTACCATACTAGATTATGTAAGGGCACATTCACATTGGCTCCTGACATATTTGCCTAATTTCTATGGACCTGACATATACAGGGTTGTAATTTCCAATCACTACAGCTATTATTAACGACGTGCGTCTATAGGCAGCGGCATATATCCGTGCCAGATGTTCACTGGGCAAGATTCATCAAAAACCAGTGCATGGTAAAAGTGGAATAGTCGCCCATATCAATCAATTAGACTCCATCTTTTCAGTTTTTGGAGGCCCTTTTGAAAAGCAGCAACCTAATTGGATGCCATGAAGAACTACGGCACTTTTTTTTATTACACTGACTTTCGGTGGGGGTACGACTACTGAGACCCCATTGATCACGAAAATGGGGGACACTGTCCGGAGGGGTGATCCTGCCTCTCTATGTGGCTGCCTCGGTCATAGAGATGAATTGGGGCGACAGCACGCGTGGATGGCGGTCACCCCGGGTGGTCTCAGTGGTCAGACCTGCCGCCCACCGCCATTCAGGGGTCCCAACAATACAGATATGGATAAAAATGGTGGCACCAGATGTCATATGATGCAAATGAACAGCGACTGATGATCTCGTTATTGGGGAGATTTAGGCTACTTTCACACTAGCGTTTTTACTGGATCCGGCGGGGCGCAGCAAAAACGCTTCCGTTACTGATAATACAACCGTCTGCAAGTCAATGGGGGACGGATCTTTTCTATTGTGTCAGATTGTGTCAGAGAAAACGGATCGGTCCCCATTGACTTGCATTGTGTTTCAGGACGGATCCGTCTTGCTTCACATCCCATGATGGAAAGAAACCTGCTGCTTGCTGCGGTTTGCTCTCTGGTATGGGAACGCAACCAAACGGAACGGAATGCATTTTGGAGCGTTCTGTTCAGTTACGCTTTGTCCCCATGGACAATGAATGGGGACAAAACTCAAGCGTTTTTCTCTGGTATTGAGATCCTATGACGGATTTCAATACCGAAAAATAGAAGCGCTAGTGTGAAAATAGCCGTAGCACAGCTGGTGCAAAGGAAAACTGACTTAGGCCTCATGCACACGACCGTATGTGTTTTGCAGTCTGCAAATTGTGGATCCGAAAAAAAAATGAAAAAAATAAACGGATGACGTCCGTATTGCATCCTTTTTTTTTTGGGCGGATCTGTTATTTTTGCGGATCCATTGTAATAATGACTATCCTTGTCCGAAAACTAGAAAAAAATAGGACAAGCACTATTTTTTGCGGGGCTAAGGAACGGACATACTGATGCGGAACAGCACATGGTGTGCTGTGCGCATTTTTTGCGGACCCATTGATTGAAATGAATGGGTCTTCACCCTATCCGCAAAAAAAAAAAAAGGAATGGACACGGAAACAAAATACATTCGTGTGCATGAGGCCTTAGGCTGAGTTTACATCACCGTTTAGCTTTCCGTTCTTCTGATCCGTCAGAAGAAGAGAGAGAGAGAAAAAAAACAGGATCCTGTTGCATCAGTTATGCATAGGATTGCAATGGATCCGTTTTTTTACAGGATCCAGTGAGAAAAAACGGATCCTGTTGCATCAGTTGTCATCCGTTTGAGCCATTTCCATCTGAGATCCGTTTTTGTTTTTTAGACGGAAACAAAAGTACTGAATGCAGGACTTGGCTGTTCTTCCTTCTGCATGTCTCCAAGCTCTGCTTCCTGGGCAGAGATATGTGGTGGCAAAGGCTCTGCTTTTAGAGTCTGATGTGGGGTCACCGCTGCAGTACCTGCCATCCAGGCCATACCTCGATCCATCCACATAGAGCACATGATCTGGATTATCTAATGGCTGATCTACCACATGGTCAAACCCCGTTGTCTCTTGTGACATCATCTGCAAACAGTCATGAGCCTCTTCCTCTGGATCTGGAAGAAAAGTTTTTAAGTGCCCTAACTCTTCCCTCCCCCCTTGCTCCAGAGGCAATAGGGTGGCCGGGTTCAACGTATTGCACCTTTGGACAGTAACATTGTCAAGCAACAAAATGGAACACGGGCAATTCTGAGCAAAGGGATGTCCTCCACAACCTTCTTACGTTCAGAGGTGAGATGTTTCACACCAGGTGAAATACAATGCCCCAGAAAGGTTACAGTAAGGCTGGTTTCACACGGGCATTGCGGGAAAAGGAGCCTTCCGAACTTATATATCAGCTTTATACTCAGACCCTAAGGCACAAATAGTATTACCAGGCTTTCTCTCTCAATCTTTTCCACTTTTAAAAGGGACGAGGCAAGGGTGTCCTCTTTCACCACTATTGTTTAATATAGCAATCGAGCCATTAGCCAGGTACTTAGAAAAGTCAGAAGCATTTGAGGGTATAAAGATAGAGTCAAGAGAGGTGAAATTGTCACTCTTTGCAGACGACATAATTATGTTCCTGGCAAATCCTTCCAGAGATATTCACTGAATATTTAAAGTGATAGAGGATTTGGGGAAAAGTTCAGGATTTAGAGTTAATATTGAAAAATGCGAACTCCTATATATAGGAAATACACCCTCAAAGAACCAGCCAATAGTACATGAATGTCCCGTAACTATTTCTAAAAAGCATATCAAATATCTAGGTATTAAAATTGGACCCTCGCCTCATTCTCTGTATACCCTCAACTGCACACCATTGATAAAGCAAATAAAACAAGAGCTAGAGAGATGGCAATCACTGCCCTTATCTCTGCTGGGTAGATGCCATTTGGTAAAAATGGTTAGTGTCCCCAAACTGTTTTATCCAATGCAAACATTGCCCATCCTGATCAGACATAGTGATTTAAAGGGAACCTGTCATGTGGATATTTGATTATATTCTAACTAATTATATACAATCATTAACTACTAAAAAGTGCCTTAGATGTATTCACTTACTGGTGTGAGATGGTTATCTCATAATATACACACAAGATGTCACATGCTAATGAGCTGATTCGAGTCCAGCGTGATGTCATTGAGTCCAGCGTATATATAATTCAGAGCTATAGCCACTCCCCTGCCCATCTGCTGCTGATTCCTATGGAAACAAACTGTCATTCAGCAGCAGGTGGGCGGGGAGAGTCAGGAGCTCATGAATATTCATGACTCATCATTATCAGCTGAAGCTTTTCAATACAAGATGTTGGCAGATTGACTGGGTCAATTAAAGAAAGTGACCCAGCATTTTGTTAAGAGAATCAGTCACTTATTTATGTTGCCCTTAGTTAGGACACCATAAAACTGGTGACAGGTTCCCTTTAAGGGAGTTAAATAAGGCCTTCTCACAATTCTTATGGTCCAAAAAGAGGGCTAGGATAGCCCTACGGAAGCTATATTTGCCAGTGGAAAAGGGAGGGGTGCGCTTCCCTGACCTTAGAAGATATAACTTGGCCAATCTTTTCCGCCATTGTAGGGATTGGTTGGCTAAAACATCTTATTATTCAAACTTGATGTTGGAAAAAGAACTAGCCCAGGGGTGGGATCTGGGAGCATTATTGCATGCACACCTAGCCTCGATGCCAATGGATATTAAGAGTTCAATAATATTAAGAGACACCATTGTAACATGGAAGGAAGTGAGAAAATTGTATAACTTATCCTTTAAGACTTCTAAATATATGTCTCTATGGTCCCATCCAGAATTTGAGGTAGGAAACACTAATAAACTGTTTCAACACTGGAGGCAGAAGGAGATTGATACTGTGCAGCATTTATTGCATGTTCAAGAGCAAAGATACCTAGAATTACGTGATAATAATGGTCGCCATAACAGGCAGGAAATGCAGTACTATCAAATAATACACTTTCTTAAGTCTAGGCTAAAACAGGTTTCCTCGGAATGTAAAGTTAATGGGTTTGATACATTACTCAAACAGATAGGAAATAAATGGTCACTATCAGACATCTATAGGCAAGAGACAGGGATAATGATAAAACAGCTGCTACAATTAGTGGAGGATGGGGTAAACTATTGGTGAGCCAAGACTGGAGAGAGAAGATAATGACGGGGTGGATTAGGACAAGGAAAGCAGTAATATGTGAAAAATGGAGGGAAACTCAGCTGAAACTAGTGCACAGAGCAATATACGCTTTCAACATAACTAGTACACGTAATACAGAGTCTTGGATAAATAAATGTCCAAAATGTGATCTCTTAAAGGCGGATTTGGACCACGGGATGTGGCTATGTCCCAAGACGTGACAGTATTGGGAATGGTTGCTGTCATGGATTAAAGACACGTGGCATATTGACATGCGAACCAGAAGTAGTTCTATTTCATGTATTTCCAGACACAATCCAAGTACCCAAACTGATAGATGGGGTGTTACTAGTAGCATTGAAATGCTTGTTACAAAAACGGCTAGAGCCTATAGCTAATGCTCCTTATTTTGTCATTGTCATTGCCTAAAAAGGGCTAATGCTCCTTATTTTGTCATTGTCAATGTCCACGTTATTGATAAATTTGGAAGACAGGATATCATTGATATAAATTAATACTTGGGACATATGAAATGTATACATCCTTACGCGTGTATCTCTGTTTGAAAAAAAATAATAATAATTTCTGTCTGCAGAAATGAAATAAAATGTTTTGAAAAAAGAAAAAAAAGGAGGGGCACCTATTTGCACAACTTCTACTCCTAGAGAGAAAGTTCTTCTCCTGTTCTGATCTTGCTCTATCCCCTTTGTAACTTTCACTAGGTCCCCTGGGTCCATAGAAAGGGATGTCTACAGTCTACAAAAGTGGTCCCTAAAATCCTCTGATGCATTTCGTTCCTTGCTTCATATCCCATGTCCATGCAAGCAAAGAACTCAACTGTCTCTCCCTTTTCTTGGGGCATATCTCAAAAAGTCACGGATTGAGCTGGCAACCTATCCTATACCCACTCCAACAGGGGTGAAGGGGTGAAGGATGGACCAGTTTGATCCAATGTCCGCATCCCTTCCATACTAATGTTTGGCACCTCCGGAATGAATACAACAGAGGTCGGAGGAATTACAGTTTCTTGGTCCAACTTTTTCTCCTGATCTGTCTTTGTGTCGTCCTCACTGCCCCCCAGCCATCCCTAAAAACATGGGTGTCTGTGGGGACAGTGGTCTGGCTACGGTCAACACAGAATACAATCCTCTCGTGAGGTGTGGATGAGGAGCTACAAATTGGCGTGGTATTAAAAAGCAGGAAGTGCTCAACCCCATATACTGTGGGGTATTGTATACTGTGGGGTGCTATACTGCTCTACTGTATACGGTGGGGTGCTGTATATTTTTTATTTTATTTTTTTTAAACCAAATTTTTTATTTTTTTATTTATCAATCAGTTACATTGTACAAATCCAATGTTCACAGAATCATTATGCATATATCTATTGGAAATCAATACCAAGAGATATTAAAAAAAGCCCTTTATATCACAATCCAAACTCCCGCCCTCCCTCCCCCCCACCCTCGCTTCAAGAAGATCAGGTACCAACTCTCCCTACAAAACTGAATCTCCCCTAAATTCCCTGATAATCGACTTCCTATTGACGCTAATAGAAGTCCTACTGTTCCAATTTACCTAAAGTGCCTTTCATTTGCTCCAGTAAGTACCAGGATGTTTGTTTCAAAGGAACCATTAGCATTTGAATCGCAGTGGGATCTAAAACATTAATAATAAAGCCCTTCCACCTGGTCATCAATCTCTGCAGAGCTTTATCTGTGTTTTGCTCTGCCGAATAAAGCTCCCTATGCAAGCACCATTTTACCTGAATGATTACTTCCCCTATCGAGGGGGTAGTCTGTTGTTACCAGTTCTTGAGTATGCACCGTTTTGCCGCTAGAATACATACATGTATGATTTGAGCTAGCCACGTGCCCTCGGGATAATAGTGGAACAAGATTAGCCCTAGGGCTAATGTCATCTTGATGTTTAAAGTATTTTTAAGCCATTCTGAAAAGGCTGTCCAGAATTCCGCTATTTTTGGACATGCCCACATTCCGTGGAGTAAATTGGAATTCTCCAGACCACATTTTGGGCATTGCGTTATTTTCTTTGCCAGTATGTACGATTGCGTTTTATAAAACCCATATATGGCTCTGTGCGCTATTCTAAACTGGGAATCACCTTCCTCAGATATAGCCAACCCTTCAATATGTCTTCATGAGTCCCTTGCCCAATAAGCTCTTTATCCCACACCCTAAATGGTTGTAGAGGGGAGATTTCCTGTCGCGTCTCATGTAGTCTACCTTGTAAGTCCGATAAAGACAATGGGGTAGAAGCTGTGCCTCTTAGCAGATCAAACCTATTTTTGGGGAATTCTCTCCTAAGATCGACTAACCTAGGTTTCAGAAAATTGTAAACCTGGAGATATGCCAAATAGTGCCCAGAGGTCAGTGTGAACTTGTTACATACTTCTTCAAAATTAAGGTATCGATGATCGGTATTATGCCATAAATCATTTACTGATCGTATTCCCTGCATCCTCCATTCACGAAATTGCCTATTATGCCTGCCTTCCACAAATTCGGGGTGATCCCATATAGTCATATATTTCGATAAAGTAAACGGAAGCCCGTACTCCTTACGTACCGCCTTTCACGTAGCTACCGTGTCTCTTATTATAAGACTCTTTTTCATAGAAGGTGGTAAGTTAGCGTATTTCGTGTGGAGGAGTGCTACTAAAGACCACGGAGCAGCTGATGCCGACTCTAGATTATACAGACGTGGACAAAATTGTTGGTACCCTTTGGTCAATGAAAGAAAAAGTCACAATGGTCACAGAAATAACTTTAATCTGACAAAAGTAATAATAAATTAAAATTCTATAAATGTTAACCAATGAAAGTCAGACATTGTTTTTCAACCATGCTTCAACAGAATTATGTAAAAAAATAAACTCATGAAACAGGCATGGACAAAAATGATGGTACCCCTAGAAAACACAGAACATAATGTGACCAAAGGGACATGTTAATTCAAGGTGTGTCCACTAATTAGCATCACAGGTGTCTACAACCTTGTAATCAGCCATTGGGCCTATATATATGGCTCCAGGTAATCACTGTGTTGTTTGGTGATATGGTGTGTACCACACTCGACATGGACCAGAGGAAGCAAAGGAAAGAGCTGTCTCAAGAGATCAGAAAGAAAATTATAGACAAGCATGTTAAAGGTAAAGGCTATAAGACCATCTCCAAGCAACTAGATGTTCCTGTGAGTACAGTTGCACATATTATTCATAAGTTTAAGATCCATGGGACTGTAGCCAACCTCCCTGGACGTGGCCGCAGGAGGAAAATTGATGACAAATCTAAGAGACGGATAATCCGAATGGTAACAAAAGAGCCTAGAAAGACTTCTAAAGAGATTCAAGGTGAACTTCATGCTCAAGGAACATCAGTGTCAGATCGCACCATCCGTCGTTGTTTGAGCCAAAGTGGACTACATGGGAGACGACCAAGGAGGACACCATTGTTGAAAACGAATCATAAAAAAGCAAGACTGGAATATGCCAAACTACATGTTGACAAGCCACAAAGCTTCTGGGAGAATGTCCTGTGGACAGATGAGACAAAAATCGAAGTTTTTGCCAAGGCACATCAGCTGTATGTTCACAGACGAAAAAATGAAGCATATCAAGAAAAGAACACTGTCCCTACTGTGAAACATGGAGGAGGCTCTGTTATGTTCTGGGGCTGCTTTGCTGCGTCTGGCACAGGGTGTCTTGAATCTGTGCAGGGTACAATGAAATCTCAAGACTATCAAGGAATTCTAGAGAGAAATGTACTAGCCAGTGTCAGAAAGCTTGGTCTCAGTCGCAGGTCATGGGTCTTGCAACAGGACAATGACCCAAAACACACCGCTAAAAACACCCAAGAATGGCTAAGAGGAAAAAATTGGACTATTCTAAAGTGGCCTTCTATGAGCCCTGACCTCAATCCTATTGAGCATCTTTGGAAGGAGCTGAAACATGCAGTCTGGAAAAGGCACCCTTCAAACCGGACACAACTGGAGCAGTTTGCTCATGAGGAGTGGGCCAAAATACCTGCTGAGAGGTGCAGATGTCTCATTGACAGTTACAGGAAGCGTTTGATTGCAGTGATTGCCTCAAAAGGTTGCGCAACAAAATATTAAGTTAGGGGTACCATCATTTTTGTCCATGCCTGTTTCATGAGTTTATTTTTTTACATAATTCTGTTGAAGCATGGTTGAAAAACAATGTCTGACTTTCATTGGTTAACATTTATAGAATTTTAATTTATTATTACTTTTGTCAGATTAAAGTTATTTCTGTGACCATTGTGACTTTTTCTTTCATTGACCAAAGGGTACCAACAATTTTGTCCACGTCTGTAGTTGGAGTAACTATTTCTTCCTGAAAGCCAATCTAGGGCATGCCTGAGGTTGCTAGCTAGGTTATATCTCTTAATGTCGGGGAAATTCACACCTCCCTTTTCCCTTGGAAGCTGGAGCTTTCGTAGAGAAATCCTCGGGCTCTTGCCTCTCCATATAAAGTAACGGAACGCCGATTCTAAAGTTTGTATGTCTGTATGTCTAATTAGCAGCGGTATCGTCTGCATAGGATATAATAGGCGTGCAAAACTGACCATTTTCAATATATAGCATCTGCCCATTAGAGAAAGTGGGAGATGCAACCACCTATCAATGTCTCTCTGAATCTTCTGTATCATAGGGGGGTAATTTAATGAATAGATCGACTTCGGGGTTTTCCCTATATTGATTCCCAAATAACGGACCGTCTGTTTGGCGATTTTAACCGGACAATTGCGATGGTCTAAGTCTCTGGTTTGACATGTCTGGGAGAGAAGCGGGAGTTCACTCTTGTCCGCATTGACTTTAAAGCCTGATGCACTTCCAAAATCTGATAGTCCCTTAATCAGGGGCAGCAAGTCTCTCTGGGGATTCGCCAAGAATTGATTCCCAAATAACGGACCGTATGTTTGGCGATTTTAACCGGACAATTGCGATGGTCTAATTCTCTGGTCTGACATGTCTGGGAGAAAAGCAGGAGTTCACTCTTGTCCGCATTGACTTTAAAGCCTGATGCGCTTCCAAAATCTGATAGTCCCTTAATCAGGGGCAGCAAGTCTCTCTGGGGATTCGCCAAGAAAACTAAAAGATCATCCGCATATAAAGCGTGTCTTACTTCCTTGGAGCCTACCTTAATTCCCTCCATCTCCTTGGTGATGGTAAGATAACGGGATAAAGGTTCCAAGGCAATATTAAAAAGTAACGGCGAAAGTGGGCATCCCTGTCTAGTTCCCTTACCTATGGCAGATGTCGATGAGAGAAAGCCCGGGGTGTGTATCCTGGCTGAAGGATTGGCATATAACACTTGGATAAACGTTCTGAAAGCGGCCTGTAGGGGGTCTTTACCCGGTTTCGGGATTAGTTTTATATGGGCCGTATTAGCAGTTTCCGGGAGTAACAACCCTGATGTATGGGAATTAAAAACTTTCGAAAGAAGCTCCGAGGTTCTTCCCCCCAGAATTTTATAAAATTCTCCGGTATACCCGTCTGGGCCTGGGGCTTTCCTTAATTTTAGGTTTGAAATGGTCGTCTGTACTTCCTGAACCGATATAGGGGCATTAAGGGTGTCCAAGTCTTCTTGGGATATATTCGGGAGGGTGACAGAATCTAGCCATTTTTCTCCAACTTCCACATTCTCCTTCTCATTTTTATACAGGTTGCTATAATAATCCCTGATGATTTCATTTACAACCCTAGGGTCATATTTTAATAATCCATCTTTATCTTTTAAGGCTAGAATCGGGGTCATATGTTGGCTTCCCTTAGCCAGATTCACTAACAATCTCCGTGTTTTATTTCCATACTTATACAGCTGCGCGTCAGCTTTTGATTTGTATAAAATCTCCTTCCTCTGCAACCAATACTCATACTCCTGCTTCTCTGCCTTCCACGCCGTTTCTGACTTGTCCGTTGGGTTTAACATAAAGTTTCTGTAAGCCTCGCTGAGTTTTGTCCCATGCGACTCTAACTCAGTTGTTATTTTCTTTTTGAGACCCGCCACATACGAAATTAACCTCCCTCTCAGTACCGCCTTCCCAGCATCCCAGGTTAATTGAACATTATCCGGCTGGTCGTTATTGCTAATGTATTCATCCCACCAACCTATCAGTAGTTTGTGGAAGTCTGGAGTTTCATATAAATCCGGGGTGCTGTATATTGTGGGGTGCTGTATACTGTGTGGTGCTATACTGCTCTACTATATACTGTGGGGTGCTGTATACCGTTGGGTTGCAGTATACTGTGGGGTGCTATACTGCTTTACTGTATACCTGGGGTGCTGTATACTGTGGGGTGCTGTATACTGTGGTGTGCTGTATATTGTGGGGTGCTATACTGCTCTACTGTTTACTGTGGGGTGCTGTATACTGTATAGTATGAGGTGCTGTATTCTGTATAGTTTGGGGTACTGTATACTGTGAGGTGCTGTATACCGTGAGGTGCTGTATACTGTGGGGTGCTGTATACTGTGAGGTGCTGTATAGTGTGTGGTGCTATACTGCTCTACTGTATACTGTGAGGTGCTATACTGCTCTGCTATACACTGTGGGGTGATGTACAGTAGAGACCAAAAGTTTGGACACACCTTCTCATTCAAAGAGTTTTCTTTATTTTCATGACTATGAAAATTGTAGATTCACACTGAAGGCATCAAAACTATGAATTAACACATGTGGAATTATATACATAACAAAAAAGTGTGAAACAACTAAAAAATATGTCATATTCTAGGTTCTTCAAAGTAGCCACCTTTTGCTTTGATTACTGCTTTGCACACTCTTGGCATTCTCTTGATGAGCTTCAAGAGGTAGTCACCTGAAATGGTCTTCCAACAGTCTTGAAGGAGTTCCCAGAGATGCTTAGCACTTGTTGGCCCTTTTGCCTTCACTCTGCAGTCCAGCTCACCCCAAACCATCTCGATTGGGTTTAGGTCCGGTGACTGTGAAGGCCAGGTCATCTGGCGCAGCACCCCATCACTCTCCTTCATGGTCAAATAGCCCTTACACAGCCTGGAGGTTTGTTTGGGGTCATTGTCCTGTTGAAAAATAAATGATGGTCCAACTCAACGCAAACCGGATGGAATAGCATGCTGCTGCAAGATGCTGTGGTAGCCATGCTGGTTCAGTATGCCTTCAATTTTGAATAAATCCCCAACAGTGTCACCAGCAAAGCACCCCCACACCATCACACCTCCTCCTCCATGCTTCATGGTGGGAACCAGGCGTGTAGAGTCCATCCGTTCACCTTTTCTGCGTCGCACAAAAACACGGTGGTTGGAACCAAAGATCTCAAATTTGGACTCATCAGACCAAAGCACAGATTTCCACTGGTCTAATGTCCATTCCTTGTGTTCTTTAGCCCAAACAAGTCTCTTCTGCTTGTTGCCTGTCCTTAGCAGTGGTTTCCTAGCAGATATTCTACCATGAAGGCCTGATTCACACAGTCTCCTCTTAACAGTTGTTCTAGAGATGTGTCTGCTGCTAGAACTCTGTGTGGCATTGACCTGGTCTCTAATCTGAGCTGCTGTTAACCTGCGATTTCTGAGGCTGGTGACTCGGATGAACTTATCCTCCGCAGCAGAGGTGACTCTTGGCCTTCCTTTCCTGGGGCGGTCCGCATGTGAGCCACTTTCTTTGTAGCGCTTGATGGTTTTTGTGACTGCACTTGGGGACACTTTCAAAGTTTTCCCAATTTTTCAGACTGACTGACCTTAATTTCTTAAAGTAATGATGGCCACTCGTTTTTCTTTACTTAGCTGCTTTTTTCTTGCCATAATACAAATTCTAACAGTCTATTCAGTAGGACTATCAGCTGTGTATCCACCTGACTTCTCCACAATGCAACTGATGGTCCCAACCCCATTTATAAGGCAAGAAATCCCACTTATTAAACCTGACAGGGCACACCTGTGAAGTGAAAACCATTTCAGGTGACTACCTCCTGAAGCTCATCAATGAGAAGGTGTGTCCAAACTTTTGGTCTGTACTGTATACTGTATAGTATGGGGTGCTGTATACTGTGGGGTGCTGTACAATATAGGGTGATATACTGCATACTGTGGGGTGCTGTATACTATAGGGTGCTATACTGCTTGCAAACTGTGGGGTGCTGTATACTATAGGGTGCTATACAGCATACTGTGCGGTGCTGGGGTGCGCTGTAACACTAGGGTGAGCCGAGCCCTGGTCTCCTTCCTGCACAGCGGTGCCCACTTCCAGCCTGAGCCCAGCTGCCCAGAGCACTGATCCTGAGCCGCTAGAGTCTTCAGAACTGGAAGTATTTACAGTCATTCACTGTACTCTACCAGGTGTGTGGATTTTTTTTTTGTGTGTGTGTGTTGTGGTGGAGGGCGTGATTGCATGCTAGGGTGTAGGAAGGCGGGATCCAGGGGGCCCAAGTACATTTTTGCCCTGGGTCCAATCAATATTAAAGACGGCCCTGGTCTTCACAATAACATACACAAACCTGTGTTAAAGAGGTTTCTTACTAGTTGGCTATATGCAACAATATCCCACCAGGCTTCGTAGCGCTGTGGGCCGGGTGGGAAGCTGTGACATAACTGGGAGTAGATGTTGCAGGGAGGACAGTTCCTCAAGTAATGGTATTACTACATAACCTTGGCTTACTATAGTTATTGGAAGATGAGTATGAGAATGTGGTTCTCATACTAATGTCTGCGTATGTCGGGGACGACATAAAATTTTTGGGGGAGAGTGTAAGGTATGTCAAAAAAAGGCATCCCATAAAAATAAACTAATATATATTACCTTTACAGTTTCAGCAATCCCAGAAGTATGGCTGTAATAATAGAAAAGTTAAACTCATGGCAATTCTACTAAATCGCCAGTAGATGGCAGCAGAGTGCTTAAAGCCTGAATGACATAGTAAATTAGCAAGGTAGGAACTTTAAACACAGATCTTTGGTTCCTGGAGGACAGAATATCTTGTTACTATTCTGCCTCTCAGACTGAAGGGTTGTGACTAAATACTATACTCCATAAGGACCTGGTCCTTACCAGTGATAGTAAATAGCCGACTCAGTGTGAGCTGGCTATTTCCTATCACCGGGAAGGACCTTTTTGCCCCCTAGTGGTCAAGTCCTGAACTGAAATAGTATTTAGCCAGCTCACAGTGAGTCGGCTAAATACTATACTCCGTAAGGACCTGGTCCTCACCAGTGATAGGAAATAGCAAGCTCACACTGAGTCGGCTATTTACTATCACTGGTAAGGACCAGGTTTTCCCCCTAGTGGTCAGGTCCTTAACTGAAATAGTATATAGCCACTTCACAGTGAGTTGGCTAAATACTATACTTCGTAAGGACCTGGTCCCTGATCTGGTTATTGAACTGTGTTAGGATTTAGTTGATTTTTTTTATGACTTGGTGAAATCCCCTTGTCTATTATGACCTGGTCATTAACTATGTCCAGTAACACATCTTCTACATGGATACAGTGTTATAGTATACAATGAAGTTATATAGGTGACTATAGTAGAATAAGCCTCTTTTATGTTTATTTTTATATTTGAAAAATCTTTAAAATAACAAAAAAAAAACTGTCATGTGACTTTGGAGTACTTGTATCAGTAGAAATTTCCGGTCCTATGATATTTATGGTGAAGCGCTTTCCAGAAACATCTGCCCATGTGATCTCTGTTGGCTATTTCCTATCACTGTTAAGGACTAGGTCCTTAACGAGTATAGTATTTAGCCAACTCCCTGTGAACAGGCTATATACTACTCTGTAAGGACCTGGTCCTTACCAGCAGGGCCGTCTTTAAAAAGGGGCAGCTGCCCCGGGCCCAGTTGCTTCTGGGGGGCCCAAGGCTGCCTCTTGAGCCCTGCTAGCCACTGCCCCGGGTATCAGGCTGTCAGCTACACAGGGGGTGCTGCCATGCCATGCCTGCCGGCACTCCAGACACCGTACTGTGAGAGCTGTGATTCTCTAGGACCTTAGATGACATCATCACCATGTGACCAGTAACCTAGCAATATTACTGGTCACATGGCTATGATGTCATCAAGGTCCTTTCTACCAGGAGTGTTGCTGTAGGAGAAGTTTGCCTTAACTGTGGAGCTTTTTTTGTGAAGATTACATCAGAAAAAGGTGACAGGGCTGTTATATGCTAATATACTGTAAACTACTGTATAGTGGGGTGCTGTATACTGTGGGGGCCTGTATACTGTGGGTGCTGTATATTGTGTAATGCTATACTGCTGTACTGTATAGTTTGGGGTGCTGTATACAGTGAGGTGCTAAACTGCTCTACTGTATACTGTGAGGTGTTGTATACTGTGGGGTGCTGTATACTGTGGGCTGCTATACTGCTCTACTATATACTGTATAGTGTGGGATGCTATACTGCATACTGTGTGGTGCTGTATACTATAGGGTGCTATACTGCATACTGTGGGTTGCTGTATACTATAGGGTGCTATACTGCATACTGTGGGGTACTGTATAGTGTGGGGTTCTATACTGCATACTGTGGGGTGCTGGGGTGCACTGTAACACTAGGGTGAGCCGAGCCCTGGTCTCCTTCCTGCAGAGCGGTGCCCACTTCCAGCCTGAGCCCAGCTGCCCAGAACACTGATCCTGAGCCGCTGGAGTCTTCAGAACTGGAAGTATTTACAGTCATTCACTGGACTCTACCAGAAGTGTGGATTTTTTGTGTATGTGTTGTGGTGGAGGGTGTGATTGCCTGCTAAGGTGTGGGAAGGCGGGATCCAGGGGGCCCAAGTATATTTTTGCCCAGGGTCCAATCAATATTAAAGACGGCCCTGCTTACCAGTGATAGGAAATAGCCAGCTCACACTGAGTCGGTTATTTACTATCACCTTTTTGCCCCCTAGTGTTCAGGTCCTGAACTGAAATAGTATATAGCCAGTTCACAGTGAGTTGGCTAAATACTATACTCCGTAAGGACCTGGTCCTCACCAGTGATAGGAAATAGCTGACTGTCTATTTTCCATTATTTGTAGGGACCTCTTCTGCTTCGTTGATCTGGTTATTGAACTCTGTTAGGATTTAGTTGCTTCTCAATGACTTGGCTAAATCCCCTTGTCTATTAGGACCTGGTCATTAACTATGACCAGTAACACATCTACATGGATACAGTGTTATAGTATACAAAAAAGTTATATAGGTGACTGTTGTAGAATAAGCCTCTTTTATGTTTATTTTTATTTCTGAAAAATCTTTACAATAAACAATAAAAAAAACTATCATGTGACTTCTGAGCACTTGTATCTTCAGAAATGTCGTTCCTGCGATATTCATGGTAAAGCGCTTTGCAGAAACATCTGATCATGTGGTCTCTGTACTTTCCTTGTATGGATTATACTTACCTGCTCAGTGGCACCCGCGTCGCTGCGGATTTCTGTATGGCCACTGCTGCATCTCCATGTCGTTCGGATCAAAAGACGGGGGTGCGGACCCATTAATTTCCAATGGGGACGGAAAAGATGCGGACAGCACACTATGTGCTGTCCACATCCACACTTCCGTTTCCGCCATAAAAACATATTAGTTACCGGTAATTTCCTTTTCATGAATCCTCCACGATGGCATACCATGAGAGATGACCCTCCTCCAACCAGGTAGGGACAGGAAGAATAAATTTGACCCTCCTCCGGCTCCTCCTCAGTGTCTTTCTGAACCGACAGCCTAGAGAGTTTTTTCCTTCTTTTTTTCCACACCTATATATACCAAATATATATATAAATTTTTTTGGGGGGGGGGGGAACCCATGCCATCATGGAGGATTCATGAAAAGGAAATTACCGGTAAGTAATATGGTTTTTGCCTTTCATCCTCCATACCATGGAGATATAACAGATTAATCCTTTAGGGAGGGACTATAGCCTGCTAAACTTTCCTTCCAAAGGAAAGCTCTTGCTTTGCCGTAGTATCCACTCTGTAATGTCTGGTAAATGTGTGAGGACCTGACCATGTTGCAGCCCTACAAATTTGTTCTATGGAGGCATTTGCTTTTTCTGCCTAGGATCTAGAGACTGATCTTGTAGAATGGGCTTTTAGATTTCCTGGTGGGGTCTCACCCAGGGTATTGTAGGACTCAGATATAGGCATTTTTATCCATCTGGACAAGGAACTTGTTGTGGCTTTATGACCCTTATAAGTCCCTAGGAACTGTACAAATTGGTAGTCTGATCTCCTAAAGGGTTTTGTGGCTTCTAGATAAGCCGGGATAGCTCTCTGTACATCCAGTTTGTGGAGTTTGACTTCCCCTTCCGTTTTTGGATTAGAACAGAAAGAGGGAACCGTAATTTCCTCCTGTCTGTGGAAATTAGTAACAACTTTAGGTAGGAAGGAATTGTCTAACCTAAACACTACTTTGTCAGGGAATACCGTAAAGAAAGGGTCCACAATTTTCAGGGCCTGAATTTCACTTACGCGCTGAGATAATTGCCACTAGGAATAACGTTTTCAGTGTAATATATTTTAATGGGACTTCTGAAAGAGGCTCAAAGGGGCCTAAAGTTAACACAGACAAGACTAGATTAAGATCCCAAGGGGGAACCGCCGGTCTTAGAAAGGGTCTTAATCTATCTGCTCCTCTCAGATATCGGATGACCCAAGGATGGTCTGCAATCTTTTTATCAAACACGGAACATAAAGCTGATATGTGGACCCTTAAAGTATTTGGGCGCAACCCTTTCTGAAATACAGATTGTAAAAATCCCAATATAGTTTGAATAGAGAACTCCAGGGATGAATATTTGGACCGGTAACACCAGACGCAGAATCTTTTCCAGACCCTGGAATAAATCCTGGAGGTAATCTCCTTCCTTCTGGCTGCCATGGTGTTAATTATGGAATCTGATAACCTTAAGCTCTTAAAGTTAGCCTCTCATATTACAGACAGCCAGTTGTAATTTTTCCACTTTGGGGTGGTGAACTGGACCCTGGATCAATAGATCTTGATTCCAGGAAGCATCCACAGGCTCGGTACTGACAGGAGAACCAGGACTTTTTTTGGCCATAATGGCACTATCAATATCACATGGGCTCTGTCCTGACGTATCTCTTTTAGTACCCTGGGTATCAGAGGAAAGGGAGGAAAAGCATATGCCAGGTGAAAGTCCCATTTTTGGAACAGGGCATCCACCCCTATGTTCCCGCCGAAGGGGTTTAGGGAAAATAATTTTTAGAGTTTTGTGTTTACTGCGGAGGCAAACACATCCACCTGCGGGATCCCCCATAAGGAGGTTATCTGTAGGAAACCCTGTTCCTCTAGACTCCACTCTGTCAACTTCAGTCTGCTTTTGTGTTTATAGACCCTTTTAAATGTATTGACAGGGATTTTAGATGAACCTCTGCCCAGGAGAATATTTTTTCCGCTATTTTTCTTAGCCCCACACTTCTTGTTCCTCCTTGATAGTTTAGGCTACTACGTTGTGTTGTCCGATCTTATTTGTATGTCCTTCCCCACTATATATTGGGATAGTACTTTTAGAGCTTTCCAAACCGCAGAGAATTCCCTCTGGTTTGAAGAGAGATCCATCTGATCTCTGGACATGACTCTTGACAGGAGTGATGAGAGCAATAAGCTCCCCATCCCCATAGACTTGCATCGGTTGAAACAATCTGTAGATGACCAGGAGACCAGGCAACTCCTTCCCTCAGGTGATCTGGATCTATCCACCACTGTAGGGAATGATTTACCCAAGAGGGAATTTAAACTATCTGATATATAGATTCCTGATTTCTGTCCCAACACCCCAATAACCACTGCTGGAGGATCCGAGTGTGGAATTGGAGCCCATTTGACTGCGGGAATACATGATGTTAATGTGCCCAACAGTCTCATATCTACTCTGATCGTACAAACTGACTGATTTTGGAAGTTTGAGACCTTTCCTATTACTCTTGTCACCTTTTCGGTTAGAAGAAAGGTTATTTGATGGGTGGAATCCAGATGAACCCCTAGGAAAATTAAACTCTGTTACGGGCAGGGTTTTGATTTCTCCCAGTTTATCACCCCACCTGTTTGATACAGAGTCAGGTCTGAAATAGATTCTTCTCTAGACATTCTCTCAAATCTCCCAAAATTAGAAAATAGGTAGGGGATTATTAAGAGGTTTCGTCTCCTCAAGTGAGCCACTACATCTACCATTACCTTTGTGAACACCCTCGGAGCTGAGGTGATCCCAAAGGGGAGGACTTGGAACTGAAAATTATGTAACTTTGTTCCCAGAAAGACTGCAATACGAAGACATTTTTGAGCTCTTTCACATACCGGAATATGGTAATACGCATCCTTCAAGTCTATTGATGTTAAAAAGTCCCCTTCTTTTAACATATGGTGGTGTTTATGGATTCTATCTTGAACTTTTCGTGTTTTATAAATCTGTTCAGACTCTTTAGGTTTATTATCAACTGAAAAGTTCCATTAGTCTTTTTTTTATCAAAAACATGGTTGAATAGTAACCCGACTTTTGTTGATGAGGAGGGACTGGGATAATAGCTTTCTGAGCCAGAAGATTTAAAGGGATTCTGTCATGAGAAATTGGTCCATTAAGCTAAACATATGGCGATGTCCCTTGTAAAACACTGAATCCTAAAGTGAGTTTATTAAATGCCCCTGTGGCTCTATATTCATAAAAAAGAGGTTTATATCACCTGCCAATCACTTCGAAATGTGTCCAAGGGGACGTCTCATAGTGAAAGATTCCCGGCTGCATCCATCTCGTTTAGGTGCCCAGCGCCGCCTTCAATGCTGAAATCGCCGTCCGCCCTTTCTTTCGATCCGCCTACCTCAGTTCAACGCCGCCTCTCGTACGTCCGCTCGATTCAGCCAGATCCCGCACGTGCGCACTAGGTATAACCTGATGCGCCCGTGGGGACTACTGGCAGCGGCCTTGTTTAGCGAAGTGCGCATGCGCCGGCCGGCGGACTTTGCTCGAACCTCCACTGACTGCCCTATTACAGGCTGTAATAGGGCAGTCAGTGGAGGTTCGAGCGAAGTGCGCCAGAAGGCGCATGCGCACTTCGCTAAACAAGGAGCTTAGGACACGGCTCTTTAGGCAGGGTTGCATGAGATGCGGTATTAACCTGATAGCCTGAGCGTGTGCATGCAGCCAAAATATACTGGCCGCAAATGTGTGGATTGAGCCAAAATATACTGGCTACAAGTGACTGTATACAGCCAAAACATACTGACTGCAAGCGAATGGATATAGCTTTATACACTGGCCGCAGGCTATCTGAGAGGCTGGTCTGAACACTGTACTACATGAGAGCGTATATATGTCCACAGAGACTTTATTAACGCAGCACGCTGTAAAATCATCTGGAGTAGTGAGGCTATCATATAGTCGCTCCAGACATAGTGGTCTAGCGTATATGTACTGGATACACTGATCTCAATTGCAAACCAAGGGTGCAGCACTCAGTATAGTCAGTGCGATCAGCTAAACATAGCCTCACACGGCTAGGAATTAGCCGGATTTACCACACTTGAGTAATATATCCTATAGCGTCACTTGCAACAAACATACTAGTGTCCATTCATAGTGTGAACCGTGTCCTAACATCCGGCTTCCAATTGATTAGCAACTACTTGCTAGCAAGTCAGGTCTCTAGTCCAGACCTATAATTGTACAGAGGATTTATTTATACTCCTTCTCTGCACAATTTTTGGGTCTGGTTGCCTAATGGTCACAGACTGTGACATATAGGCTTTTTGCCCTCCTTTTAAACGGACTTTAATAATTTTTTTTTTTTCTTTTAAACGTTCATCAGGCTGTGAATCTGCTGCAGCAACGCCCCAATAGCACCTAGAGGATTTTTTGTATTTTTTAAAAGTTTTCTGGGCAAACGGCGGCATGTAGGCAGATAAAAGTTACACAGTTATGTACTGCCGACATTAGCACATCGATAATGTCAGCCAGCTACATAGTAACATAGTACATAAGGCCGAAAAAAGACATTTGTCCATCCAGTTCGGCCTGTCATCCTGCAAGTTGATCCAGAGGAAGGCAAAAAAAAAACTGTGAGGTAGAAGCCAATTTTCCTCACTTTAGGGGAATAAAAATTCCTTCCCGACTCCAATCAGGCATCAGAATAACTCCCTGGATCAACGACCCCTCTCTAGTAGCTATAGCCTGTAATATTATTACACTCCAGAAATACATCCAGGCCCCTCTTGAATTCCTTTATTGTACTCACCATCACCACCTCCTCAGGCAGAGAGCTCCATAGTCTCACTGCTCTTACCGTAAAGAATCCTCTTCTATGTTTGTGTACAAACCTTCTTTCCTCCAGACGCAGAGGATGTCCCCTCGTCACAGTCACAGTCCTGGGGATGAATAGATGATGGGAGAGATCTCTGTACTGACCCCTGATATATTTATACATATTAATTAGATCTCCTCTCAGTCGTCTTTTTTCTAAAGTGAATAACCCTAATTTTGATAATCTTTCAGGGTCCTGTAGTTGCCCCATTCCAGTTATTACTTTAGTTGCCCTCCTCTGGACCCTCTCCAGCTCTGCTATGTCTGCCTTGTTCACAGGAGCCCAGAACTGTACACAGTACTCCATGTGTGGTCTGACTAGCGATTTGTAAAGTGGTAGGACTATGTTCTCATCACGGGCATCTATGCCCCTTTTGATGCAACCCATTATCTTATTGGCCTTGGCAGCAGCTGCCTGACACTGGTTTTTGCAGCTTAGTTTGCTGTTTATAAAATTCCTAGATCCTTTTCCATGTCAGTGTTACCGAGTGTTTTACCATTTAGTATGTACGGGTGACTTGCATTATTCCTTCCCATGTGCATAACTTTACATTTGTCAGTGTTAAACCTCATCTGCCACTTATCTGCCCAAGCCTCCAATCTATCCAGATCCCTCTGTAGCAGTATACTGTCCTCATCAGTGTTAATTACTTTACACAGTTTAGTGTCATCTGCGAAAATTGATATTTTACTGTGCAAGCCTTCTACAAGATCATTAATAAATATATTGAAGAGAATAGGGCCCAGTACTGACCCCTGAGGTACCCCACTAGTGACAGTGACCCAATCTGAGTATTTACCATTAATAACCACCCTCTGTTTTCTATCACTGAGCCAGTTACTTACCCACTTACAGACGTTTTCTCCCAGTCCGAGCATTCTCATTGTATATACTAACCTTTTATGTGGTACAGTGTTAAACGCTTTGGAGAAGTCCAGATATACGACATCTATTGATTCGCCGCTGTCAAGTCTAGAACTTACCTCCTCATAGAAACTGATTAAATCAGTTTGACCGATCCCTCACGAAGCCATGCTAATATGGCGTTATTTGCTTATTTCCATTAAGATGCTCTAGTATAGCATCCCTCAGAAAACCTTCAAACAGTTTACCCACAACAGATGTTAAACTTACCATCCTATAGTTTCCAGGCTCTGTTTTCAGACCCTTTTTGAATATTGACACCACATTTGCCATGAGCCAATCCTGTGGGACATTCCCTGTCAGTATAGAGTTGGCAAATATCAGAAATAAGGGTCTGGCTATGACATTACTTAATTCCCTTAGGATACGGGGGTGTATGCCATCCGGTCCTGGCGATTTGTCTATTTTAATCTTTTTAAGTCGCTGATGTACTTCTTCCTGGGTCAGACAGGACACTTTTAATGGGGAATTTATTTTTGCATTCTGCATTTCATCTGACAGTTTATTTTCCTCAGTGAATACATTGGAGACAAAAATATTTAACAGCTTTGCTTTCTCCTCGTCGCTCTCTGCGACTCCCCCCTCATTACTCTTTAAAGGGCCGACACCTTCAGATTTATACTTTTTAACATTTATATAATTGAAGAACATTTTAGGGTTAGTTTTACTCTCTTTGGCAATTAATCTCTCGGTCTCTAGTTTGGCCGCTTTTATTTGTTTTTTACATGTTCTATTTTTTTCCTTATAGTTTTTCAGTGCTTCCGTGCTACCTTCCTGTTTTAGTGCTTTATATGCTTTCTTTTTGTCATTTATTGCTTTCTTTACAGTTCTGTTTATCCACATTGGTTTCTTTTTGTTCCTTAACCTTTTATTCCCATACGGTATGTACCTCTCACAATGAGATTTTAGGATGCTTTTAAAGATATCCCATTTTGTGGCTGTATTTTTATTTGTGAGGACTTTGTCCAAGTTTGTTCGGCCTATGGCCTCTCTTAGTTGGCTAAATTTAGCTTTTTTGAAGTTTGGTATTTTTGTTCCTCCCTGTAGAAACGCTCTCTTGAATGATAATTGGAAGGTTATTACTTTGTGGTCACTATTTCCCAGGTGTCCCCCAACCTGCACGTCTGTTGTTCTGTCAGGCCTATTGGTTAATACTAAGTCCAGTATGGCCGTCCCTCTAGTCGGGTCCTGAACCAGTTGGGAGAGGTAATTGTCTTTGGTTATTGCCAAGAACCTGTTTCCTTTATGAGATATACAAGTTTCAGTTTCCCAGTCTATATCTGGGTAGTTGAAGTCCCCCATAATAACCACCTCATTATGATTTCCCGCCTTGTCAATCTCATTTAGTAGTAGATTTTCTGTGGACTCTGGTATATTAGGTGGTTTATAGTAAACTCCTATTAGTAATTTATTTTTGTTTTTAGCGCCATGTATCTCTACCCACAGTGACTCCACATGTTCATGTCCCTCACTTATATCTTTACGGACTGTGGGCTTTAGACAGGACTTTACATAAAGGCAGACCCCTCCCCCTCTCCGGTTTTGACGATCCTTTCTAAGCAGACTGTAACCTTGTACATTAACTGCCCAGTCATAGCTATCATCCAGCCATGTCTCAGTTATTCCCACCGTCATAGCTATCATCCAGCCATGTCTCAGTTATTCCCACTATGTCATAGTTCTCCTCGCACATCACTAATTCCAGTTCCCCAGTTTTATTAGTCAGGCTTCTGGCATTAGTATACATACATTTGGGAGGTTTATGTATATTTTTTACCCTACACCTTTCCTTCTGAACTGTTCTAGTCCCTCCTTCCATTCCTCCCCTAGTCTCACTACCTTGCCCCCGGTCTCTATCTGCACTATCTTCCCCTCCTATAACATAATTGTTGGCTGGTGCAGATGATGCAGAGAATAATCAGACATATATGGATGGCTGTAGTTTACTAGGATTCATTTGTATTGAAGAGACATACAGCAGAGAGCATGGTGCTCATGTTAGCACAGGAGATATAGAAGAACAACAACCATAGATAACAGGAAAATGCAATAACAGATAGTCAACACATGGAACATTATGATAGAGTATTTGTGTATAGTGACATCTAGTGGTCAGACTCAATACTTCAAATACATAGGCATACAGGGAAATAAACCAAGCAATGTATAACATAGCATGAAACAATGTTCAGTCTCCAACACCCCTTCTCATTGTGAAGTGCTTAACTAGACAAACCGATTCTTCTTGTTAGATCCATATGTCTCTTTGCAGGCAAAGGCTTAGTAAGGATGTCTGCTAACATTTCCTCAGTGGGACAGTATCGTAGGTCCATCTGTCCTTGCTCTTGCAAGTCTCTTAAGAAGTGATATCTCACATCTATGTGTTTGGTTCTCGGGTTTATCCGCTCTGTCTGTGCGAGTGCTATACATCCTTGATTGTCCTCATAGATTGGCGTGGACTCTGTCTGGTTGTGATCTAGATCTTCCAGCAATTGTCTCAACCAGATTACCTCTTGCCCTGCTTGTGATGCGGCCACATATTCTGCTTCGGTGGAGGACAGTGTCACTGTGGACTGTTTTCTGGTGGTCCAGCTGATCAGCCCGTCTTTGAATAGAAACAGGTGTCCACTGGTGGATTTCCGATCACTGGGGTCACCTGCCCAGTCTGCATCCGCATATCCAGTCAGACCACTTTTCCCTGTTGATGAAAGTTTTAGTTTAAAGTCTATTGTTCCCTTCAAATAGCGTATGATCCTTTTTGCTGCGTTCCAGTCCATCTGGGTTGGCTGGGATACTTTTCTGCATAAGAATCCCACTGCTGTGGCTATGTCAGGCCTTGCCACTGTAGCAATGTATAGTAACTTCCCCATTGCTCTTCTGAATTGTGAGTCATCTTGCAAGGGGTTAATTGAGTTGTTTAATTCTTTAAGATAATTTGTCTCCATAGGCGAGTTGACTGGTTTGGCATCATTGAGCCCAAAAGTTTCAATTACTTCCTGTATTTTGTGACTCTGGTTAATAAGAAAACTACCATCTTCTTCTCTTTCTATCTGCATGCCTAGGAAGTGTTTGACATCACCTAGATCTTTTGTTTCAAAGTCCATGTTTAAGACCTCCAGCAGTCTGGAACAATCCCCTTCTTGCTCATAACATACTAACAGATCATCTACATAAATGAGTACAAAGATCCACCTACCATTTAGTTTCTTGGTGTATAGGCAGGGATCGGCCTTGCTCCTCTGAAAGGATTCTCTCAAAAGCGCCTCATTAATCTTCATGTTCCATGCTCTGGCTGCTTGCTTGAGCCCGTAGATCCCCTTCTTAAGTTTGCATACCTGTTCTGGCTTTTGTGGGTCTACAAAGCCCTCTGGTTGCTCCATGTAGATGTCTTCTGTTAAGTCACTGTGTAGGAAAGCGGTTTTTACATCAAAGTGCTTTACTAGCATTTGTTTTGTAGTTGCAACTGTGAGTAGAGCTCTGATTGTGGTATGTTTGACCACTGGGGCAAATGCCTCATCGTAGTCTTCTCCATATTTTTGGGAGTATCCTTTGGCTACGAGTCTCGCTTTATATCTCTCAACTATACCATCGGTGTTGTACTTGACCTTGAAAGTCCATTTACAGCCAATTGCCCTCTTTTTGGCCGGCAGTTGCGTTAGCACCCAAGCCTGCGTGTCCTGTAGTGAGATGATTTCTTCCTCAGCTGCCTTTATCCATCTCTTGGCTTCCCTCTCCGGGAGTTGTGTTATGTCTTTCCAACAAGTGGGTTCTCTTACGCAGGATGTTTCTACTTTGTACGAGAGTCTGTTGGGGGGTTTACCTTTGTTTTCCCTCATTGAGCGTCTTGGTTCAGCGTCATTAGCTGGTTCAGTTTGTTCCAGTCTCTTCTGTGACACAGTATCACTCTCGGGTGTTTGTTCCATAGGAAAAAAAACCTGCTCAGCGTTATCTGGTTCTTCTGCTCTTGGCATGGCTGGCTCCGTTACTTCATTTCTCAGGTCCTCGATAAATGTTACGCTGCTGCTGATTGTCACTTTATTGGTCTTTGGGTCTAGGATTCTGTATCCTTTGGTGTTTTCAGCATAACCAACAAAGACACCTTCAATTGCTCTATTTTGGAGTATGCTGCGCTTTTCTCCCGGAATGTAAGCAAAAGCTTTGCTTCCAAATATCTTGAGGTGTCCTATGCTTGGTTTTCGACTGTGCCATAGCTCGTATGGAGTTTTGGTCGTTGCCTTGGAGTGTAATCTGTTTTGTAAGTAGGTGGCCGTTTGTGCTGCTTCTCCCCAATATGTTTCAGGGAGTCCAGAATCAGTCAACATGCATCTGATCATTTCAGTCAGAGATCTGTTTTTCCTCTCTGCTACCCCGTTCTGCTCTGGAGTATATGGGACAGTCTTTTGATGTTCTATTCCTAGTTCCCTGAGTGTATTCTCTACTTGAAACCCGGTGTACTCGCCACCATTATCACTTCTGAGTACTAATGGTTTTCTGTGAAATTTATTGCTTACTTTGGTAACATAGTCCTTCAGCTTGTCGAATACTTCTGACTTGTTCTTCATTAGGTATGTCACTGTAAACCTTGAGTAGTCGTCTATAAAAGTTAATATGTATTTATTTCCTCCTGGGGTGGTTGTTCTCATAGGCCCGCATACATCTGTGTGTATTAGGTCGATCGGTCTTGTTGCTCTGCTTTCACTTGCCTTTGGTGGGGTTACTCTGGTGGCTTTGGCCTTGATGCAGCATTCACACCTTAGCGTGTTTGGGCAGCCTGTTAACTTGAAGCCTTTCGTTAAATCTCGTCTGGCCAGCTCCTGTATGCTGTCAGGGTGCCTGTGGCCCAGACGTCTGTGCCATAAATGAATACAGTTCTTGTGCTTGTATTCATCTGAAAGTCAAGATTTCACCAACTGCAATGTGAGTTCTGCTTCAGATCTTGTCTCTAATGCATTAATCAGAGGGTTGTATGACTCTGGCAGGCTGCATAAAAGTATTGCTGTCACATGGTTATCTTTGATCTCCTCTCCAAGGTCCCTGAGTTGTGCAACAATCTCCAGCACGCTTCTTATATGTTCTTGCATATCCCCTTCTGGAGTCAGTTTTGACTGATACAGCTTCCTTAGTAAATATAACTTGTTGTTTAAGCTAGAGCTCTCATGTAATCTACGGAGTGCATTCCACATACCTTTGGCAGTATCTTCCCCTTTTATGTGGATAAGCTGTTCATCTTCTACCAGTAGGGCTATTGTGGCTCTTGCCTGTCTGTTTTTCCTATCCCACTCCTGGTTGTCTACATCCGGCCTGTCTGTGGTGAGGACATCCCATGTGTCATCTTTGCTCAGCAACATCTCCATCTTGAGCTTCCACATCTGGTAGTTGTCACTATTTAGCTTAGTGATCCCCAGTTTAAGATCCCCGCTGCTAGCCATGTTTAATGTACCTTGCTCGTATTCCAAGCACCTGGATACCTCAGAGCAGATTTCCTCCGCAGCTTGATCAAAGATGGTGTTCAGATGGAGACTAGGCCTCTGTTCCGACTGTCTGATGATTCACGTTAAAATAACAGTAAAAAGTCAGTCTTGTGTCCCAACACGGACGATTACTTGCGCTGCTGCTGGTTCCGGAGTAGTGTGGTAGGTAGTTCACACTGGAGATACAGATAATGAAAGTTTTGGAACCGCGCTGCTTGAGACTATGGTCCCCGGTCAACAGTGGATAGCACAGGGCTCCAGCCCCTCTCCTTTTCACCCAAAAAGATCCGATCTTCCACAGACAGTCTCCTCTACAGGGTTTAAGAAGGTTGGCAGAATAGTGAAGCACCCTTTAGCAAGATGAATTTAAAAGTTTTATTCTACTCACAAGAGTTGATGGACAAAAGGCATATAATAATAATATTAAGACCGTCACGTTCCTGCCCGACCCGGGTTTCGCTGCCTCGCTTCTTCAGGGGCGACAACTGCGCATATCCGCAGTGGGGCCCTTTAAATAGCCCAGCTTATCACATTATATGAGCCGGTGTTTCTCCGGATCATATCCCAAAATTACAAAGCCATGATTTCAAATCATACATATTACAAATACAGCCATGATCTTATTATACCTTCAGATAAAAAAGTCTCTTGCTGTTATGAACAGCATAAACCACACACACACTTATTCACATATTCACCCTTTCGGTTTACCGCAGTCTTATTTAATAAGTGTAGTTCTCCGATCACCTACTACACATTATTCTCTCACATCATAGTATTAACAGTCAAATTCTCCGTTTCCTCTAACTCTACCTGTAATATTCATAGAGCCGTCATTTAGGCTCCACCCACTCCTGGGACGTCATTCAGGTATTCCTAACCTCGCCTCCCCCTCCGGCGCCCACATCACACCGTGTCACCGCCCTATTGAGCGGTCCAACCCTCATGACGTCGCTCGAAGGTCCTCAAGAAGCAAGGTAAAGAAAACCCGAATAGCGCCACCAGTAGAGATGTTTTACAGTATGCATGGTTTCAAGTCAAATTCAATATTCAGCCCACCTGGTTGTAGGGTCCCTAGCTGATAGATCCACTCTACCTCTTTTTTATTAATTTGTGCCAATGAGTCCCCCCCTCGCCAATGTGGCTTAATAATTTCTACTCCAGCAAATTTCAAGCCCCGCGGATTTTTTCCATGCGCGAGCTTAAAATGGGCTGATACGCTATGGGTCATCAAACCTTTTCTAATGTTCCGTAGATGTTCTTGTATTCTAATCTTCAGCTTCCTTACTGTCCTGCCCACGTACTGGAGCCCACAAGGGAACTCCAGCACGTATATGATGCTCTCATTCTCACAAGAGCAGTTTCCTCTTATGCGGAACTCCACTCCATTCTTTTTGGATAATATACAGTTAGTGTTTCTCTGCCGTTCTTTTGTGTTCCGGTTTTTGCACCCTGCGCAAAACCCACACCAAGTGAATTTTCCTCCTTCCTTGCTTAACTTGATATTCACTGGGGGGATAGCGCTGTCTGACAATATAAAAAAAATGGTGAAAAAGAACTGGGGGATACTAAAGAACGACCCAGTATTAGGAAAAATTATACCAGATAATCCCTCCTTCATCTTCAAGATAGCAGCTAATATTAGAACAAAGCTTGTACACAGCGCTATCCCCCCAGTGAATATCAAGTTAAGCAAGGAAGGAGGAAAATTCACTTGGTGTGGGTTTTGCGCAGGGTGCAAAAACCGGAACACAAAAGAACGGCAGAGAAACACTAACTGTATATTATCCAAAAAGAATGGAGTGGAGTTCCGCATAAGAGGAAACTGCTCTTGTGAGAATGAGAGCATCATATACGTGCTGGAGTGCCCTTGTGGGCTCCAGTACGTGGGCAGGACAGTAAGGAAGCTGAAGATTAGAATACAAGAACATCTACGGAACATTAGAAAAGGTTTGATGACCCATAGCGTATCAGCCCATTTTAAGCTCGCGCATGGAAAAAATCCGCGGGGCTTGAAATTTGCTGGAGTAGAAATTATTAAGCCACATTGGCGAGGGGGGGACTCATTGGCACAAATTAATAAAAAAGAGGTAGAGTGGATCTATCAGCTAGGGACCCTACAACCAGGTGGGCTGAATATTGAATTTGACTTGAAACCATGCATACTGTAAAACATGTCTACTGGTGGCGCTGTTCATAACAGCAAGAGACTTTTTTATCTGAAGGTATAATAAGATCATGGCTGTATTTGTAATATGTATGATTTGAAATCATGGCTTTGTAATTTTGGGATATGATCCGGAGAAACACCGGCTCATATAATGTGATAAGCTGGGCTATTTAAAGGTCCCCACTGCGGATATGCGCAGTTGTCGCCCCTGAAGAAGAGAGGCAGCGAAACCCGGGTCGGGCAGGAACGTGACGGTCTTAATATTATTATTATATGCCTTTTGTCCATCAACTCTTGCGAGTAGAATAAAACTTTTTAAACCATCTTGCTAAAGGGTGCTTCACTATTCTGCCAACCTTCTTAAACCCTGTAGAGGAGACTGTCTGTGGAAGATCGGATCTTTTTGGGTGAAAAGGAGAGGGGCTGGAGCCCTGTGCTATCCACTGTTGACCGGGGACCATAGTCTCAAGCAGCGCGGTTCCAAAACTTTCATTATTTGATGATTCACGTTGTCTGGGCCCATAACCTTTGTTGGCTGGTGCAGATGATGCAGAGAATAATCAGACATATATGGATGGCTGTAGTTTACTAGGATTCATTTGTATTTAAGAGACATACAGCAGAGAGCATGGTGCTCATGTTAGCACAGGAGATATAGAAGAACAACAACCATAGATAACAGGAAAATGCAATAACAGATAGTCAACACATGGAACATTATGATAGAGTATTTGTGTATAGTGACATCTAGTGGTCAGACTCAATACTTCAAATACATAGGCATACAGGGAAATAAACCAAGCAATGTATAACATAGCATGAAACAATGTTCAGTCTCCAACAATAATTGCCCTCCCCCCCAACACTCCTCCAACCTTCTAGCCATCTTCTTCCCCAACACAGCTGCCCCTTCCCCATTGAGGTGCAGCCCGTCCCTACGATAGAGCCTGTAGCTGATAGAGAAGTCGGCCCAGTTCTCCAGGAACCCAAACCCCTCCTTCCTACACCAGTTCTTGAGCCACTTGTTAATGTCCCTAATCCCCCACTGCCTTTCTTGTGTGGCCCGTGGTACAGGTAGTATTTCGAAAAATACTACCTTTGAGGTCCTTGCCCTAAGCTTTTGACCAAAATCCCTGAAATCATTTTTAAGGACTCTCCACCTACCCCTAACTTTGTCATTGGTTCCGATATGGACCATGACCGCTGGATCTTCTCCAGCCCCTCCCAGTAATCTGTCAACCCGATCCGCGATGTGTCGAACTCTAGCACCAGGAAGACAGCACACTGTTCGGCGATCACGGTCTTTGTGACAGATTTCCCTATCTGTTCCCCTAATAATTGAGTCTCCCACTACCAGCACCTGTCTGGCCTGCCCTGCTCTCCTGGTCCCCTGCTTACCGCAGCTGGCATTCCCCTGACTGGCAGAGGAAGTGTCTGGCTGCGGCAGTGCCATCCCTGGACTGACATCCCCCTCATCTGCCAAATGTGCAAACTTGTTGGGGTGTGTCAGATCAGGGCTAGCCTCCCTGGCACTCTTCCCTCTACCCCGCTTTCTAACTGTTACCCAGCTAGCTACCTCACTTTCCTCAGCCTTCTCTCTGTCACCCTCCCCCTCATCTACCCCAAAGAGTGCTTACATAACGGATTTTGTGATGATGGAAACCCTTTAACAAGGCTTCATCTTCCTCACTAAAGGGAAATCTATGCCGTATTGTTTGGGAATAAATAATTTCCTATCTGGCGTCTTCCATTCCCTTTTTATCATATCATGCATATTTTTATGGACTGGGAAGACTCGTTTTTTCTTATGTTCGAGTCCACTAAACATTTTGTCCTGGATGGACCAATGGACTTTCTTGTCTGAGAGGTCCATGGTCGCCCTAATGGCTTTAATCAATTCTCTCAATTAAAATCTGTATCAGATCCAGAGGAATCAACAGAGTCAAAACTTCCTTGGTCGGCATCCTGCTCTGAATCTGAGGAGCTAGAATACATCAGTTTTTGTTCCCTACGTTTAGAGGTAGACTGACCCGGGACGGACATAGGCTGTTCGTATAAAGCTGAGCGCATCTCCTCTCTAGTTAGGTCCCTTAATTCCTCCCTGATAGATGGAACCAAATCTTTGGCCATATTTGTAGTACATTTTTTGCAGAGTTTTTTACTACATGTTTCTGGTAATTTTACCGAACACACTACACATTTTCATAATTTTAGGGGTGGATTTTGTTTTCTGCACACCATCCTTATCACTCTGCAGGCATACAGGAGAGGGTTGACAGAAACACAAGAGGTTAGCATAAGTACAAGATATACAGCATCCCCCAAGTGAAAGTAACACACAGCAGCAGGACCCGTGGCGGACTCCATCTGGCCTGATCCTAATTCCGACATACTGTCAGACGTCGGCCATGTCTGTCCCCCTTTTTATTTCTCCTTACCTGCAGACCTCAGATCAGAGGGCGACCTCCGCCTTGATCTCCGTGCCAAATTAAGCTCCGCCCCTACGTTAGTCACACAACCAGAAGTACCGCTGGAACGCATGCGACTTCCTGTGATGTCATAGTCATGCACCAAAGATTCGGGATGCCATGAGGAGCGCTGAAAAGACAGGAGGAACTAAGTGTCCGGTCGGCACATGGACCTCCAACCCGGCGCGCAGAGCAGGAGGTAAGGAGCAGGGTCCCTTACCTACAGACTTCCAGCACCCCAATGCCCAACTAGGGAACAGGTGCTGCCTGCATCCCTCATGTGCCTAGGCATAATGACAGTAAAATCGCCAGCTCTGCCTGCCTACACATAAGTGGACCCACAGCAAGTGCCGTGAGGAATAACCCGTCTACCACCTGGAGGGACATGAAGACACTGAGGAGGATCCGGAGGAGGGTCAAATTTATTCTTCCTGTCCCTACCTGGTTGGAGGTGGGTCATCTCTCATGGTATGCCATCATGAAGGATGAAAGGGAAAAATAGAACATGTCCTAATCTTGTCCGCATTGCGGACAAGATTAGTCATTTTCTATTATAGTGTCGGCGATGTACGTTCCGCAGACTGCTGTGTCCTGCGGATCCGTAAACCACTTACGAACATGTGAGTGGACCCTCACCCGACTCGCACTGAAGTGACTATTTCCCATAGCCCAAATGGACCTTTTCCCTTTATTATTTAGGATTCATACTGCTGAGGTCCTTTTCAGCGATAGGATTTAGCGACCCTGCCTTGCATACTGTGCAGGAGCGACAGTGTAAATGTCTCTCCCAGTATTGATTTTTGTGGAATTTGGTTATTGATTTGTGTCTGCTGTTTCCATGTGTTTTTGTCTGTCCTGGCTCGTTTGGTTCCGCTTTGTTTTTACTTGGTTTTGGCTGATCTGTCACTAGTCAGTTATTTTGACCCCACTGTACCTTCCCCGTATAGGGGAATTAAGGAGTGACTGTGGACTAGGAAAGATCGTGCAGTTAGGAACATTGTTAGAGTAGGTGAGCATCAGAATTGTCCTTTCTGTGACACATGATTGAAGCATTGTACAATGCAGGGAGTCTCCCTTCTAGCAGTAAATGCTGCTCACTAGTAGCAAAGGTCACCAAGGCTGTTTAATGTGTGTCTGTTACATCATACATAGGCCCCTATTTATCAGAACTTCACTCCAGAATTCTGGCATCAAAAAGTGCAAAATATGGCTTTTGCAACTTTTTTTTTTGCCATTAATTGCGCCAAATTTTGCATTTTTACACAACTCATGCCAGTTTTGTAATATGGATGGAAAAGTGGGTGTGGCTAGCTATGTTAATGATTATTACTCCAGATTTATCATTGAGACTTCTCACTCCAGGAGGGAAAAATAGGAAAACTGGAGGAGCTTCTCTAGAAGAAGTGTTGGGTGTAAGAACGAGCCACATTTATCAGACAGCCTGTGACGTGTGATGAATGTGGAATAAAGTTCTCCAACCCAGACTCAAGCAAAACTGACTTCAAATATTCTCTTTATGATAAATTCCCCCAGAGTGTGCCATCGGAGACACATGCACGGCTACAGTTGCCCAAAGTATATAGTTATTTAAAAAAATAAAAATAAATTAAACTGGATAATTTACAAAAAAAAAAAGAAACAACAATTATTTGAAATGTTTGCATATTTTATTCATCTAAAACATAACATTTATTTAACCATAAATTATGGTTATCCCTCTAAAAAAAATGCAGGATTAAAATTAGTAAACTAAGGGCACGTCACACTCTTTCAAACAGGACCTTTTTTTAATCTGGTGAGATGCTCCCATATTGAGACATATGTTCCATGCACTGGGGACCGCAATAACCAATGTAATCTTGCCCATGTCAGCGATTTGTAATCTTCTACAGAGGAGTGGCAATATTATAACACTTCTGGTCCCCCATGTACCCCCAGACTACTCCCACACTGTTACCAGCACCCCACTGGTCCCCCATGTACCCCCAGACTACTCCCACACTGTTACCAGCACCCCACTGGTCCCCCATGTACCCCCAGACTACTCCCACACTGTTACCAGCACCCCACTGGTCCCCCATGTACCCCCAGACTACTCCCACACTGTTACCAGCACCCCACTGGTCCCCCATGTACCCCCAGACTACTCCCACACTGTTACCAGCACCCCACTGGTCCCCATGTACCCCCAGACTACACCCACACTGTTACCAGCACCCCACTGGTCCCTCATGTACCCCCAGACTACACCCACACTGTTACCAGCACCCCACTGGTCCCCCATGTACCCCCAGACTACTCCCACACTGTTACCAGCACCCCACTGGTCCCCCATGTACCCCCAGACTACACCCACACTGTTACCAGCACCCCACTGGGCCCCCATGTACCCCCAGACTACACCCACACTGTTACCAGCACCCCACTGGTCCCCCATGTACCCCCAGATTACACCCACACTTACCAGCACCCCACTGGTCCCCCATGTACCCCCAGATTACACCCACACTGTTACCAGCACCCCACTGGTCCCCCATGTACCCCCAGATTACACCCACACTGTTACCAGCACCCCACAAGCTTTACATATACCTTTCGTAAGGGACAAAAAAAAAAAACATCTCAAGCATGCCACCATCCTCCATGTCCCTCCAGCACACCGTGCCAGTGCTAAACCATGTTACCCCAGTGCGCCCACAGAATCCTAACCAGTAGTACACCATTATAAACGTGCCTAAACTGTACTCCCCAAATCCTGACCTAGCCCACCTCTAACCCAGTTAAAGGGGTCCTCTCACTTCAGCACATAGCATTCATCATGTAGATCAGGCATGCTCAACCTGAGGCCCTCCAGCTGTTGCAAAACTACAACAACCATCATTCCCGGACATCCTACAGGTTTCAGCCTACAGAAGGGCATGGTGGGAGTTGTAGTTTTACAACAGCTGAAGGGCCGCAGGTTGAGCATCCCTGATGTAGATAAAGTTAATACAAGCGACCTTCTAATGTACTGTGATTCTCCACATTGCCTGGCTAGATTCATTTTTCCATCACAGACAAAGAAAGCCGTGTATGCAGCACTTTTTTGTCTGGTATAAAGTCAGATCCTAAACAGAAACTGAATGGACTCCATCATAGTCGGCGGGGTCTCTTCAGCTTCTTCCCTGTCAGTTAGGCCGGGCTCATATCACATTTTTGTCATACATTTAATGTACGCCCAAAAATGTATATATGTTACCAGGTGCCTCAGACAGATGCCATACTGTGACATCACCTTAGAGTACCATAGTGTAAAAATATATATACATTAGTCTATATCATTATTTTTTTCCAGGATGAAAAACTGCAAACTGCAGCAGTGGTGCACTACACTGTCCCATCCTGCAGAGTCCTACAACAAACCTATACTTTACTTTTTTACAATGGAACTCCACGGATGCCACAGTACGGCGTCAGTGAGGCGTCCGATAATGTATATGTTTTTTGTGTATGTTGACAAAAAGCCACCCTTACGTACCCCATTCAGAACTTCCTTCATTTCTGTTCTGCTCATCTAACAGAGCAGAACAGAAATAAATAGCGGTGGTGTGAACGGGGCCTAAGAGGTGAGCGTGCAGGAAACCATTACTGGTCTAAATAACATGGGTGGCAGAGGACACATCTCATGAAACCATATAACCTTACCAAATAAATAATTAAAAAACACGAGACAATTTAGTGTGGAATAAATAGGCCCTGTTGCTTTATTTGGGGTTTTACCAAGTTATCATACCAATTTCAAAAATATTGAATTAATAAATATCAATAAATAATCCAACCATAAAATATAAATAATTGAATAAATACTTAAATCTCATTAACTTTATGGACCATTAAGTCCACCCAGCACGAGCTGGGTGACAGATCACCCCCAAATATGCAACACGACAATAAAATGGGCGCTGCTCCTTGAAGGGTGCTCCACTGGAACTGACAGCTGATGACCGTGCGCTGTCACTTTTATCCGCATAGGTTCCAGCTGAAAATGACAGCTGCCAATCAGCTGTCCCGCATTTTCCCGCTTCAGAACAGCTGGCCAATCCTAACAGCTGTTCCAAGCGTCCCGTCTCCAGGCAGATCACCAAAGGAACCAGCCAAAACCGGATTCCTGTCAGGAAACCCTAAAATTGAAGTAAAAGAAGTGGAGGGGGAGAGAAAACCCTACAAAACCAAATCATTAACAGAAACCCTATAATTGAATAAAATAAAAACCAGTGCCCCTGCCACCATGTGTCCCCCAAGCTATACGCTCTGGGGGGCCCCTTCATGAGGTAATTATAGTGAAGTGATAAAGTCCGGTCCAATATGGCGGATCCTCCCTCTACTTTACCACTTGGCTTTAATAGCCTGCATTCGCTACATGCATCTCACACACACATCAGTGCGTGTGGGTCAGTGTGAGGTGTGTGTGGTATTAGAAGTGTGTGGGGCAGTGTGAGGTGTGTGTGGTATTAGAAGTGTGTGGGGCAGTGTGAGGTGCGTGTGGTATTAGAAGCGTGTGGGGCAGTGTGAGGTGTGTGTGGTATTAGAAGTGTGTGGGGCAGTGTGAGGTGCGTGTGGTATTAGAAGCGTGTGGGGCAGTGTGAGGTGCGTGTGGTATTAGAAGCGTGTGGGGCAGTGTGAGGTGCGTGTGGTATTAGAAGCGTGTGGGGCAGTGTTAGGTGCGTGTGGTATTAGAAGCGTGTGGGGCAGTGTTAGGTGCGTGTGGTATTAGAAGCGTGTGGGGCAGTGTTAGGTGCGTGTGGTATTAGAAGCGTGTGGGGCAGTGTGAGGTGCGTGTGGTATTAGAAGCGTGTGGGGCAGTGTTAGGTGCGTGTGGTATTAGAAGCGTGTGGGGCAGTGTGAGGTGCGTGTGGTATTAGAAGTGTGTGGGGCAGTGTGAGGTGCGTGTGGTATTAGAAGCGTGTGGGGCAGTGTGAGGTGTGTGTGGTATTAGAAGCGTGTGGGGCAGTGTGAGGTGTGTGTGGTATTAGAAGCGTGTGGGGCAGTGTGAGGTGTGTGTGGTATTAGAAGCGTGTGTGGCAGTGTGAGGTGCGTGTGGTATTAGAAGCGTGTGGGGCAGTGTGAGGTGCGTGTGGTATTAGAAGCGTGTGGGGCAGTGTGAGGTGCGTGTGGTATTAGAAGCGTGTGGGGCAGTGTGAGGTGCGTGTGGTATTAGAAGCGTGTGAGGCAGTGTGAGGTGCGTGTGGTATTAGATGCGTGTGGTATTAGAAGCGTGTGGGGCAGTGTGAGGTGGTGTGGGTATTAGAAGCGTGTGGGGCAGTGTGAGGTGTGTGTGGTATTAGAAGCGTGTGGGGCAGTGTGAGGTGTGTGTGGTATTAGAAGCGTGTGGGGCAGTGTTAGGTTGCGTGTGGTATTAGAAGTGTGTGGGGCAGTGTTAGGTGCGTGTGGTATTAGAAGCGTGTGGGGCAGTGTTAGGTGCGTGTGGTATTAGAAGCGTGTGGGGCAGTGTTAGGTGCGTGTGGTATTAGAAGCGTGTGGGGCAGTGTTAGGTGCGTGTGGTATTAGAAGCGTGTGGGGCAGTGTGAGGTGCGTGTGGTATTAGAAGCGTGTGGGGCAGTGTGAGGTGCGTGTGGTATTAGAAGCGTGTGGGGCAGTGTGAGGTGCGTGGGGTATTAGAAGCGTGTGGGGCAGTGTGAGGTGTGTGTGGTATTAGAAGCGTGTGGGGCAGTGTGAGGTGTGTGTGGTATTAGAAGCGTGTGGGGCAGTGTTAGGTGCGTGTGGTATTAGAAGTGTGTGGGCAGTGTTAGGTGCGTGTGGTATTAGAAGCGTGTGGGGCAGTGTTAGGTGCGTGTGGTATTAGAAGCGTGTGGGGCAGTGTTAGGTGCGTGTGGTATTAGAAGCGTGTGGGGCAGTGTGAGGTGCGTGTGGTATTAGAAGCGTGTGGGGCAGTGTGAGGTGCGTGTGGTATTAGAAGCGTGTGGGGCAGTGTGAGGTGCGTGTGGTATTAGAAGCGTGTGGGGCAGTGTGAGGTGCGTGGGGTATTAGAAGCGTGTGGGGCAGTGTGAGGTGCGTGGGGTATTAGAAGCGTGTGGGGCAGTGTGAGGTGTGTGTGGTATTAGAAGCGTGTGGGGCAGTGTGAGGTGCGTGTGGTATTAGAAGCGTGTGGGGCAGTGTGAGGTGCGTGTGGTATTAGAAGCGTGTGGGGCAGTGTGAGGTGCGTGGGGTATTAGAAGCGTGTGGGGCAGTGTGAGGTGCGTGGGGTATTAGAAGCGTGTGGGGCAGTGTGAGGTGCGTGGGGTATTAGAAGCGTGTGGGGCAGTGTGAGGTGTGTGTGGTATTAGAAGCGTGTGGGGCAGTGTGAGGTGGGATTATTTAATGTTCAGATTAAGTGGAATTATCACTGTTCTCTGCAGAATGATGAGGGTGAATGACACAAAGGAATGCCCATAGACTTTAACAGGAAAGTGGAATGCCCATAGAGAATAATGGAAATGTAATATTTGAATTGGAGACAAAACCATTTGATATATCTAATAAATATTTAGCAGACATACTCTCCAAACTCGGTAGGATTATTTTAAATTAAGATTAAGTGGGATTATCATTGGTTTCTATGGAATGACAAGAGGAATGATGCAATGGAATGCCTATAGACTATAATGGGAAGTAAACTCTGAGCTCATTTGCAGGTAAATCTATGTTATGTAGTACATTAATATGATAATCCCACTTAATCTCAATTTTAAATAATCCCACTGAATTTGAAGAGTAAGCCTTCTACAGATGTATTTGATATGTTGAATGGTTCAGGCACCAAATCATTTTACTTCCCATTATAGCCTATGGGCATTCCATCACCTTTGCATTCTATAGAAAACGGTTATAATCCAAGGTAATTTTCATTTTACAATATGCTACTCTACCCAGTGAACACTTGTGGTATAGGTTAATGTCCTACATAACACAGATTTACCTGCAAATGAGCTCATAGTTGACTTTCTATTATAGTCTAAGGGCATTCCACTCTGGTCCATTATTCTCTATGGGCATTCCACATTCCTGTTAAAGTCTATGGGCATTCCATTCTGTCATTCACCCTCGTCATTCTGCAGAAAACAGTGATAATTCCACTTAATCTGAACATTAAATAATCCCACTGAACTTGGAGAGTAAACCTGCTAAATAATTATTAGATATGTCAAATGGTTTTGTCTCTAATTCAAATATTACATTTCCATTATTCTCTATGGGCATGTCACTTTCCTGGTAAAGTCTATGGACATTCCATTCTGTCATTCCTTTTAGTAGGTCCCGTCACAGGGTACTAATGCATAGTGAATGCGATTGCTATAGGAGCTGATGTTAATATATATGAGTATACTGCACTATTTGCTTACTGTGATGCAGGTTCAGAGCTGCACATGATAATGGATTATCTCTTATAAGAATGTTATAGCTGAATATGTGCATGTCAGTATTGAATAGATAGATGTGTATTAATCTATAGGGACAGAATATCTTGTTACTATTCTATCTCTCAGACTGAAGGTCATGTACAGGTCCTTCTAAAAAAATTAGCATATTGTGATAAAGTTCATTATTTTCTGTAATGTACTGATAAACATTAGACTTTCATATATTTTAGATTCATTACACACCAACTGAAGTAGTTCATGCCTTTTATTGTTTTAATATTGATGATTTTGGCATACAGCTCATGAAAACCCAAATTTCCTATCTCAAAAAATTAGCATATTTCATCCGACCAATAAAAGAAAAGTGTTTTTAATACAAAAAAAGTCAACCTTCAAATAATTATGTTCAGTTATGCACTCAATACTTGGTCGGGAATCCTTTTGCAGAAATGACTGCTTCAATGCGGCGTGGCATGGAGGCAATCAGCCTGTGGCACTGCTGAGGTGTTATGGAGGCCCAGGATGCTTCACTGCGGCGTGGCATGGAGGCAATCAGCCTGTGGCACTGCTGAGGTGTTATGGAGGCCCAGGATGCTTCCATAGCGGCCTTAAGCTCATCCAGAGTGTTGGGTCTTGCGTCTCTCAACTTTCTCTTCCCAATATCCCACAGATTCTCTATGGGGTTCAGGTCAGGAGATTTGGCAGGCCAATTGAGCACTGTAATACCATGGTCAGTAAACCATTTACCAGTGGTTTTGGCACTGTGAGCAGGTGCCAGGTCGTGCTGAAAAATGAAATCTTCATCTCCATAAAGCTTTTCAGCAGATGGAAGCATGAAGTGCTCCAAAATCTCCTGATAGCGGCTGCATTGACCCTGCCCTTGATAAAACACAGTGGACCAACACCAGCAGCTGACATGGCACCCCAGACCATCACTGACTGTGGGTACTTGACACTGGACTTCAGGCATTTTGGCATTTCCCTCTCCCCAGTCTTCCTCCAGACTCTGGCACCTTGATTTCCAAATGACATGCAACAGTCCAGTGCTGCTTCTCTGTAGCCCAGGTCAGGCTCTTCTGCCGCTGTTTCTGGTTCAAAAGTGGCTTGACCTGGGGAATGCGGCACCTGTAGCCCATTTCCTGCACACGCCTGTACACGGTGGCTCTGGATGTTTCTACTCCAGACTCAGTCCACTGCTTCCGCAGGTCCCCCAAGGTCTGGAATCGGTCCTTCTCCACAATCTTCCTCAGGGTCCGGTCACCTCTTCTCGTTGTGGAGCGTTTTCTGCCACACTTTTTCCTTCCCACAGACTTCCCACTGAGGTGCCTTGATACAGCACTCTGGGAACAGCCTATTCGTTCAGAAATTTCTTTCTGTGTCTTACCCTCTTGCTTGAGGGTGTCAATGATGGCCTTCTGGACAGCAGTCAGGTCGGCAGTCTTACCCATGATTGCGGTTTTGAGTAATGAACCAGGCTGGGAGTTTTTAAAAGCCTCAGGAATCTTTTGCAGGTGTTTAGAGTTAATTAGTTGATTCAGATTATTAGGTTAATAGCTCGTTTAGAGAACCTTTTCATGATATGCTAATTTTTTTAGATAGGAATTTTGGGTTTTCATGAGCTGTATGCCAAAATCATCAATATTAAAACAATAAAAGGCTTGAACTACTTCAGTTGGTGTGTAATGAATCTAAAATATATGAAAGTCTAATGTTTATCAGTACATTACAGAAAATAATGAACTTTACCACAATATGCAAAATTTTTGAGAAGGACCTGTATTTGTCATTGCAGAAAAATGTTCAATAAAGATACTTCTGGTTTCACCCAGCCCGCTCCCTTCGCACATTGGAGTTTTTGACCATACTTTCAGCATATGTGCAACAATAGCACTGAGTTATTCTATAAAATGTATCTGTATAGCGCTACCTGCTGTTTGTTCTTTATCTTATTTCTTTGTCCTGCTCACCGAGATGGCCGCACATGCTCAGTTTTATCCTTCAACTGCCTCCTGAGCTGAGACACGCCCCCCGAGCTGTGATGGGGAGAGCTTCGAAACGCCTCCTGAGCTGTGATAGGCAGAGCTGCGACACGCCCCTTGAGCTGCAGCAGAAAAGACACTCCCCTTGAGCTGCCAACTTGATATAAATCTAGTACAGCAATGAATGGGGAGATCTCTGGATCCATGTGAGGTACAGGGCTGGTTCTAGCTTTGTTAGAAAGAGACTGTCATGTAATATACACTCACCTAAAGAATTATTAGGAACACCTGTTCTATTTCTCATTAATGCGATGATCTAGTCAACCAATCACATGGCAGTTGCTTCTATGCATGTTGGGTTGTGGTCCTGGTCAAGACAATCTCCTGAACTTCAAACTGAATGTCAGAATGGGAAAGAAAGGTGGGCTACAACAGCAGAAGACCCCACCGGGTACCACTCATCTCCACTACAAATAGGAAAAAGAGGCTACAATTTGCACGAGCTCACCAAAATTGGACTGTTGAAGACTGGAAAAATGTTGTCTGGTCTGATGAGTCTCGATTTCTGTTGAGACATTCAAATGGTAGAGTCCGAATTTGGTGTAAACAGAATGAGAACATGTATCCATCATGCCTTGTTACCACTGTGCAGGCTGGTGGTGGTGGTGTAATGGTGTGGGGGATGTTTTCTGGGCACACTTTAGGCCCCTTAGTGCCAATTGGCCATCGTTTAAATGCCACGTGCTACCTGAGCATTGTTTCTGACCAAGTCCATCCCTTCATGACCACCATGTACCCATCCTCTGATGGCTACTTCCAGCAGGATAATGCACCATGTCACAAAGCTCCAATCATTTCTAATTGGTTTCTTGAACATGACAATGAGTTCACTGTACTAAAATGGCCCCCACAGTCACCAGATCTCAACCCAATAGAGCATCTTTGGGATGTGGTGGAACGGGAGCTTCGTGCCCTGGATGTGCATCCCTCAAATCTCCATCAACTGCAAGATGCTATCCTATCAATATGGGCCAACATTTCTAAAGAATGCTATCAGCACCTTGTTGAATCAATGCTACGTAGAATTAAGGCAGTTCTGAAGGCAAAAGGGGGTCCAACACCGTATTAGTATGGTGTTCCTAATAATTCTTTAGGTGAGTGTATGATGTCTGATTTTAATTTTTTACATGTCATGGGATAACCCCTTTAATGGCAAAGTAGTCAGGAATCCCTAAGGCTAGGGCTGAGAGGGCTCTTCCTCAGTTAGGCCCCTTTCACAAGAGCGAGTTTTCCGCACGGGTGTGATGCGTGAAGTGAACGCACAGCACTTGCACTGAATCCTGACCCATAATTTCAATGGGTCTGTGCACATAAGACTTGTTTCTCACACATCATTTCTGCGTTACATTAGAATCGCAGCATGTTCTATATTCTGCGTTTTTCACGCAGCCCTGGCCCCATAGAAGTGAATGGGGCTTCAGTGAGAAACGCATTGTATCCGGATGCAATGTGTTTTTCACTGATGGTTGCTAGATGATGTTCTTTGTAAATCTTCAGGGTTTTCTTACGCATCAAAAACTGATCGCACCTGCGCAGAGAAAACTGAACCACTGAAAGTAAATGCAGGCAAAGTTGACTGAATTTGCTTGCAAAATGGTGCGAGTTTCACTGAACGCATCCTGACTGAATCCGTATCGTTAGTGTGAAAGAGGCCTTAATGTAAAAGACTGAGCCTTGTGAGTACATGAGATGGCATCATCTAGGGGATGTAGGAGTGATGAGGTACCCGCTTCCCTTCACAACAGTATCCCACCAGGCCCAACATTCCTAACTGTAGTTGGGGAAATAGTTTTCTGTATGTCCTTTCTCCTTTCATGATATGTGTTTGTGTTTGGAGGACAGTAGGGATGTCAGATTGGGATACTTCTGAATAGTTTGGAGATAGTTTGTGGGGGGGGGTCCAATTCCTCTGCTGTCAAACATTGTATGGGACTTCTCTGTGGGCATTGTTCACCAGAGGAGGGGGAAAAATTCTCATCTGACGGGTATGATTTGTTTTCTGTACAGATCCAGTGACTGAATCTCAGGCTCCTGATATGTGGGGTGATCTGGTGATATTAGAATACCTATGTGAATGACTATAATTTACAGGACCCTAGTGTCTAGATATCCTAGCTTTCCCTAACTTTTTCTCTTGGTAAAAGCAATCGTCTCTCGAAACAGGTTATTGTAGCTCATCGGTTGCTGGTGTGACAAGGAAGTTATACAATGGGAGCAGAAGGAGGTGGCGGCGCCTGTGGTTGAGCTGTGATTATCGGGGAAGATTAATGGGACTCCTGGGCAGGTGCTCATCATCAGAGTCTTACTATCCTACCACATACATTACCTCTCCTCTGCTTTCTTACCTCTTCTACTCTTCACTTACTCAAACACCTCTAACAAGGCTTTTACCTTCTCCTTCACTTCTTTCTTTTTCCATCCATTTCCTTTCTTTCTACTGGAACTCTCACAATTTATCCAAATACCCGGTCTTGGGCATTTTCCCTTCCTTTATACCTTCCACTGCCCATAGCACTGTTCCATAGCATTCACTCCCTGTGGGACTGACTTTACCTCAGTTTACCCACCTGAGTGTTTTGCCATTACTTTTTAAGTTTCCTCACAAAAATCCATAGCATTCACTCCTGTGGGTCTGTCTTTACGTCAATACACCCATCTGAGTCATTTTGCTATTTTGTGAGCCCATGATCCCCTCCTGATATGGTAGCTACACCTACTCGCCGGATCACCACACTGCCCCTTTTGGAGGAATGGATTCCTTAACACTGGTCTGTATGCCTTACAACGGCACCACGTTTTCCGGTATTGAGTTCCGTCATAGGGGCTCAATACCGGAAAAAAACGCTTTAGTTTTGTCCCCATTCATTGTCAACTAAGCAGAACTGAATGCTCCAAAAATGTATTCCGTTCCGTTTAGTTGCGTTCCCATACCAGAGAGCAAACCGCGACACCTCTGCCACAATAGAAAATGGATCCGTCCCCCATTGACTTTCCATGAAGTTCATGACGGATCCGTTCATAACAGATGAAGATGGTTATATTATTAGTAACAGAAGCGTTTTTGTTGGACTCTGCCAGATCCAGCAAAAACACTAGTGTGAAAGTAGCCTAAACAAGTCTTGAAGCCCACCCCCCCTCCCACACCTTGTACTGGAGTGTCCTTAAGAACTTTGCCATGTAGGGATACACATGACTTATGATGGCCTAAGGCTACTTTCACACTGGCGTTTATCTTGCACGCAGTGTTTTTTGTCCGGCCGCCTTTCGGCATATTTGCCGTGCTGTGGCCGGGTCTACCCCGCTCCCCATTATATTGAATGGGGCCGAGTGGACTTCCGGCAGCACACGGGTGTACACTGTAGTACAGATACGGCATGGGAGTAAACAATAGTGTGAAACTGGCCTTAAGGGGGAACTAGACCTAAGAAAAGTGGTATTGCCAAGAATTGCATGAATTTTTGGTTCCTCAGCTATCCTATTGTATTGTAGTGACCTCACAGTCTCCTCTACCATACAAGACCAGAAAACCACACATTTCAGGTAACAGTTTATTTGCACATATAAAACTACATCTGGGAAGAAAAATAGCCCACCATTATATCAATAATTAAGGCCAAGAGCTGACTTAAGGGCACCGCGGTTGGATTCACTGGCATCTGACGTCTACCAGGGAACAACTTTCTTATCACTGACCAGCTCCCCATATGGTGAATCCGCTGAAACAGGAAGAAGGGCCAAATATACTGGGGTAACAGCACCTTCATCTGGGGACTTGGTAGCATTTGGACCTGCCATATCAGTCCTCACCCACCCTGGGCAGCAGGCATTAAGTAGAATGCCCTCTCCCTTCCTGGTCTCCTTTAACTGACGAGCTTGAATTCTGGACAACACTGTTACACCGATTTTGGACACCCCATAAGAAGTGTTTGGCCAGCCCTTTTCTTGATGGACTCCGTTTTTGGCATCTTCCACAAACTTTTGCATCAGCTTCACCAGCTCGTCCTCAGTGATTGTGTCACTGCGGAACTTCTCCTGAAGTTCATGGCTGCACTTGGCGAGTGCGGAGGGGCTGACCATGCTGGAGACATTGACAACTCTTCCTGTAAGAGAACAAATATATGGCGTTTATGAAGCACCATGGGAAATTAATGCCGACTGTAAGCTATTTACATGATGTCTATGGGGGCTATAAACCATCATCTTTATCCTGATGTTGGGTGGGATTTCTCCTTCCTGATGCTATTGTTCCCCACTGTGTTAAAGGAGGTACATGGCAACCGCTCATCTCCCCTAGGCCCCCATAAAATTATTCCAGCTGAACTGACCATCTTAATTAAAGCGGTTATCCAATGGCAGGGGGGGGTGGGGACGCGCTGGTGACGCTAGGGGGGCTCGTCCCCGTCTGCCATTGCTCAGGATAGGTCATCAATACCTGACTGGTGGGAGTCAGACACCCGGCACCCGTGACGATCAGCTGTTTGAAGAGGATCGGCACGTCCTCCTCTCAGCTTACCAAACACAGCGCCGTACATTGTATAGTGGCTGTGCTTGGTATAGCAACTCAGCCCCATTCACTAGAATGGGACTGAGCTGCGTCTAGGCCATGTGATCGATGAACGTGAGGTCACTGGCCTAGGAAGGGCCTACAGCGCTCATGGCTTTAAACAGCTGATCAGTACTGGGAGAATAAGTCATCAATATTACACACCTGGACAACTCATTTAAATAGTCCATTCCCATCACTGTATACTTACCATTTGGTTTAATCAGTGGAAGAAGCTCATTGGAAACATCTAGAGTGCCAAAGAAGTTGGTCTTCAAAGTAACTTCTGCTTGGGTGGCAAATGGGGTTGTGTCAGCAACTGGAAAAATCGAACATGGAAACATGAGATTTGGGCCATGTTTAGGTCCAGTAAGTTGTATACTTTTGGTACGTCATCAATGAAGAGTAACAGACATGTGTGATTAATTTTCTACCAGGAACACAAGGACAAGGCCCCATCAACTGTTCTTGTTATCAGTGGGGGCCATTCATAGCCTATCAATTTAACTAAGGGCTCATGCACACAACCATTGTTGGCGGGTCCACAATAAACGGGCACGGGACGTTTGTGCATCACATCACGGATGTGAACTCATTCAGGTAATGAGTCCACAATCCGAAAGGTACGGTGCGGAACGGAGGCACAGAACCCTAAGGAAGCACAACGGAGTGCTTCTGTGGTTTTCCGTCTATCCCTTTACACCGATTTTTTTGCGGTACAGATGGATCACAGACCTATTTAAGTTAAATGGATCTGCGTCTGTCTGTGCCAGCCACATGGATGGTGCCCGTGCATTTGTGGTCCCCAATACATGGAACAGGCAGCACATGTTCGTATGTATAAGCCCTAATGACATTGTGGAAAAAACCTTTTGTAGTAAAAGGATACAGAAAGTAAAATAAATTATACAAGTAAAGAATAATAAAAGGATGTGTTTGTAGACTGTGGTACTTCTGGTTCCTCAGCAATGTCTAGTCGGGGAAATCACAAGCAGATGTTCTATGGATTTCTTCTTTACACTAAACAGACTTGTTTTACTTCCATCCCACTCAGCATGAAGGTTAGTGGCCCACGCATGTAGCCACATTAGGGATCCATGTTGAAACATAGTGCCTGTAGCTAGGGTAATAAAAGGAATATGCACAGCCAATGGACACATTGAAAATCCCAAATTCTTACATAGGGCATCAGATTATTTCCTGATTCTTCACAGATCCATATCAAAACATGAAGAACACGTTGTACTTCTAAAGGGGTTCTCCAGGACTTAGGACAGGCCATCAATATCAGATAGGTGAGGGTCCAACACCCAGCACAACCACCAATCAGCTGTTTTCAGGAGCTCGGGGGCCAGAAACAGCTAATCGGCAGAGGGCCCGGAGTCCGACACATGCCAATCTCATCTTGATGACCTCTCCTAAAGATAGTACATCAATAATTGGAACTCATGGTTGCTACAGGAGAAGGCACTTAATTGGACATCCTTGAACATCCAAGAATCCTACACCAACATGTAGAAACTGAAATGAGACAATTAAGCCAGCAATGCCCCAAAAAGGATTGTTACGCCCACAAAAATGGCCACTATGAGGCCGGGCTTGCATAAGCCCTGCCCCTTTCACAGCCCAGTTGGCGAGATTATTCCGGCAAAATTGGAATTGTGCTATGATTTTTCACCATTAAAGGTCTTCTGTCTTCATTTCCTCTAAGAGATCTCAAAAGATAGAGGGTGTCCGATGAAGTGGCATCAAGCGTAAGAAACCGCCACTAATAAAGTACGTCTTCTCGAAGCTCTAATATTGAGCGGTGGAGAATCTTGAAATAATCTGATGCTCCTTGTGAGAATATTCTATTGCTCGAGGAGTCTGAAGTAGGTTCTGTAAGCTTTCATCTAGTTCTAGGGTGTAGCTGAGCCTGGACTTTAGTCTCACACAGATTTCAGCTAAACAGAGTTTTTTGTTTTTTTTATGGTGTGCCCATTCTGTCCCTCCGCACTTCTCCTATTTTATATGGACGCCATGTGCCATCACAAGGCATAAGGGAGTATACAGCAATGCTTCTAAGGCACAAATCTTTCCTGATTCCAATGACCAATGCTGTTTTCAGTATGGACCCCAGAGATACAATCCAGTGGGGCCCCATGTATGGTATGGAACTGTGATTGGATAGGATTAAAACCCCCATGGGAGCTGAAATTAGCATCTGTTAATTTAGTGTCCTAAATAGAAAAAAAACTACTTTATGATAAAATGTGAGAAGGCAAATAAAACCAGAAATACAAGTTATAGAGAAAACCCAGCTCAGCATGACTGTGCATTTATACAGCTACCAAGACAAGAGCGCCGTCCCCTCTAATCATCACGCTATGGCCTCCTGAGCTTCCAGATCTGGCAGGACAGTCCCGGATTGTGAGGAGGGCATCACTGGGGCCATTCTTACTGCAAGGGATGCACTAAGGGGGCACCATGATTGCGAGGGGGACAGCAAGTAGACAAAACTACTGCAAAGGTGGGCACCAAGGGGAAATAACTACTGTAAAGGGGTATCATTACTATGAAGACTGTGCAGAATCACGCATGTATGGAGAGAAATTGGGAGGGGTTAGAAGCATGGCAGAAAGTTATGAAAATACGGAACCACACTCGCGGAAAAATTTGTCCCTGTCTAGTGGTCTTTACTTTTACGATGTGGATCACAGGTGACAGCATGCAGCAGTATATTGCCTTGCACCATTTCCATTAACATCAGTGGGGTCTGTCGGCACCAGTTCTGTATGTCATTTTACAGACCTGGCGCTTAATTCCTTTATTATTTTTTATTTTGCTTTTCTGGTCCTAGACCAGAAGAGAAAAATGGAAAATATGCCAGATATGTGAACTTACTCATAAGTGGCAAGGACTTACCTTTAAATGCAATTCCTGCGTTATTGATCAGCACGTCCAGACCGCCATACTTTGCCTTCAGGAAATCCCGCAGAGCCCGGATACTGGTCAGGTCATTGATGTCCAGCTGATGGAAGAGCGGGGACAACCCTTCCTTATTCAGGGCCTTGACAGCTTCTTCTCCAAGGTTGGGGCTCCTGGCTGTCAGATACACGTCTCCCTGGAACTGCTTGCACAAGGCCTTGACCACAGCTAGCCCAACTCCTTTATTGCCCCCTGTGACTAATGCAACCTTCACCCCAGCCATGCTGATAGTGACTGCAACAATGTGCACGAGAAGAGCGAAGGAAATGCACAGTGCAGGAGGCAGACAGGGCTTGTACTCACAGGAGGCAGTGATGGCAAACTGCTCCTCCCTGCAAGGCCAGGGCTGAGGCCTGCCTCCTTCTTATAGAGCTGTGTGATGCTGCTGCCATCTGCTGGTCACAGAGGTGAACTACTGTACTAGGTTATGCACATATTCACACTGAAGTGACATACCCACTTCTCACACAAAGTTAGGGATATTCGGCTTTCGGGTGAAATTAATGGAAAACGTAAACAGTTCACGCTATAGTGATATTGTATCATGAAAGTAGGACATTTAAGTGGAAGCAGTAAAGGTGATTTCCTAATCTCAAACAATTTATTGAAACAAAAGCCAACACCAGTGCTGGGTATACCCCCACAAATAATGTCACTGTCTCAGTAACTTGTCATGTGGCCTTGAGCGTCAATTACAGCTTGACAACGACGTCTCCTGCTGTTCACAAGTCGACTTATTTTCTGCTGAGGCATGGCATCCCACTCTTCTTTAAAGGACGGCCCTCAGGTCATTGAGATTCTGGGGCAGGGGCGTAACTACCATAGCGGCAGACCCTGCGACTGCTATGGGGCCTAGACCAAGAGGGGGCCCAGTCTTAGTTGGGAATATCTACTCTTCTACTGGAGGTGAAAACTTGGTCAGGACTCTACCCTCTAAAGGAACAACTTTAAGCAAATGAGTGTCATGGCTGTGTCACGGTCTTGTTGTTGTGAGCAGTGAGATGCTAGCCATGCATGCTGGTTGCCAGTGGTAACGCGTTGTGGTACAGCATGTTTGTGCTTTCCGCCTTCCTCTGGTTCTTTCCCTGTCTGGTGCTGGGGGGGTTAACTTCTTGGCTAGGTTTGTTATGGGTGTGGCCTCATGGCTCTACTTAATCTGGTGTTGTGAGAATGAGGTCAGTAGTTCTCCAGCCTTGGTGTGTGCTGGAGCTTTGCTCCTGCCCTGGATAGTCCATCCTTCCAGTGTGAGGGCCACCTAGTTAGACATCAAGGTCATCTGATGTCATCCTTATGTATTTTCCCCTTTATTCCCTTGTATATGTTTTGTGAGGGTTTATGTATAGGGTGTGTTATGTCTAGTGTTGTGTTACATGTCTGGTCTGTGTGGTGTGTTGTCCGGCTTGGATGCTAGACATATTCCCTGTCTGTTTTGTGCCTTCGGTGAGAGGGCTCCCGGGTTCCCCGGAGGGGGAACTACAAGTCAGTGAGCAGCTCTGCCTGGTGCCGCCATGCATCCTGTCCGCATGGGGACCATGTAGTCATCGGTGTTGGTCTTCCTCCCTGTTGCTGCGGGAGGTAAGTGCTTGTTGTTCCGGAGTGTTGTTGTATCACTGGGTTCTTACCTGCCAAGCCAGTTGCTGCTCACTGGCTCCCCTTATCTTTGCTGCCTGGCCTGTGGAGACTCCTGTTCGTCCATGTTGTAGAGGAACAGGTTGTCTCTTGTTCCTGACCTTGATTTCAGGGATTATCAGGGCGACTTAGGGACCGAGGTTACTGTGTATGAGCCCTCCTTCCATCTGGGTTCGCTCATACGATTAGGAGTCAGGGCGAGGATCAGGGTTACAATAGGAGGTGACCTGCTCCCTTTTCCTGGCATCCAGGCCTAGTTGCTTCCCCGTTTACCCACAGTGGGGAGTTTTCCCCCACTCCCCACTGTGACAATGAGGGAAGACAGCCACGTAAAGGGGACGTGCACACATACAAACACCTCGTGCACAACAAATACAAGGCACACCTACATAGACAGGTTGCCAGGTGCAACCGCATACAATGACAGCGAGCAGCCTAGCAACCAGCTCCAGCTGCTCTACTGCCACATACCTTATGTTGCCAGCGGCAACCACAGGTGAGGCAACATACTTCAGCCCTTACCTGTGATTGACAACAACCCCAGACCGCAGGCAACTGCCTGCGGTTCAGGAGTCACGGCCATAACCATGGTCGTGACAATGGTAGTGTCAACGGTGTCTCCTACCTTGGTACGGCTGGACGCCTGGATCCTGGCTCACTTGCAATAAATTGAGTGTGGTCAGTAGGAGTAATGGTGGAATGATTGAGATCCAAACAGGAGATATAATCCAACTTGTCTTTACTTAATGGCAACAGATATCCAAACGAGTTACAGCAATAGTCTTTTCGGGTCCCAGCAGGTATTGGCAATATGCGGCAGGAATTTACATCTATTCTGCTTCTTGTCATATGCCTAAAGAGTCTGGCAGGTATTTATCTTCTGCTCTGTCTGACTTCTGCTTGTAGTGGGCCTGACTAGCTGAGGAGGAATTTGGCTTCTCCTGGACTCTGGATATGTACTCACAGCACTGCTCGCAGGGAATGATGTCGTCCTGGAGATCTGAAGTTCTGGAGGTTGTTGCTTGCTTGTCACCAGCTAGGTAAATGACTCAGGCTGGGAAGATGGATCCTTGCCTCAGCAGAGGCGGGATCCAGGGTTGGGATCCCTGGTTCTGGGAGCTCCTACCAACACAGCTTGCCCCTGACAGGGGTGGCTGGTACACTAACTAAACTTCCTCTCCTCCTCATGAGACAGGACATGGGAACGTCCCACTTCTGCTCACACAGGGGAGGCTAGGCTGGAATGGGCTATTCCAGGCTAGATATACTAACTGGCAATGGTCTGCTACATATTGCTGCCACCTGCTGGCGGACAGGGAAATTACAGCAAATACATAATACAGGCCTAGAAAATACACATAATGGAAAATGCAAAGTTTGACTACACAAGATGACAATAAATATACACTTGACATATTGTAGCAGGGAGACAGAGTTTAGTGACATACTCTGGGATGTTACATATGCCTTTCTCTGACTCTTCCAGTCTCTCTGTGGCCACTTCTGTCTGAGAACATCCTGCTTGAAGCCTCACAAAGGCGAGGTACTGTCAATCAATTGTTAGGTGTCGTCTTGGTCTCATGATGTCAGAATATGAACCGCATGATGAGGAGGACTGTTTAAATACCAATTCTAATTGAACAAGGAAATCTATTGGGCGATTCATGGAACAGCAATTTGTGCAAAAAGTACTGAAACGTTGAACTGTTGGACATGTGCATTCAGACGTTTAGAGAAGGTCCATTAAAGGGGTTACCCAAGAGTATAAAAAGCTCTCCCATTGATGCCCGGGTATATGGGGGAGCTTTTTATACTATTGGATAACCCCTTTAAGTTCACTTGTAAAGGTTAGAGTGCATTTTAGGTTCATCCTGAAATTTCACCTACAACCAAGTATCTCTAACTTTTTGTGAGTAGTTTATTTGCCCAATTTCTATGGACCCAATATATACAGAATTGTAATTTTCCAATCATTACACCTATTATTAACGAAGTGCGTCCATGGGCCGCGGCATATATCCGTGCCAGACGTTCACTGGGCAAGATTAATCAAACACCAGTGCAAGGATAAAGTGGAGTGGTCGTCCATAGCGATTAATTTTAAGAGGCCCTTTGGAAAAGCAGCAACCTAATTGGATGCCATGAAGAACTACATCCCTTTTTTTTATTGCATAGGCTTTCATAAATCTCCTCTTCTGTTCTTAGGAGAGGCAAACCAAAAAATAATGGAGTCGTAGACATGATGGAGTGTTAAAGGGGTTGTCCTACCATACTACATGATCACTTATCCACAGGATAGCTATCCGATCGGTGGGGGTACGACCACCGACACCCCATTGATCACGAAAATGGGGGACCTCGAGAGAGTGGAGAGATGGTCCCACCTCTGTGTGTCTGCCCGGCATGCGGGTCCTCAGTAGCGGTCAGACCCGCCACCTGTTCAGGGGACCCAACAATCAGATATGGATAAAAATGGTGGCAACAGATCTGTCATATAATGGAAAGGACCAGCGCCCGATGGCCTCTTTATTGGGGAGATTTATCAAAACTGGTGCAAAGGAAAACTAGCTTAGTTGCCCATAGCAACCAACCAGATTCCATCTTTCATTTTTGAGTGCTCCTTTGAAAAATGAAAGCTGGAATCTGATTGGTTGCTATACTATAGGCAGCTAAGCTACTTTTCCTTTACACCAGTTTTGATAAATCTCCATTGATTTTTTTTTAACTAAATCTGCGACGGAGGTCTCCAATACAGTCTCCGACAATGCCACTGCAAAAAAGTGACCTCCCAGCACAAATGCGCTACCCATTTTTCATGCTCCTCTTTAACCGCCTCTATTTTGGGTACATGTTCCCCATATATGAATTTAATGCACCTTTTAACGCCATTTTTGAGGAAGTTTTACACCATATAGAAAGTATACACCCTTTATAGATCCCTGTCACCACTAGGCTACAAATTCCAGCAAGCCTTGTCATTTATCGCCCACCACATGACATGGTGCATAATTTCTACACAATCTGCTTTGCGAGACTCTGGAAAGATGGCGGCCCGTTGTCAGCGGAGACACCGCACGGAATACAGACACTATAGTCTTTAGCTCTAGCACCGCGTTGTCCGTGACGTCACACAACTGTATCCAATGAGGCGTTTAGGCGGAAGTATCGGTCCCCGGAAGTAAAGTTGTGTCTCCCACATGGACGCTGCTCTTGGAGTCCTCACCTCCAGATCGGTGGAGATGTAAGCCTGTGTCCTGTCATGTGAAACTTGATGATAGCTCAGTGTAAATGGCCTGTAATCCGGGACTGACCACAGCTGAGGGTTCGTTCCAATTATCCAGTCTGGAATCCAGGGGAAGCTGCTGTGTTTAGCTGCTTTGTAGTCTGGATACATTGTAACAAGGCTGCAGCTGTGTGACGTGGTCTTGAAAATGATGAGGAATTAACCTTAAATTCCGAAACCCCTTTTTTACAGTATAGGCTACTCACCTGGTACCTGTCTGACAACTACCTCCCTCCGCTCCTCTGTGCACATGAATGCTCGGCTCGGCTGAGCATGCATGTGCTATAAACAGGGAGAAGAAGATCAAGTGCCTGATCCTTATCTCCCCTCACATCAGCCATCATGGGCGAGTTGGGAGGTCCCTCCGAAATCAACGGGTTCATCCAATCTATGTGCACAACCAGCTGTAGGGGGGCGTCCACACAGGATGTGATTTGTGGTGTGAGAGGTCATATTGCTAGGATAGGCCATTGCTTCGATCAGCGGGGTGCACAACCGATACCGAGAAGGAAGGGGTCCTATTCCAGAAGTGGGACCCCCACTGATCAGAGTGTGCTAGTGATCTGCTATAATGTTCCTGCCCCTGTGGACAGTCATTGAGCTGTCAGACCGTACCGGAGCCCCTGTGTCCAGCCACCCATAGGCCACGTGCTGATATTCGTCTTCTGCGTTTTATTAAAAGGTACAAACCAGTATGAAGAATGAGTCCTAAACGAGGGCGGACGGGCAGGAGGAGGCGGAGGAGAGGGCCGGAGACATCTACAGGTAACATCAGACCAGGACCGGGTCTTATCTACAGGTACAGAGGTTCTCGGGCAGCACCAACATGTGTCACAGCGCTGTATGTTCACATCGGCCCTGCCCCAGTGAGCTTACAGTCTAATTTCTCTATTCCAGGGACTCACATGCCCATAATTCATAGGAAGCCTGTTAAATGGGTCACTTGTGCCCAGTTAAAGGGCATCTGTCGGCAGATTTCTGTTCACTGTTAGTCCCTGCTGTGTAAATGACCCCCGGTGTGCACAGGAGTGAGATGGGCCAGGTGTGTGACCTGTAATAAATTTGGCGCGTCTTGTGACAGGCCACGTGCCACGAAAGAGAATCTACAGCCATTGATAAATGAAACTTGAAATAACCCTGACGAGGATCCTGAAAATGGGGAGAAGGAAACACCGACACAGAACGCGGCCTCCCCTCGCCGCTGAAGACGGGCGCAATAGAAGGTCTACAAGATCGTCTCCAGTCCATTTCCAGCAGCGAGGAGATCGCTCTGTGTGGGTGCTATTCTCTCCTCCTTCTAGCGATCGGCGGGGGTCTCAGCGCACCGATCTACACAAGCTTTTCTAAAGTACAGGGACACTTTAAGGGCTCATTCACATGACCGTATGTATTTTGCAGTCCACAAAACACGGATACGCAAAAAAAACAAAAAAAAAAAATATCTGTGTGATGTCCGTGTTGCATCCGTTATACGGATCCCTTGTAACGATGCCTGTCCTTGTCCGCAGAATGGACAAGAATAGGACATGATCTATTTTTTTTTTGCGGAACGGACTTGCGGACATACGGAAATGTTCTGTTTGAAGTGAATGGTTCCGCATACGGGCTGCAAAAAAACGGAACGGACACGGAAAGAAAACACGATCGTGTGCATGAGCCCTAAGGGGAATGTCTGTGAAGGGAAGGGGTTGTAGGACCGGAGTCATTTGCTGTTATCCCCTGTAGTGAATCAGAGTCATGGAAGGCCATACATCCAGCTGATGAGGTGGATGAAGGAGAGAGGATTCCGGGACAAGCGACTCAGGACGGCCCATTTTCCAGGTAAATCACAGTCTGCCCTATAGGGGGATCATGCACACGACCGTATGTATTTTGCGGTCCGCAAAACACAGATGACGTCCGTGTGCATTCTGAATTTTGCGGAACGGAATAGCCGTCCCCTAATAGAACAGTCCTATGCTTGTCCGTTATGCGGACAATAATAGGACGTGTTCTATTTTTTTGCGGAACGGACATGTGAACATACGGAAACAGAATGCACACGGAGTAACTTCAGTTTTTTTGCGGACCCATTGAAATCAATGGTTCCGCATACCGTCCGCAAAAAAACCTGTAACAGACGCGGATAGCCCTAAGGAGGATATGCAATTCCTTAAAGGGAACCTGTCACCGGGATTTTGGGTATAGAGCTGAGGACATGGGTTGCTAGATGGCCGCTAGCACATCCGCAATACCCAGTCCCCATAGCTCTGTGTGCTTTTATTGTGTAAAAAAACCGATTTGATACATATGCAAATTAACATATAAGAGTCATATCTTACTTGTGTGACCAGAGAAGAGTCATATTTTCAAGATCTGACTCATCTCAAGTTAATTTGCATATCTATCAAACCGTTTTTTTTTTACACAATAAAAGCACACAGAGCTATGGGGACTGGGTATTGCGGATGTGCTAGCGGCCATCTAGCAACCCATGTCCTCAGCTCTATACCCAAAATCCCGGTGATAGGTTCCCTTTAAAGGTTTTGTCCACTCTAGAGATGAGCAAATTGATTCGTACTAATTCATCTCATCAGCAAGAGTCCTTCGGGGGGGCCATCAATAGTCAAGGAGTGGACTAGTGATTTGTCTCATCAAGAGTCCTTCACCTGTGAGGGGCTGCCCCCCCTGATGAAGAAGCTCCCCCCGCTGCCTGATTGACCGGGATAGACATCCTCCGAGTAGCGGCACAATCGCTGTTTCGGAAGCAGAGCCTTTGTGCTTGTGTCGCTACTCGGAGCGGAGGCGAGATTGTCAGGCCTGGGGGAGATGTCCGTTGCTGTCAATCAAGCAGCGGGGGCAGCCCCCCACAGGTGAAGGACTCTTAATGAGACAAATCGCTAGTCCTCTCCTTCACTATTGATGGCCTATCCTCAGAACAGTTCATCAGTATTGGATCGGCGGCAGTCCCATTTCCGACAACCCTGCCAATCAGCTGTTGTGCAGTAGCCCTGGTGCCTGAGCTACACAGCGCCATCCATTTTGTAGTGGATGGAGCTGGTTACTGCAGCGCCGCTTCCAGTCTCCTGTGGATCCCCTATTAGGACATATGCATGTCATGGGGGCAGGGCTCCCTGCTTGGTACCCACCTGCACAGGCCAGAAAAGAGCTTTGGTCTGAAGAGCAGCTCCTGTTGTGGTGGGCTCAAGCTTTTCATGTATTACCTGGACGGAGGTCCATCAATGCCTGGCAAAAGGAACTGTTTGCTGCAGGGGCCGGAATCTGATGCGTCAACCTCTTTAATCATCTCCTGCCGTTTTATGCATTCAGCTGCTGTGCAGACTACAAACAAGCCCTGTGTAGTCTGATCCTCCTTTCCATTTAGGCCGTGTTCCGTGGCCGAGAGCGGTCCGTGGTATGCCGGGCTGGATTCCTGTTCAGAGCAGGAGCGCACGGCGTCATTGGTTGCTATGACGCCGTGTGCTTAATGCCACCGCTGCACTACAGTAATACGCTATACGAGTGTGTTACTGTAGTGCAGCGGCGGCATGAAGCGCACGGCGTCATAGCAACCAATGACGCCATGCGCTTCTGCTCTATACAGGAATCCAGCCCGGCATACCACGGACCGCTCTCGGCCACGGAACACGGCCTAAATGGAAAGGAGGATCAGATTACACAGGGCTTGTTTGTAGTCTGCACAGCAGCTGAATGCATAAAACGGCAGGAGATGATTAAAGAGGTTGACGCATCAGATTCCGGCCCCTGCAGCAAACAGTTCCTTTTGCCAGGCATTGATGGACCACGGCCGTGTGCATTCGGCCTTACTGTGACAAGTAGGAGACCATCTCCCACCCTGGTTTCCCCGTCTAACACCTGCTTATAATTATCTCCTAGATACGGGGAGGGGGCTGATGACCACCCAGCTGCTGCAGGTAGGTGATGATGCACTTTCAGCAATAAGTAATATAGAGTTTGCAATTAGATAGGTAAATAGTTAATATGCACATATTTTCTTCTCGGGTCAGATTTAGCGTCTGATGCACTGATTTAACGTTTTTCGCCCTGGACGATTTGTCATTTTTTACTCCCTGCGGATCCGTAACTTTTTTTATTTATCCGTTCACATAGTCGTATTTATGAGAGACATTCTAATGGAATCATTTACTATTGCATACAATGTAGTGGGAAGCTGGAAAAAAAAATCCAACTTGGGTGAAATTGGGAAAAAAAAACACAATTCCACCACAGTTTTATGGATTTCGTTTTTATGACGTGCACCATACGGTAAACCTGACCTGTATTCTCCGGGTCAGTACAATAGTGTTGCCACAATGCCAACATTTTGATTCGATTTTGATACCAAGAAAAAGTATTGTGATACACGATACCATTCAATACCATGCATAAAAAATAAAATAAAAATACCCACACAATAACCTCAGTTTTTTTTTTTTTTTACAAAGTGTCAATTGCCCATTATGTGAGTAGTTCCTTGATGGGGTCACTTACTAATAATGTGAGGCACATGGAAGTCTAAATTGATAAAACCATGTGCCTCACGTTGATAATAACCCCGTCAACTACATCCTTACATAATGAACAACATGGGGTTAATGTGAGATACATGATGGGGATACTTACTGTTAATGTGAGGCAAATGGTTTTATCAATTTGGACCTCAGTTTCTCACATTCACACGACCATATAAACGGGTTCTCACCCGTTCCGCAATTTTGCGTAATGGGTGCGGACCCATTCATATCAATGGGGCTGCATAAGATGTGGACAGCACACCATGTGCTGTCCGCATCCGTAGTTCCGTTCCGCAGCCTCACAAAAAAGATAGAGCATGTCCTATTCTTGTCGACAATTGCGGACAAGAATAGGCATTTCTATCACAGTGCCGGAACGCACACGGGCTGGTATCCGTGTTTTCTGGACCGCAAAACACTACGGTTGTGTGAATGCACCCTAATAGAAAGTATCCCCATCATGTATCTCACGTTAACCCCATGTTGCCCATTATGTGAGGATGTAGTTGACGGGGTTATCAACGTGAGGCACATGGTTTTATCAATTTAGACTTCCAAGTGCCTCACATTATTAGTAAATGACCCCATCATGTACCTCACATTAACCCCATGTTGCCCATTATGGGGTTAATATTGATGTCAAGGCACATGGAGGTACTAAAGTAATAAGACCCTGTGCCTCACATTAAGGGCTCATGCACACAAACGTTTTTTTGAGTTCCGTATACGGGCCGTATTTTGATTCCGTATACGGAACCATTAATTTCAATGGACTGTGTTTTGTCCGCATCCGTTGCTCCGTTCCGTGGCCCTGCAAAAATTATTAGGCATGTCCTATTCTTGTCCGTTTTGCGGACAAGAATAGGCATTTCTATATTGGGCCTCCTGTTCCTTTCGGCAAATTGCGGAAGGCACACGGGCAGCATCCGTTCCGCAAAAAAAAACACGTCACGGTCGTGTGCATGAGCCCTTAGAAAAGCATTCAGCACATACCTATAAAAACCCCAGGGCTCCATAGGAACTACAGCTCCAAAACTCCTGGTTTCTTCAGAGAGACCAGAGCTTTCAGAGCGAACCAATGGCTCCCCCAATTGCTGCTCGCGGGTGCCCATGTTTTCTGCTGTCAGGTGCCACAATTGACCACTGCATCTGAAGGTTTAAATATCTTCAATGGGCGTTATTGCCAATCGTAGACATTAGCCCCGAGTATTTGCCGTGTAAAACAGCAGACTTCCGCCGTACATTTATGAACTTTAGGTGTCCAGGCTGCTTCCGTAGGGTTTTGCCAATTTCTGTGTGGTGGGATTGTGTCTTGTGTATCTTCTGATGGATCCGATGATAAGTTCAGGTGAATTTTGCTTTTAAAAAGGTATTACAAGTTATCCGCAGGATAGGGGATAACTATTAGATGAGTGGGAGTCCTACTCCGATCATCAGAGCCCCCAGAAATGAACGGAGCATTCAACCGTCGCTTCATCCATCACTATAGGAGTTCTGTAGATTGCTGATCGCAATCCCCAGAACTCACATAGAGATGAATGGACTGGTAGTGCGCATGCACAGCCTGCCACCTCCTTCATTTTGGGGGTCTCCAAGGGGTAAGAGGTGCTTGTTCTCCCCATCGGTGGAGATCCCAGTTGTAGGGCCCCACCCAGTGTAATAGTTATCCCTTAGCCTGTGGATAGGGAATAACTTTTAACAACTGGAATATTCCTTTAAGGGACCTAAACCCCAGTTTACCCGATCTCTGTCCTCTTCCCAGCCAGGAGAGCTGATCATCTCCCTGCCAGAATCTTGCCTGCTCACCACCAGCACGGTCCTCACCAGTTACCTTGGCAAATATATCCACGGGTAAGCATTTCATGACTCCATGTTGGTTTTTCAGGTATCGACATAAAACTTAGCATCAATATCAGTACTGTATGTCAATTCAGTTTTCAATTTCAATGCCAATTCTAGTGAGTGGACCACTTATGGCTACCATGACTAGAAGGGCACGTGGGCTGCTGTCCTGGGGGTTCTCTGCTAATTCCTACTTATTAGAAGAATCCCTTGACCATAAACCGATCACAAAGTGACCCTCTGCTGGGACCTCCAATGATCATGTCATCTGTGGGGAGACCTGCTCTGCAGCGCCACCATAGGTGAAATGAAGCATTACAAAGTGCCCATTGAAATTGATGGATGTGTAATACAGGACGGGTCCTACAGGGCAGGAGAACTATGAAGGTCATTTATTAAGACGAGCGTTTTAGACGCCGTGTCCCCTGCATCCCGCTAACCTACCAACTGTATGTCGGGGGCGGTAGGAGGTTTGGAAACAAGACAATAGATCTTTTTCATTAAGACTATTTGCAAAGTTGCTTTATGGTTCAGTTTAGATAAATTGGGAGATTAGAGGGGTTGGCCAAGATTTTGATACTCATAACCCATCCTGAGGATCAATATCTGATCAGACTCCCCGCACCCCCGCTAATCAGCTGTTTCGCACAGTTGCCGATGCAGGAACCACACGGCGCCATCCATTGTGTGGTGGACGGAGCATACCTTAGTGGGAGCAGCACTGCATTTACCAGCTCCTTCCACTTCACAATAGACAGAGCTCTGTACTTCCGGTGCTGGAGCTGCTGCAGAACAGCTTATTGGCGGACTGTTAGATTGCCACTTTTAAACATGACATAACTACTATAAAGAGGACCTGTCGCGTGCTGGCAGAAGTTCACCAGCACCGAAAGCGGTGAAAGAAGTCAAAATTTGCCGGAGATGAGACAAGGACTTATTTCCAGAGGCATCGGATGTATGTGCATCTGAGGCAGGGACAGTACGCCTCACTGCGCTGTGCATGCGCGATACCTATGTGCAGGTCATGGCAGTGACATCGCTATGCTCCCACATGCAGTTGTCATTCAGAGCCATGAACATCCAGGCTCAGCAGGTTTAGTATTCATCATGAGGACCAAAGGACAAGCTCATCTCGGGAGCATCAGACCAGCATCATTGCCATTTATGGAGCATTTTTATGTTTTTTGTCTAGGTGGCGCCCCCCTGTGTCCCCTTTGCTGGCTCTGTGCACGTTCCTGGTCTTGGAGAAGTACCTTGGAGATCAGTCCCCATGGAAGCCGTACTTGGACGTGTTGCCTAGTGCCTACGACTGTCCGGTGTACTGGGAAGAAGAGACGGTGAACTATTTGCCGGATCCTGTGAGGCAGAAAGCCGTGGAGCAGAGGAGCGCCATTCAGGAATTCTACTCCTCAGCATTGCCGTTCTTCAAGTCCCTCAGTCCCTTGTTTCCGGAGGCCCCGGAGAACATACTAAGCTATGAGGCCGTGCGGTGGGCCTGGTGCACGGTGAATACCAGGACCGTGTACATGAAACACGCTCACAGGGAATGTTTCTCTGCTGAGCAGGATGTGTATGCTCTGGCGCCATATCTAGATCTCCTGAACCACAATGCTGGCGTGCAGGTAACGGGAGATTGCCTGACTGGTGCATATGTAATATGTATGTAATATGTCTGCAAAGATTTCACTGGAGTATTTATGCCCCTTAGTGTTTATTTTGTCTGTAGAGAGACTGGAGGGTTGCTTTGCTGCTGTGACTACTGAGAGGGAGGGTGGGGGGCTCCTGCTGTGAAGGGAGGGTGGGGGGCTCCTGCTGTGAAGGGAGGGTGGGGGGCTCCTGCTGAGAAGTGGGGGGGGGGGCTCCTGCTGTGACTGCTGAGAAGGGAGGGTGGGGGGGGGGGCTCCTGCTGTGACTGCTGAGAAGGGAGGGTGGGGGGGGCTCCTGCTGAGAAGGGAGGGTGGGGGGGGGGCTCCTGCTGTGACTGCTGAGAAGGGAGGGTGGGGGGGGCTCCTGCTGAGAAGGGAGGGTGGGGGGCTCCTGCTGAGACTGCTGAGAAGGGAGGGTGGGGGACTCCTGCTGAGAAGGGAGGGTGGGGGGCTCCTGCTGAGAAGGGAGGGTGGGGGACTCCTGCTGAGAGGGAGGGTGGGGGGGCTCCTGCTGTGACTGCTGAGAGGGAGGGGGGGTTCATTTCATCTCCTGGCTTCTCTATGGATATTCTTTGGCCAATAGATTTTAGAGATAGTCATTTGCCCGACGTTTGGCTCTTATTTCCTCCATCTCAGGTGGAAGCTTCTTTCAATGGGAAGAATCGATGTTACGAGATAAGGACTAAGGTTCCTTACAAGAAATACGAGCAGGTGTTCATATGCTACTCACATCATGATAACCAGCGCCTCCTCCTGGAGTATGGCTTTATTGCAGCTCACAATCCTCATCAAAGTGTGTATGTGGCAAGAGGTTTGTGTAGTCTTCAGTGCAGCTCCATAATTATCTATCTGTCTATCTATTTATCTATCTATTTATTTATCTATCCATCTGTCTATTCATCTTCTTCATCCGTAATGATTGTAATTCTTCTAGACGCCATCCTTCAGTTTGTTTCCAGAAAAGACAAACAGTTACACAAGAAATGGTCGCTTCTTAAAGAAAATGGCTTTTTAGAGTAAGTTCCTTTTGATCATCCACCTCACATTGCCCCTCAGTACGTGGTCTGTGGGGTTTCCATCGATGGATACAATAGGGCTGCATGCTGTGCTCGTGTTCCATTCAAATATTTATGGAATTTCTGAGAAAGCCTTCAATGGAAATGTGAACAGAGCCTTAGCTGAATGTGCTAGATAAGTGTCATACCTACAGCATGGCAGATTTATTAGGTCCTATGGCGACTCTTCTAGATAAAGAAGTTAAGTATCTGCTGTGGAAGGGTCAGCAGCAATGCGTCACAAGATTTTAAAGGAGTTGTCTCACATCAGACATGGTTGGCATATCACTAGAATATGCCACCAGTGTCAGATAGATGTAAGTCCCACCTCAGGGACCTGCTCCTGTCCCCAGAACTGAGCTCCCAATGTGAAGGAGACCCTACCGCACAGTCATTCATTTCTATGGGAGTGCTGAAAATAACTGAGCAACGGGCTTGGTTATCTCCAGAAGTCCCATAGAAATGGAGAGGGCACCGCGCAAGCGCAGCCACCGCTCCATAGAAATGAATGGAGGACGCTTTCCTTCACTTTGGGAGTTTCGTTGTAGAGATAGGTGCGGGTTCCTGAGGTGGGACCTACACCTATGTGACATTAGTGGCACATCCTAGTGTTCATCGTGACCACTTTTAACGACCGTGTAGGTGCGACAGTAAACGTCCAGGAACTTTTAGTGTATCTCTGGTGTCTTGGGGACATCGGCAGTAATTCTGTGCCATCCATTAGACACACTCTTTCTCTTTCCAGGAACCTGACATTTGGACCAGATGGCCCCTCCTGGAGGCTCCTTACAGCCTGCAGACTACTGTGCCTTGGCGCTGATGAGTTGTATGACACCCGTTTCATCTTGATACCTCTGTTTATGAAGTTATTAGTTTTCATGTATATTTTGCATCTAATTACATAGGTTCAGATAGTAAGGCTAGTTTCACATATGCAGTAAGAGATCTGGCAGAGCTCTCTGGATCTGGCATTGCCGAACGGTACCGGAATGCCCGCCGGCCCCATTAACTATAATGGAGTCCGGGGGAGATCCAGCCGCTACCCGGCAAATATACTGGGATTGGCCTGGAAAAAAACCCGCTGCACACAAAGGTTTTTTTCTGGCCGATTCCCGGCATTCTACCGGAAGGCTTTACCGTACATGTGAAAGTTGCCTAAGTGATCAGTGTGAATGGCCAGACCTGACAGGATGACATACCGTCTCCTGCTTCCGGAGCGCACCCCGTAGTCGCTGTGAGCAAGAGATGAATGACTTTAGTCGCTCAGTGACTGACATAAGATTTTCACTTCTATTTTCAAAGATCTTCTGCAGCAGCTAAATAGTGTTTTACTGCCACAGCTTGTGTAAAGTGCTTTGTACCCCTCCCCAATTACTGCAGAACTTCATCGATAAGATACAATGCAGCTTCTTTCTTGTCATAAAGAGGTTCTGCAGCATCTGAAGGGTTTACTGTGCAGCCCCTGCTGCTGCAAAGTCTCTTGGGGACCTTCTTTATTCATCACTATTAACTTAAAGGGGTTGTCCTTTTAAGACAACTTACCCCTATCTTCAGGATCAGCAGAGGTCCGAACGCTGTGGCCCCTGCCGACCACAAGAACGGGGGTCCTTACTCCCTGTTTGAATGGAGCAGGAGATATGCTGGCGTGACTGTCTATTGCTTCATGCAACTCTATGAGACTGCCAGATAGGCCAGCGATTGTAATACGCTCTATCTCCAGCAGTCCTATAGAGCTGAATGGAGCGCCGGCATGCATGTGTGACTGCCGCTCCGTGCAAATGGGGGAGCAGGGACCCCCATTTTTGTGCTCACGGGTATCCCAATGGTTGGGCCCCCACCAATAAGACACTGTCTTATCCCTTATCCTGTGGAGATTGGGGAGCAGTTGACATAATGGGACAACCTCTAAAGTTCCGCTTAGGGTGCGTTCACATGAACGTGTGACAGCCATGCTCGTTTTGTGGTCCGCAAACTGCAGATCTGCAAAACGCATCCACTGACTGTGTGCGCCCTGCGTTGTGCTGCGGACCCATTGACTTCAGTGGGTCCTTGGCTGCATCGTTCAGATCGCGGACCCATTGAAGTCATGGTGTGGGGTGCACATGGCCAGTGCCCTTGTTTTGTGGATCCGCGATTTGTGTGATTGCACCCTTAAAGGGGTATTCCAGTTGGAACATGTTATCCCCTAGCCACTCAATAGGGGGATTGCTGTTCGATGAGTGGGGGACCTACTGCTGAGACCCCAACCATTCATGATAATGGGAGTACTATGCTCCTGTAGGAATGGAGTGGCAGGTCGAGCATGTGCACCATCTCTATGGGACTGTGGGAGACAGGTAGGTACAGTGATCTGACTTCTCCAGGAGCCCCATAGAGATGAATGATGCAGCAGTGTGCATGCTGGACCGCCAGTTCATTCAAATGGGGGACTTGGGACCTAATCTGTTATCCTCCCCATCATGTGGATAAGGGTATTAGGTGTTCTTACATGGGGCTGATTTTTTTTTTCTGCCGAAATCCGCACAGGCAGAAAACTTAAAATTGTTAAAATCTCATTACTTTGCTGGCATTGTATAATGCTGCAGATTTTGAGTCCGTAAATTTGCAGCAATTACGCTACATGTACAGGAGACCTGAAGGTGAAAGAACAGGAGAGCACTGAATGAAGCGGCTAGAGAGGGGTAGGATCCTGAGGTAAAAGTGGTGGCGGAGGGGACAGTATGCAATAGACACGTGATAACCTGATTTATTATCGGCCGTTTACGAGAGTCTGTCAGCAGTCACGACCATGCTAAACTGCTGACTGCACTAGGTAGAGTCTGAGGAGTACAGGATACATGTGCATTTTATGGAGCTTTATTATCAGGAGTAGTGTGGACATAACATTTTGTTCTGCTCCTTGAGGAATAGGGTGAATATGAACTATTATTCTGCCATGTTTTGCTCCTGCAAGTGCCCAGGGTGGAGCTTCACTGTGAAATGCTCTCCGCATTGAACTTCCTAGCCGCTCCCCTCGGCTCTAAGTGACAGCTGTAGTGGTCTACTGGTTGGATCCTACAGCTGTCACTCAAAGCAGAGGGGAGGGGTTGTGAAGCAGCCAAATGCAGAGGTGAGGTGAACGCATTGCACCCGCACTGAATCCTGACCCATTAATTTCTATGGGGCTGTGCACACGAGCAGTGATTTTCACGCGTCACTTGTGCGTTGCGTGAAAATCGCAGCAAGCTCTATATTCTGCGTTTTTCACGCAACGCAGGCCCCATAGAAGTGAATGGGGCCGCGTGAAAATCGCAAGCATCTGCAAGCAAGTGCGGATGCGGTGCGATTTTCACGCACGGTTGCTAGGTGACGATCGGGCTGGGGACCTGATCTGTATTATTTTCCCTTATTACATGGTTATAAGGGAAAATAATAGCATTCTAAATACAGAATGCAAAGTAAAATAGTGATGGAGGGGTTAAAAAAATAAAATAAAAATTAACTCACCGAGTCCACTTGATCGCGTAGTTGCGGATCTCTGTCCTATTCTGTAATGTTGAGCTGCCGGCTAAGGACCTGTGGTGACGTCACATCACATGATCCAATCATATGGTCCCTCACCATGGTGATGAACCATGTGATTGGACCATGTGATGAGCACAGTGACGTCATCAAAGGTCCTATTCCTGTGCACAGCAAAGAAGAAGACAAAAGAGAAGCCGGGCTGCGCGATCAAATGGATTAAGGTAAGTAAAATTATTATTATTATTTTTTAACCCCTCCAGCCTTATTGTACTATGCATTCTGTATTAAGAATGCTATTATTTTCCCTTATAACCATTTTATAAGGGAAAATAATAGCATCTTCAGAACACCTAACCCAAACCCGAACTTCTATGAAGACGTTCGGGTTTGAGTACCAAACATGCCGATTTTTCTCACGCGCGTGCAAAACGCATTACAATGTTTTGCACTCGCGTGGAAAAATCGTGCATTTTCCCGCAAAGCCCCCGCATCTTATCCGGGCAAAAAACATGACGCCCCTGTGAAAGAGGCCTAAAACTCTGCCCTGGTTACTTTTAGGAGCAGAATAAAAGTTCATATTCGCCCTACTGCTGATAATAAACCTACCCAAAAGGTATGCTTGTCCTGCTCACCTCAGCCCCTGCCTAGTGCTGTCAGCAGTTCCACATTTTATTTCAGTCCTTAGCCTGAAACAAGTGCCGGATTATCAGGCTTTCTGGATTATTGGATGCCAGAGTAAAGGAATTGTGCTGCGGTAATAATGATTACGTCAGATCTGTTTCTTCTGGAAGGGCCTGGTCCTTACCTGCCAGCTTCATTAGACGCTGCTATTACAGGAACACATAACGTTTTCTGTAAAGGGGATAAGAAATAATGAAATGAGAAAGAATTCAGTAATTTTTTCCTAATTTTTTTTCTCTCTCCTCAATGTTTTGATTTCAGCACATCCTGGAAAAAAATTCTTCTGGGAAGTTTTGTGTCTGAGTCTTGTGAGCGGGCGTCCGTGGAACTTGTGCGGAAACTCTGCCTCCATTTACTAGAACAGACCTCCCGTGCTCTAGACGAGGTGAGTCTGGGAAACGTTCTTGAAATTAAATTGTAGTTACATTTTTGTCCAGAAAAATAGATATGGATATTTCACTAAACCCCTTTAGCTAGGTAGACTCTAAAGGGGTTTATGCGGAAAAAAAAAAGACTGCTTTCTTCTAGTAACAGCGCCACAGTTGCCTGATGGTTGAGTCTGGAACTGCAGGTCATTCTTCTCCTCTGGATAGATCATCAGCATCTGACCGGTGGGGCTCCGACACCCTGGACCCCCACCGATCAGCTGTTTGAGAGGGCAGCGGCGCTCCAGCAGCACCGCGGCCTTCTCACTGTTTACCACTGGCCCAGTGACGTCAACACTAGTATCAACTGGCCTGGGCGGGGCTAAGCTCCATTCAAGTAAACAGAGCTTAGCCGCGCCCAGGCCAGTTGATGGTAGTCGTGACGTCACTGGGCCTGCGGTAAACAGTGAGAAGGCCGCGGCGCTGCTGGAGCTCCGCTACTGGAGCGCCGCTGCCTTCTCAAACAGCTGATCGGCGGGGGTCCCTGGTGTCGGACCCCCGCCGATCAGAAGCTGATGATCTATCCAGAGGATAGATCATCAGTGTAAACAAAGTGCAGAACCCCTTTAAAGGGGTTATCCCATCTTAGACAATGGGGGCATATCGCTAGGATATGCCCCCACTGTCTGATAGGTGCGGGTCCCACCTCTGACTGTATGTCCATACAAAGCAAACCTACTAAAAAAGTTATGGGTGTCATAATACGGCGATGCAAAGCAATTTTATGTCATTTTACAAATAGTAAAACAGAATAAAGAGTATATGCACTTGGTTTGGCTGTATTCGCACTGACCTGCAGGATGAGGGCGTCATCTAATATTTAACTCGCAGTGAAAGTCGCAAAAACAAAACCCCAAAAACAGTGGTGGAATTGCTTTTTATTCCACCGCACAAATCCCATTTTCACAGTTCCGCGATGCATTACAGTATGTTTCGCCCTATAAGACGCACCGGCCCATAAGACGCACCTAGGTTTCAGAGGGGGACAATAAGATTTTTTTTTTTTTTTTTAATTAGACCTCAGATCATACCTCACCTAACAGCCCCAATGTTAATAGGACCCCAACAAGACCTCAGCTCAGACCCGAATGTGAATGACCCCCAATCAGACCTCATATCAGCCCCCACTGCCTCTCATATTAGCCCCCATTGCCTTAATGACAAAGCTCAGAGATCAAGCAGTGCTTGGGAAAAACTGTTAAGGGGTTAAAATAGCTTCTCGGTCTTAGAGAACTCCTTTAAACACCGTTATCAAATCGTAGATCTCTATTTTCTGGAGATTGCCCCTCATTTTAATTCTTCTACATAGAATAGAATTGGAAATTCCACCATGTCTTCTTGTGTGTAGGCAGATGATACCCATGAACTGCAGACCTTTACCTGTTGTAAATCAGATCAGCCCCTATTGCCTCATGTTTAATAAAATAAATAAACCTCTATCACCGCCCCCCTTTCTTCTTCCTCCCGCTGTCGGCTGTGCTGTGAACCGGCGCGCACAGCCGACAGCCGAGGACCAGGAAGCGGTAAGTACAGAGCCTTCACCGCTTCGTGCTCCTCCGGTACTAATGAGCGCTTCCATAATGGAAGTGCTCATTAGTATTCGCCCCATAAGACGCAGGGGCATTCCCCCCCCACTTTTGGGGGGAAAAATGCGTCTTACAGGGCGAAAGTTATGGTATGTTAAATAGTGCCATTAAAAACCACAACTGTCCCACAAAAAAAGCAAGCTCTCCTCTGGCCTTGTCACAAGAAAATTAAAAAGTTACGGCTCTTGGAAGACAGGGAGGAAAAATTTAAAACATTGCTTCCAAATTGGCTTGGTCCTAAGGGGGGACCCTGGTTTTTCGATAGGTGGTGCTTTCACTGGAGGGACCCCACCCATCAGACATTGTGTGAATTGTACATTTTCATTGCATTGTTGTCTTTTCAGATCTCATCTCGGAAAAGTGAGAAGACAGCGGATCCTCACCTGGTTTTGGTGGAAGCCTTAAGACAAGAGGAAATGAAGATTCTGACATCTTCAGCCAATATCCTAGAGAATGGAGACACAACTACAATATGACTGAGGTTGGCGCACATACTCGGTTCCATCCTTTAACTGCCACCAGCCTTATCTACTGTTAGAAACTGTGACAGTTACATGGAGAGAGCTGCAACAGAAAGGACATGCCTCCTGAGCTGTAATAGGGAGAGAATTTCAGCAGCAAGGACATGCCCTTGAGCTGTGACAGGGAGAGAGTTGCAGTAGTAAAAAAATCACCCCCTGGATGTGCCCCCTTAGCTGTGATAAGGAGAGAACTGTAGCAGAAAGGACACGCCCCCTTGAACTGTAATAAGGAGAGAGCTGCAGCAAAAAGGACGCATCTGGTGAGCTGTGATAGAGCTGTAGCAGAAAGGACACCCTCCGAGCTGTGATAGAAAGCTGCAGCAGAAAGGATATGCCCCCTGAGCTGTGATAGGGAGAGAGCTGCAGCAGAAAAGGATCTCCCCCCCCCCCCCCCCCCGAGCTGAATATAAAAATAGCAGAGCAATGAGTGGGGTGATTTCTGGATCCATGTGAGGTACAGGGCTGGTCCTAGCTTTATTAGAAAGAGATCGTCATGTACTATATGATGTCTGATTTTCATTTTTTACCTAATGAGTTTTCCCAGTGCAAAAAATACATTTAAAAAGGTCTCATCAGGGTCATGTCTGTTTTGATGTGATGTGGATGCATGTCTAGATGTACCTTTAAAAAATTTCCACTTTTGAGTATCTTTAACTTTTTAACTTAAAAAGGTTTAATCTTTTGGTCTGATAAATTTCTTACTATATCCCTTTAGTGGTCGGAGCTCCCTTTTTTCTAATACAGAGCTCCAAATCTCCTGGACATAGAGATAAATACCGGTAATAACATTCTGTTTACTTGCAGCCACCACTAGGGGGAGCTCATACTATTTATATATTGAACTGAAGCATACACAGTGTGCAGTCAGCTCCTCCTAGTGGTGGATCCACATGATATCTACTGTATAAAGGTCCGTCTCAAAAAATTAGCATATTGTGATAAAGTTCATTATTTTCTGTAATGTACTGATAAACATTAGACTTTCATATATTTTAGATTCATTACACACAACTGAAGTAGTTCAAGCCTTTTATTGTTTTAATATTGATGATTTTGGCATACAGCTCATGAAAACCCAAATTTCCTATCTCAAAAAATTAGCATATCATGAAAAGGTTCTCTAAACGAGCTATTAACCTAATCATCTGAATCAACTAATTAACTCTAAACACCTGCAAAAGATTCCTGAGGCTTTTAAAAACTCCCAGCCTGGTTCATTACTCCAAACCGCAATCATGGGTCAGACTGCCGACCTGACTGCTGTCCAGAAGGCCATCATTGACACCCTCAAGCAAGAGGGTAAGACACAGAAAGAAATTTCTGAACGAATAGGCTGTTCCCAGAGTGCTGTATCAAGGCACCTCAGTGGGAAGTCTGTGGGAAGGAAAAAGTGTGGCAGAAAACGCTGCACAACGAGAAGAGGTGACCGGACCCTGAGGAAGATTGTGGAGAAGGACCGATTCCAGACCTTGGGGGACCTGCGGAAGCAGTGGACTGAGTCTGGAGTAGAAACATCCAGAGCCACCGTGTACAGGCGTGTGCAGGAAATGGGCTACAGGTGCCGCATTCCCCAGGTCAAGCCACTTTTGAACCAGAAACAGCGGCAGAAGCGCCTGACCTGGGCTACAGAGAAGCAGCACTGGACTGTTGCATGTCACTCGGAAATCAAGGTGCCAGAGTCTGGAGGAAGACTGGGGAGAGGGAAATGCCAAAATGCCTGAAGTCCAGTGTCAAGTACCCACAGTCAGTGATGGTCTGGGGTGCCATGTCAGCTGCTGGTGTTGGTCCACTGTGTTTTATCAAGGGCAGGGTCAATGCAGCCGCTATCAGGAGATTTTGGAGCACTTCATGCTTCCATCTGCTGAAAAGCTTTATGGAGATGAAGATGTCATTTTTCAGCACGACCTGGCACCTGCTCACAGCGCCAAAACCACTGGTAAATGGTTTACTGACCATGGTATTACTGTGCTCAATTGGCCTGCCAACTCTCCTGACCTGATCCCCATAGAGAATCTGTGGGATATTGGGAAGAGAAAGTTGAGAGACGCGAGACCCAACACTCTGGATGAGCTTAAGGCCGCTATGGAAGCATCCTGGGCCTCCATAACACCTCAGCAGTGCCACAGGCTGATTGCCTCCATGCCACGCCGCAGTGAAGCAGTCATTTCTGCAAAAGGATTCCCGACCAAGTATTGAGTGCAGAACTGAACATCATTATTTGAAGGTTGACTTTTTTTGTATTGAAAACACTTTTCTTTTATTGGTCAGATGAAATATGCTAATTTTTTTAGATAGGAATTTTGGGTTTTCATGAGCTGTTTGCCAAAATCATCAATATTAAAACAATAAAAGGCTTGAACTACTTCAGTTGTGTGTAATGAATCTAAAATATATGAAAGTCTAATGTTTATCAGTACATTACAGAAAATAATGAACTTTATCACAATATGCTAATTTTTTGAGAAGGACCTGTATTAGTAAGCATATATATATTTTTTTTTTTCATCTGTCCATGTAATATGCCATTTTGTTATGTGATGGTATTTTATCCATTTTCATAAATATTGTTTTTATTAAAAAGTTGGTGTTTTTGTATTTTCTATTTTACTTGTAACATTTTACATTCATTGGCGTCAACAGTGTAACTGGACTGTCGTACCAATATTCAGACAGTGACCTTTTATATTTTCTATTGTGTCCCTGTACATTGTCATTGGGTACTGATCTCCAGGTGACATATTCCCAGGTGTTGTCCAGGATTTCTATCTACCATCAATAACAAATCTTTGGGGGGGGGGAATCAATATCCTGCACCCTTACCGCTCAGGTACCACCAGAAGGACACCGCTCCGTCCATTGAAGTGAATAGGAACAGTACTGCAGTTACCAGCTTCATCCACTGTGTGGCGCTGGATTTACTAGGTAACACTACTGCTCCTTTCAGACAGGTGACTCAAAATAGTTTTTCAGTTTTGTCTCCTTCTCAGGCTATGGAGGTATTTGTGACCTTGTGTTTTTTTATTTTTTTATTAGTGATTCGTTAAAATCGATAGCATAATTTTTTTGTATTGGTGAGGGCAAATATAATTCTATATTTTATATGTGTTTTATCACTTTTATGAAATACAATTTAATTAAAAGTTTATTGTCTTTTCATGATGGTTTTTAACAGTTTTTTTAAACATACTTTTAGTTCCATTTGGGGAGCTTAACGTGTATTTTTTATTTTTTTTTAAACTTAAGAAGTGCACTGCCGGCAGAGTGATCCGGCAAAATGTATGCCAACTGATGGCATTTGTAAGGCCTCTTTCACATGGGTGAGAATTCTGAGCGGGTGCAATGCGTGAGCTGTGCACATGATTTTCATGAATAACTTGTGCGTTGCGTGAAAATCGCAGCATGTTCTATATTCTGCGTTTTTCATGCAAAGCAGGCCCCATAGAAGTGAACCATGTTATAAGGGAAAATAATAAAATGTACACAACACCTAAACCAAATCCGAACTTCTGTGAAGAAGTCCGGGTTCGGGTCTGGGTACCAAACATGCCGATTTCTCTCACGCGCGTGCAAAACGCATTAAAACGCTTTGCCCTCGCGCGGAAAAATCACGCATTTTCCCGCAACGCATCCTATCCGGCCCTCGCACGCAATGCCCGTGTGAAAGAGGCCTAAGATTGATCAGGATCGTGATCAGTCAGAAAAATGCATTGAAATGCCGGATCTGTCTTTCCGGTGTCATCCAGAAAAATAGATTTTTTTAACTCCTTAAGGACATAGGACGTACCGGTACGCCCTGTTTCCCGAGTCCTTAAGGACACAGGACGTACCAGTACGTCCTGACTTAAAATCGGGATTCCGGCGCCACGGGGGTTAATTGGAACGGGACGCCGGCAGAAATCATTCAGCCGGCATCCCGTAACAACGCAGGGGGGGTCATTTAACCCCCCCGTGTCGGCGATCGCAGCAAACCGCAGGTCAATTCAGACCTGCGGTTTGCTGCGCTTTTTGTAGTTTCTGATCCCTGCGCTTTAGAGTCCCTAAATTAGATTTCCCCCCCCCCCTGCACCCCTGCACGATTTGATGGCGGCGGGTGGTGCAGGGGGGGTGTCGCAGGCGGTGGGGGCGTTGCGGGAGGCGGGCGATCCCCCGCCCGCCTCCCCTTGAATAATCGTTGGTGTCTAGTGGGTTATACCAGGGTGCCAGCACATTGCTGGCACCCTGGTATAAACGGCTGACATAGTTGATGCGATGTCAGCCGTTTAACCCTTTCCATACAGCGGTCCGTACGGACCGCTGTATGGAAAAGGTTAACAGCGCAGGGAGCTCCCTCCCTCTCCGATCGGGGGGCTGCTGTGCCTTTGCAGCCCCCCCGATGGAGAGGGAGAGAGCCCCCAGGCAGCCCCCCCGAAGCCCCGTCCTCACCCTTCCCCGTCTGCGAAGTTGTGGCAGACGGGGAAGGTTCCCATGGCAACAGGACGCCTGCTCAGGCGTCCTGCTGTCCATGGTGCTGAACAGATCTATGCTAGAGACATAGATCTGTTCAGTGTAAGTAAAATACAGTGCAGAGCCCTATATAGGTTCTGTACTGTATTATGCAGACATCAGACCCACTGGATCTTCAAGAACCAAGTGGGTCTGGGTCAAAAAAAATGTAAAAAAAAAGTGAAAAAAGTTAAGATTAAAAAAAAACATTTATCACTGAATAAAAATTATAAAAATAAAATACACTACACATATTAGGTATCGCCGCGTCCGTAACGACCTGATCTATAAAACGGTCATGTTACTTTCCCCGCACGGTGAACGCGATAAAAATAAAAAAATAAAAACTATGAGAAAATTGAAATTTTGCCCACCTTACTTCCCAAAAAAGGTAATAAAAGTGATCAAAAAAGTCGAATGTACGCCAAAATAGTACCAATCAAACCGTCAACTCATCCCGCAAAAAATGAGACCCTACTCAAGATAATCGCCCAAAAACTGAAAAAACTATGGCTCTTAGACTATGGAAACACTAAAACATGATTTTTTTTTGTTTCAAAAATAAAATCATTGTGTAAAACTTACATAAATAAAAATAAAGTATACATATTAGGTATCGCCGTGTCCGTATCGACCGGCTCTATAAAAATATCACATGACCTAACCCCTCAGGTGACCACCGTAAAAAATAAAAACGGTGTAAAAAAAGCCATTTTTTGCCATCTTACGTCACAAAAAGTGTAATAGCAAGCGATCAAAAAGTCATATGCACCCCAAAATAGTGCCAATCAAACCGTCATCTCATCCCGCAAAAAATTAGACCCTACTCAAGATAATCGCCCAAAAACTGAAAAAACTATGGCTCTTAGACTATGGAGACACTAAACAATGTTTTGGTTTTAAAAATGAAGTTATTGTATAAAACGTACATAAATAAAAAAAATTGTATACATATTAGGTATCGCCGCGTCCGTGACAACCTGCTCTATAAAATTACCACATGATCTAACCTGTCAGATGAATGTTGTAAATAACAAAAAAAAAAAAGGGCCAAAAAGGTATTTCTTGTTACCTTGCCGCACAAAAAGTGTAATATAGAGCAACCAAAAATCATATGTACCCTAAACTAGTACCAACAAAACTTCCACCCTATCCCGTAGTTTCTAAAATGGGGTCACTTTTTTGGAGTTTCTACTCTAGGGGTGCATCAGGGGGGCTTCAAATGGGACATGGTGTCAAAAAAAACAGTCCAGCAAAATCTGCCTTCCAAAAACCGTATGGCATTCCTCTCCTTCTGCACCCTGCCGTGTGTCCGTACAGCAGTTTACGACCACATATGGGGTGTTTCTGTAAACTACAGAATCAGGGCCATAAATAATGAGTTTTGTTTGGCTGTTAACCCTTGCTTTGTAACTGGAAAAAAAAAATTAAAATGGAAAATCTGCCAAAAAAGTGAAATTTTGAAATTGTATCTCTATTTTCCATTAAATCTTGTGCAACACCTAAAGGGTTAACAAAGTTTGTAAAATCAGTTTTGAATACCTTGAGGGGTGTAGTTTCTTAGATGGGGTCACTTTTATGGAGTTTCTACTCTAGGGGTGCATCAGGGGGGCTTCAAATGGGACATGGTGTCAAAAAAACTGTCCAGCAAAATCTGGCTTCCAAAAACCAAACGGCGCACCTTTCACTCTACGCCCCGCTGTGTGGCCGTACAGTAGTTTACGGCCACATATGGGGTGTTTCTGTAAACGGCAGAGTCAGGGCAATAAAGATACAGTCTTGTTTGGCTGTTAACCCTTGCTTTGTTAGTGGAAAAAATGGGTTAAAATGGAAAATTTGGCCAAAAAAATGAATTTCTCAAATTTCATCCCCATTTGCCAATAACTCTTGTGCAACACCTAAAGGGTTAACGAAGTTTGTAAAATCAGTTTTGAATACCTTGAGGGGTGTAGTTTATAGAATGGGGTCATTTTTTCATGTGATGACCGGAGTGACGTCACCACAGGTCCTGTTCCTCCACACAGCACAGAAGAGATGCCGGCTGCGCGAGCAAGTGGATTAAGGTGAGTTAAACATTTTTTTTTTTAACCCCTCCAGCGCTATTGTAGTATGCATCCTGTATTCAGAATGCTATTATTTTCCCTTATAACCATGTTATAAGGGAAAATAATAATGATCGGGTCTCCATCCCGATCGTCTCCTAGCAACCGTGCGTGAAAATCGCACCGCATCCGCACTTGCTTGCGGATGCTTGCGATTTTTCACGCAACCCCATTCATTTCTATTGGGCCTGCGTTACGTGAAAAATGCACAAAGAGGAGCATGCTGCGATTTTCACGCATCACTTATGCGTTGCATGAAAATCACTGCTCATGTGAACAGCCCCATAGAAATGAATGGGTCGGGATTCAGTGCGGGTGCAATGCGTTCAACTCACGCATCGCATCCGCGCGGAATACTCGCCCGTGTGAAAGGGGCCATAGTGTTCATGCTGCAATTCTTATTTTGGCCACCAGATGGCAGGCAGGATAAGAAATAAAAAAATATATACAGGTCCTTCTCAAAAAATTAGCATATTGTGATAAAGTTCATTATTTTCTGTAATGTACTGATAAACATTAGACTTTCATATATTTTAGATTCATTACACACCAACTGAAGTAGTTCAAGCCTTTTATTGTTTTAATATTGATGATTTTGGCATACAGCTCATGAAAACCCCAAATTCCTATCTAAAAAAATTAGCATATCATGAAAAGGTTCTCTAAACGAGCTATTAACCTAATCATCTGAATCAACTAATTAACTCTAAATACCTGCAAAAGATTCCTGAGGCTTTTAAAAACTCCCAGCCGGGTTCATTACTCAAAACGGCAATCATGGGTAAGACTGCCGACCTGACTGCTGTCCAGAAGGCCATCATTGACACCCTCAAGCAAGAGGGTAAGACACAGAAAGAAATGTCTGACCGAATAGGCTGTTCCCAGAGAGCTGTATCAAGGCACCTCAGTGGGAAGTCTGTGGGAAGGAAAAAGTGTGGCAGAAAAAGCTGCACAACGAGAAGAGGTGACCGGACCCTGAGGAAGATTGTGGAGAAGGACCGATTCCAGACCTTGGGGGACCTGCGGAAGCAGTGGACTGAGTCTGGAGTAGAAACATCCAGAGCCCCCGTGTACAGGCGTGTGCAGGAAATGGGCTACAGGTGCCGCATTCCCCAAAAACAGCGGCAGAAGCGCCTGACCTGGGCTACAGAGAAGCAGCACTGGACTGTTGCTCAGTGGTCCAAAGTACTTTTTTCGGATGAAAGCAAATTTTGCATGTCATTCGGAAATAAAGGTGCCAGAGTCTGGAGGAAGACTGGGGAGAGGGAAATGCCAAAATGCATGAAGTCCAGTGTCAAGTACCCACAGTCAGTGATGGTCTGGGGTGCCATGTCAGCTGCTGGTGTTGGTCCACTGTGTTTTATCAAGGGCAGGGTCAATGCAGCTAGCTATCAGGAGATTTTGGAGCACTTCATGCTTCCATCTGCTGAAAAGCTTTATGGAGATGAAGATGTCATTTTTCAGCACGACCTGGCACCTGCTCACAGCGCCAAAACCACTGGTAAATGGTTTACTGACCATGGTATTACTGGGCTCAATTGGCCTGCCAACTCTCCTGACCTGAACCCCATAGAGAATCTGTGGGATATTGGGAAGAGAAAGTTGAGAGACGCAAGACCCAACACTCTGGATGAGCTTAAGGCCGCTATCGAAGCATCCTGGGCCTCCATAACACCTCAGCAGTGCCACAGGCCGATTGCCTCCATGCCACGCCGCATTGAAGCAGTCATTTCTGCAAGAGGATTCCCGACCAAGTATTGAGTGCATAACTGAACATAATTATTTGAAGGTTGACTTTTTTTGTATTAAAAACACTTTTCTTTTATTGGTCGGATGAAATATGCTAATGTTTTTAGATAGGAAATTTGGGTTTGGCCTCATGCACACGACCGTTGTGTGCACCCGTGGCCGTTGTGCCGTTTTCCGTTTTTTTCTGCGGCTCCATTGACTTTCAATGGGGCCGTAGAAAACTCGGCTTGTGCACCGTTTTTACACCGCGCCCGTGACCCGTGTTTCGAGGCCGTGAAAAAAATATAACCTGTCCTATTTTTTTCACGGCCAACGGTTCACGGGCCCATTCAAGTCAATGGGTCCGTGAAAGAACACGGATGCACACAAGATTGGCATCCGTGTCCGTGATCCGTGGCCGTAGGTTGCTTTCATACAGACGGATCCGAAGATCCGTCTGCATAAAAGCTTTTTCTGATCTAAGTTTTCACTTCGTGAAAACTCATTTCCGACAGTATATTCTAACACAGAAGCGTTCCCATGGTGATGGGGACGCTTCAGGTTAGAATATACTGAAAAACTGTGTACATGACTGCCCCCTGCTGCCTGGCAGGTGCTGCCAGGCAGCAGGGGGCAGACCCCCCCCCCCTGTTTTTAACTCATTTGTGGCCAGTGCGGCCGCCCCCCCCCCCCTCCCTCCCCTGTAGTTAACTTCTTGGTAGCCAGCCCCCCCTCCCTCCCCTGTAGTTAACTAATTGGTGTCCAGTGGGCCCCCCCTCCGTCCGCTATAGATAACTCATTGGTGTCCAGTGGGCCCCCCCTCCGTCCGCTATAGATAACTCATTGGTGGCCAGTGGGCCCCCCCTCCGTCCGCTATAGATAACTCATTGGTGGCCAGTGGGCCCTCTCCCCTCCCACCCCCTCCTAATTAAAATCGCCCCCCTATCATTGGTGGCAGTGGTGAGTACCGATCGGAGTCCCAGTGTAATCGCTGGGGCTCCGATCGGTAACCATGGCAACCGGGACGCTACTGCAGTCCCGGTTGCCATGGTAGCTTAGCAATTTGTAGAAGCTTTATACTTACCTGAAGAGCAGCGATGTCTGTGACCGGCCGGGAGCTCCTCCTACTGGTAAGTGACAGGTCTGTGCTATAAGCAATGCGCCGCACAGACCTTTCACTTACCAGTAGGAGGAGCTCCCGGCCGGTCACAGACATCGCAGCTCTTCAGGTAAGTATGAAGCTTCTACAAATTGCTAAGCTACCATGGCAACCGGGACTGCACTAGCGTCCCGGTTGCCATGGTTACCGATCGGAGCCCCAGCGATTACACTGGGACTCCGATCGGTACTCACCACTGCCACCAATGATAGGGGGGCGATTTTAATTAGGAGGGGGAGGGAGGGGAGAGGGCCCACTGGCCACCAACGAGTTATCTACAGCGGAGGGAGGGGGGGCCCACTGGACACCAATGAGTTATCTATAGCGGACGGAGGGGGGGCCCACTGGCCACCAACGAGTTAACTACAGGGGAGGGAGGGGGGGCCCACTGGACACCAACGAGTTTACTACAGGGGAGGGAGGGGAGGGAGGGGGGGGGGGGGCGGCCGCACAGGGGAGGGGGGGGGGGCGGCTGCACTGGCCACCAATGAGTTAACTACAGGGGAGGGAGGGGGGGCGGCCGCACTGGCCACCAATGAGTTAAAAACAGGGGGGGGGGGGTCTGCCCCCTGCTGCCTGGCAGCACCTGCCAGGCAGCAGGGGGCAGTCATGTACACAGTTTTTCAGTATATTCTAACCTGAAGCGTCCCCATCACCATGGGAACGCCTCTGTGTTAGAATATACTGTCGGATCTGATTTTCACGATGTAGCTCATATCCGACAGTATATTCTAACATAGAGGCGTTCCCATGGTGATGGGGACGCTTCAAGTTAAAATATACCATCGGATTGGAGAAAACTCCAATCCGATGGTATAAAAGAACTCCAGACTTTACATTGAAAGTCAATGGGGACGGATCCGTTTGAAATGGCACCATATTGTGTCAACTTCAAACGGATCCGTCCCTATTGACTTGCATTGTAATTCAGGACGGATCCGTTTGGCTCCGCACGGCCAGGCGGACGCCAAAACGACTTTTTTTTCATGTCCGTGGATCCTCCAAAAATCAAGGAAGACCCACGGACGAAAAAACGGTCACGGATCACGGACCCACGGACCCAGTTTTTGCGGACCGTGAAAAAAAACTGTCGTGTGCATGAGGCCTTTTCATGAGCTGTTTGCCAAAATCATCAATATTAAAACAATAAAAGGCTTGACCTACTTCAGTTGTGTGTAATGAATCTAAAATATATGAAAGTCTAATGTTTATCAGTACATTACAGAAAATAATGAACTTTATCACAATATGCAAATTTTTTTAGAAGGACCTGTATATAGATAAAAAAAAAAGTTAAAATCACCCCCCTTTCCGTATAATAAAAAAATCAATACCTAAATAACAATAAATATAACCATCATGGGTATCACCTCGACCGAAAACGCCCGTACTATTAAAATTTTTAACATTTTTTTCCAATACAGCGAATGGAGTAATGGAAAAAAAGGTCAAAATGGGCGATTTGCCATTTTTACATCGCCTCTTTTACCCAAAAAAATTTAATAAAATGTGATCAAAAAGTCACACACACTCCAAAATGGTATCAATAAAAACTACGGGTTGTCCCGCAAAAAATGATCCCCTATATAGTGCAGTAGACATAAGTATAAAAAGTTATGGGGGTCAGAATATGGTGATGTAAAAAAAACATTTTTTTTTCAAAGTTTACATTTATTTTTATACTATTTAGACATAAAAAAAAACTATACATATGTGGTATCGTTGTAATTGTACTGACCCAGAGAATGATGGGCATGGGTCAGTTTTGCCGCAAACGAAACGCAGTGGGAACAAAACCCGTAAAACAGTGGAGAAATTGTGTTTTTTGTTTTTTTTATTCCACCTCACTTCCCACTACATTTTATGCCATAATTAATGGTGGCATTAGAAAGTACAACGTCTTCATACAGCTATGTGAATGGAGATATAAAAAGGTTATGGCTCAAGGACGATGGGGAAGAAAAATGAAAATGCAAAAACGAAAAAACCTCCGTTAGTGAAAGGGTTAAGGTTCTGTTCACACTGGTACCATGGCTCTCTTCATTAGGGCTATTTCACACGAGCGGATGCCGTGCGTGGCATCCGCTGCGTGAAAGAGTGCCAAAACCCGATGCAGACTGCAGAGGCACGGAGCAGTAACATGACTGATAATGCTCCGTGCCTCTCTGTGATCTCTTTACTACAAAATCACAGTGACAACTTTATCTCACAGAGAGGCACGGAGCGTTATCAGTCATGTTACTGCTCCGTGCCTCTGCAGTCTGCATCGGGTTTTGGCACTCTTTCACGCAGCGGATGCCACGCACGGCATCCGCTCGTGTGAAACAGCCCTAATACAATGTGATGGTAGCGAAAGAAGAAAGAAAAATGAATCAGACGGACCCATTAGACGTCACGGGCTCCATTTAAAAGCCGATCTTTCATATCTATCACGGATTCACGGCTCTGTTCCTATTGGTGTCAAGCTTTCCGATATTTTTGAAGAGAGCCTTGGCTGATCAGTTTTGTAACTGATCCTGTTGATCTGTAATGGGATCAGGTTTCCGTCTAGCTAACCAGACTGATCTGCCCATCTGGGACAAGGGAAATCTAAAGTAATGGAACCACGATGCAAATGTGATTACTATGGCCGTGGACCTGCACCCTATAAAACATAGTGGGTGCAGCGAGTCGCACATCACAGCACCAGCTGGTTTCACACAGATATAAATGTAGAGTATTACTATGCTATGAATAAAGCAATTCTAAATCAGTATTATTGCAATATATGTACATTATACATTCTCTCTGGCAGCGTCCCCTGCTGTTTCTCCTTCTGGTCCACCTTCTCCTGCACTCAGTGGTGGACGGACATGCTCAGTAGCTTCCTCTCTCCCTCCTCTGTGTTGGCATTATGATTTCCTAGTGAAGCGGCCCAGACTCTTTCTTTCTTTCTCTCTCATTCTTTTTCTCTTTTATTTCTGTCTCTCTTTCTTTATTTCTCTCTCATAATTTCTTTCTTTCTCTCTCGCATTCTTTTTTTTTTTTTTTCACGCTCTCTCTCTCTTTCTTCCTTTTTCTCTCAGGCTACTTTCACACCAGCAGCACGGACCCCCGGCAGTCGGTTCCGTCCTGCCGCTAGTGAACATGTGCCCCCGGACTGCTGCTCCGTCCCCATTGACAAGAATGGGGGCGGAGTTCCGGCGGGGGCACGGCGAGAGGCTGCCGGAATAAAACTACGACCTGTCCGACATTTATTCCGGCAGCCTCTCGCCGTGAGCTGCCGTGCCTCCGCTGGAACTCCGCAACACCCCCATTATAGTCATGGGGGACGGAGCAGCAGTCCGGGGGCACACGTTCACCAGCGGCAGGACGGAACCGACTGGCTGTTCACCTGACGGAACAACCTGCCGGAGGTCCGTGCCACTAGTGTGAAAGTAGCCTCATTCTTGCTTTCGCTCTCTCTCTCTATTGTTTTCTTTCTTTCCTTTTTCTTTTTTTTTTTCTTTCCTTCTTTTCTTTCCTTCTCTTCTTTTCTTTCTTTCCTTTTTCCATAGCACTATATAGCTCTATCTCTCTCCAGACAAGCAGAGAAGGACATTTTGGGACCATTACATACCATATGTACATCAAGAGATATATGGAAGGGACTATTTTGTATGTAGGGGAGGAAGGGGTTGCATCTTTGGAGATATGGTTGATTGATAAGTTGCTGCACACCTACAGAAAGGGAAGAATGTCATCCAGAAAAAGTGACTAAAAGACTTTTAAATTTGTGGGATAACCACTTTAACCCAGATGTCTGTCAGCGAAAGGGTTAAATGGCGCGTAAAGCCTGTACTGTGCACTTTGTCCTGCAGGTGGTGCTGTTGTCTTTAAGATCTCCCACTTGCCAACCCATTGCGCAACCCCCTGAAGCCTGCAAATTTATGAGAAGAGGAAATGGCTCTCACTTTATGAAGTATATCGCAGACTTTCAAGGGCTCCTCATGATGTCAGATTGAAAATAAACGGCGCTGAATATTCCCGTACTTCACAGAAGGATTTGGCAGCTGTGAAACTTTTGCTTGGCAGGAAGCAGTAGCTGAGCTGCAGCCTGCGGGGAGGTGAGAGGTGGAGGTTAGGAGTGTGGTAGCAAGTGCTGAAATAATGGAGTCAGGATGCTCAAATTCTAATTGTCCTTCAATCTGGTAAATCCCGAATGTCAGAAAGGCGCAGCATCGTCATCCTTGCGCTGTTACACTTCGAAGGGAGAATCCAGCGCTTCTCACTGAAGAACAGAACACTAAAATAGTGAAACTTAAAAATTTTGTAATAGCTTGTAATTTACTATAGCCACTGAGCTATTCAATAAAATGTATCTGTAGAGCGCCACCTGCTGTTTGTTCTTTTCCTTATCTTTTTTTGTCCTTCTCGCTGAGGTGGTCGCACGCGCTCAGTTTAACTCTTCAACGGTCATCTGCCATATGTATTGGCTCCGATGAGCCGTAATCATTGCTTTGCGAAGTCTCGCGAGACTTCGCACAATAACTTCGAAAATTAATTTGTACTGTAAAAAAAACATTTCCCGAACTCGGGTTCGGTTCCAAGTGGTACCTTGGAACCAAACCCAAGTTCGGGAAATAGTTTTTTTACAGTACAAATTAATTTATGACGTTATTGCGCGAAGTCTCGCAAGACTTCGCAAAGCAATAACTTTGGCTCATCGGAGCCAATACATTCTAATACTGTACGGAGCTCCTGCTCCGTACAGTATTAGAACAAAGTTTTATGCGAATCGACTTTGGATGTTTCATCCGAAGTCTATTCGCTCATCCCTAGTTGTTACTGAGCTATTTTTTGTGTAATGACTCTATGTGCCCACTGTGTGGTGCTATTGCTGATAATTTTGTCTATGCTGTCGCGGAGAGTGTAGAAAGCCCCATATGCATTAGACGTGTATGGCCAGCTTAAAGAGGACCTGTCACCTCTCCTGACATGTCTGTTTTACTAACTACTTGCATTCCCCATGTAATAATTCTGGAGAATCTGTTTCTATTAATCTATGTTGTGCCATTCCTATATTATTCCTTCAAGAAATTATGAATGCTTCGCAAGCAGTTTTGCAATAAGGGTCCAGCTGGGTCCTACCAGTTTTGGGTGTGTCCCTGCACAGTCTGACACTATCCAATTAGTGCTGCCAGTGTCAGACTGTGTTCTGTTGTAAACAGGTGTGAGAATAGATATATACATTCCTATTCACTGACAACATGCAGAGATCTTTAGCACACAAAGAACTAAGTCACTTTTAACTCTTTCATTGTCAGATTGTACTAAAACTGTGGAAAAAGGTTAAAAAAAAAAGTGACATCTAAATGTAAGGCTCTGTTCACATCTGCAGTAGGCCTGTCCATTGGGGGTTCAGGCAGAGTAGCAGGCCACTGAGTTCCTTCAGTCAAAATGGCAGAAACCTTGACAGGACCCCATTATGAGTCAAAGGAGGCCATCGTGTGGAGGATCAGGCGCAGCGTCATGGCTTCCCTTATAATAAGAGGCCATGACACCAGAAGAGAGACATGTGGAGATTTATCAACACTGGTGTAAAGTAGAACTGGCTCAGTTGACCAGAGCAACCAATCAGATTCATCCTTTCATTTTCCAAAGGAGCTGTTCATAATGAAAGGTGTAATCTGATTGGTTGCTATGGGCAACTAAGCCAGATTTCCTTTAGACCAGTTTTGATAACTGTGGCGTGCATCCACCCTATACTTAACGTTTTAGTTGCTAAAATCGGGACATCTAAGCCCCACCCTAGGAAACGCCATCTGCCCTGGAACACCCACTTAGGGGCGGAGCTTGTGTTATCCATTTTTGTGCAAATTTGCAGCGACAGTCCAACCAAATTCGGGACAGTTGGCAACTATGCAACGTTGTACTGTGGCTCTGTAAACTGAGAGGTTGCCCATGGCAGCCAATCAGATTGTTTATTTCATTTCTAAACGGGCCTAAGAAAAATAAGAGGTGGTAGCCTATTGGTTGCCATGAGCAACTGTTCCAGTTTCCCTTTGCCCCAGTTCAGCGACCTGTTCGTGGTCCCATAGGCCTGTGGTCAGGATTTTTGACCCTATAACCTGCCCGTATCTTGTGTGAACCAGGCCCTACTCCAGTATTATGACTGACAACCACTTCATATAACCTCTGGATAGACCGCTCCAGGGACTGTCTAGTCATAACTGATGATGTCTCCTTAGCCTCGTTAGAGGTCGGCTGGGGGACATGCCGGGGTGAGCAACTTCTTTTGATCTATGGTTATCACACCTCGCTATTGTTTTAACCGCTCTTTTCATCTTTACCATACTATTTATAGAAGGCTACGCGCCCACCGCCAAGGAAAAGCTTCGCTAAGAAAATGGGAGGATTTCATGTCTGACAGAAAAACTGGCCTTGTTGCCTACAGCAACCAATTAGAAGTCACTCGAGCTGCGCTGCGATTGGTTGCCAGGGACAACAAGGCCTTTTTTTGTATGGATAAATGAGGACCACTGTTACTTACGGGTGCGGTCTGCGGACATTGCTGCTGCTGGTGCTGGGATCACTTTGATGGTGCTGTTAATGGAGGCAGTTTAGGTGTCATTTTGAAGGGTCTGTGAAGTGATTCTGCAGAACATCATAATACAGACCTCAGCTGCTGCAGAACCTCATAATTAGAGATGAGCTAATTTCATATTTTGAAATTCGTTCACGCGTCGTTTACTGGTAAAAGGTGAAATTGCGTTATGAATTCCGTTACCACGGACCATTACGCAATTCTATGACGGAATGCATAACGGAAAGCCTTTAGAGGCATTCTGGTCTTCATTCCGTCATAGTAGAAGTCTATGGGCTATAAAACGGGTCCGTTCTGTTTCCGTTATGCGTGGTGAGCGCTATGTCATCAAAGGTCCTTTTGCAGGTCCTGAAAGAAGAAGCCAGAAGACTATGTCGGCTGCGCGATCAATTGGATGAGGTGAGTTCACTTTTTTAATTTGTAAACCCCTCGATCCACATTTTATTTAGCATTCTGTATTCAGAATGCTATTATTTTCCATTATAACCATGTTGTAAGGGAAAATAATAAAATGAATAGAACACCTAACCCAAACCTGAACTTCACTAAAGAGGTCCGGGTTCGAGTCTGGGAACCACATTCAGTTTTTTCTCACACGCGTGCAAAACGCATTGCACTCGCGCGGAAAAAAACTGAACATCGGAACTCAATCGCAGTCTGCAATTGCGTGCCTACTCGCGCGGTTTTCCCGCAATGCACATGCGGCGCATCCGGAGCAAATCCGGGACGCCCGTGTGAAAGAGGCCTTAGACACTTCAGTCCGGACACTAGTGAACATCTGGGTTGAGATGTCAATAAATGGCCTAATTAAAGGGGTTGTCCAGGTTCAGAGCTGAACCCGGACATATCCCCATTTTCACCCCAGCAGCCCCCCTGACATGAGCATCGGAGCAGTTCATGCTCCGATGCTCTCCTTTGCCCTGCGCTAAATTGCACAGGGCAAAGGCATTTTTCTGAGTTCCGGTGACGTACCGGGGCTCTCTATGGGGCTGACAGGAAGCCCGGTGACGTCACCGGCACTGATGGGCGGGATTTGGCTCTGCCCTAGCCAGTAAAACGTCTAGGGCAGAGCTAAAGCCCGCCCCTCAGAGCCGGTGACGTCACCGAACACACCGCTGGGCGGAAGTTACCGCCCGGCAGTGTGTTATTGAAAACACAAGAGCCTGTGCCCTGCGCGATCTAGCGCAGGGCACGGGAGCGCATCGGAGCATGAGATGCTCCGATGCTAGGCTCAGGGGGGCTGCCGGGGTGAAAATAAGGGTATGTCCGGGTTCAGCTCTGAACCCGGACAACCCCTTTAAGTGTAGAGTGCTGACTTATCTTCTCACTCCTTTTCTGGAAAAAAGACCCCCTGTATGTCACAATGAGAGATTGGGGGACATGGGGGGGTGGAAGTTACAGCTGAAGCCTATGCCAGCCTGTAGCTGGCGTAGCTTCTGCTTCTTAACAGATCAGGAGCATCTAACGCCAGCGCATGAGTGGGTTATTGGCTATATACTCGGGGGGGCCCCCTTCTTGCTGCTTCAACCACCCATTTAACCCAAATTCCCCCCAAATAAAACACAGAGACCAAGAGCTTGGATTATAATGGCCACAGCAGCCGTTTATTAACATAAATACAGTAACCATAAATAACATTACAATTTTTATACCCATGACGAGGGAGGTCCTTGAAGCCCCAAATTCGTTTAAAACACAAGTCCCCAAAAACTGGCACCTCCGTCTTGCCTCCAGCCGTAAAGCACCAGCTCGGAGACCACCTGACGGACGCCTTTCATCCGAGCCAACTGTCCAACCGTGGGAGTCCAGCCCCACCATTGAGGCCCTCCCATTTCACCTGAAGCCTCCGACATAACACACACACACAACACATAAAAAACCCTCGCCCCCAAACCAAACCCGCCACCTACCCCCCAAAGCCTTCCTCGAGGGAGGGTGGGAGTTAGCTCTGTCTCCACAATTTTTCTAATCTAAAATGGCTCCGTCCCCACTCCCCTTAATATAACCTTCCTAGACCACCCCCCTCTAACTCCACCCCACCGCAATTCCTACCTCCACTTAACCCTACCACTACCGGCCCCCTCCCACCAAAACCACTCATGCCGGCCTCCCCAAACTGCGTCCAGTACGGCTTCACTGGAAGATCAAGACTGGCAGATGGACCCGCCAGTCTTTGATATACCTCCCCCTATAAGTATGCTATCTGATTGCTGGCTGGGTTTAGTAACATACACATAACTCCATGCTATTTCCCCCCATTCCTCCTGGTGTCATGTACAGTTATACAGGGAGAGAAGGGTCTATGCATCTCCTCCACTCTCTGCAGCCTGTCAGCAAGTCCTCCATTGCCCCCCTCTCCTCCCATACGCTGGCTGAGACCTTGGCTGTCTTAAGGGGAGGGGGTTACTTCAACCTGCTCTATCATAGGCTGTATAGCAACTAGAGATATGAACCATGAGGTATTGTTTTAAAGCTGAGAATCTATGCAGTCTAATGATCATAGAACCTATGAAAACCGGTTTGGGTGTAAGTACTGCAGGTGTATTCAGCTTTGACCGTATCTCTGGCTGTGTCGTGGCTAGAATCACAATCCCAGTCATGTTTTAAAGCTTAGATTCTCCCCTGGCTGGTATCTCTAGCTGCTATACAGCCTTAGATACAGACAATAGGTAATGTTCGATTTAAAGAGTAACTTTCACCTTTCCTGACATGTCTGTTTTAGTAACTACTTGCATTCCCCATGGAAGCACCTTCTCATATAACTGTATTTGGTGCTGTCCCTCTATTATTCCTACTAGAGGTTTATGAATAAATTGCTAGAGGTCTACTGTACATTAAAGGTACAGCAAATTACCTTGTAGAGCTTAGTATCATCTGCAAAAATGTAAACTTTTTAGGCTCTTTGAAAAGTGATTAATAAACGTATAAAAAAGAGGACCCACTACTGACCCCTGTGGCACCCCACTGGATACTGTGACCCAATCTGAGAATGGATGATTATTAACCACCCTTGTTTCTTGTCACTGAGTCAGTTATTGCGCACATTTTTGCCTAGCCCCAGTATTCACATTTTATGTATAAACCAGTATCGAATGCCTAGATGGTAGGCATCCACATGCATGCTTGGCTCGGTCAAGTGTGCATATGCTCTTACTGGGAAGAGAGGAGTTATTTGCCCCGCACTCTGGTGGTGGCTTATCTCCCCAAGAACAAAAGGACCAGGCATGTTGAAATCCAACTGATCCTTATCTTCCTGACACCTGCCATTGGGGGAGAGTCAAGAGGCTCCACACACATTAGATGGTTCCCACCATCTAATGTGTATGACTAGCTTAACCCAAGGGGGGGGGGGGGCAGCGATAGTTCAAGCAGAGGTGGCAGTTGCAACTGGCCCTAGTGGACCCTGAGGGGGCCCAAAGGCACATCTGCTACATAATAAGACACCAGTATTATATATGGCACCTGGGAGGTGGAGGCCCTGGTACAGATTTTGCATCAGGGGCCTGAAGATCTTCTAGAGCTTAAAAGGACTGAACTCTTCTATGGCGGTCAATATACGGTATGTCAAGCAGGATCTAATATAAACATAAACCTCTTAGTAACTGTAATGTACTGTATCTAATACTTCAGAAAACATATTGAGATGACAATAGCCCTGTTTTAATGGGTGCCTGGAGGTGACAGACTTAATTCCTGTGAGTGATACTACACGCCGCCATACGATGGGTGGTCTACCTTAGACAATTGTGGTTAAAGGGAAAAGGATTTCACGTGGTAAATAAATCACACTTGGCCTGGCAGCGATGAAACGTGTTAGGACGGAGCGCTCGCCATACAGCTGTATATACACAGAAAGTGTGAGGAAGTCAGGAGTGTATTACCAGCAGATGGAATGAGGTGACAGCACCCAGCTCTGCAGGTGGAGGATCCCCTGAGGTCCTGCCAAGTCCTGGGACTGATGAGGTGAGGGGATGAGGGCTGTCATGACGAGGACCAGGAAAACAATGAAAATATGAAGTGACCTTGGTTTGGAGGAAGAAAAAAAATTCTTAAGATCATTTTTAAGATCTCGGGTCTAGATTATGTACGTGCTGGTTTGGAATTCCAGCTGTGACCTGTAAAGTCGGGGTTTACGGCAGAAATAAACTTTGACCTCGCATCTACTAATGTGTGCCCGATTAACACATTCTGTTTACGAGGCCACCATGACATTCGTGAACCTCTTACGATAAAGCTTACTGAACCTTGCCGGGTACATATCTAAGTATTTTTCATAAGGTGCATCTAATCTTCAAAGGAGATCCACCAAAATACGGTTAGAAAGATCATTTCACATAAACAAAAAAAAACTTAATAAAAAAATAAAAACTACTTTCTTCTAGGCTCAGATTTCATTGTTTGAAGCTGCACTGCTGTAATTGTCTGATGACAACAGGTAAACTGTTTTCTCATGTAGACAACATTAGATGAATCCACACAAGTATGACAAGTAGGCATGTACTGTATATAGAGGGGATTATTTTAGATTTTTGGCTGCTGATTGTAGTTAACCCTTTCCCACCCAACGCCATAATAGTGCGCATATGCAATGAGCAGGATATGGGGTAACGCAGACGCCACTTATGCAGTGGGCCAGGATATGGGTGGATAATGGTCTATATTTGTTTGTGACGCCAATTGTAGCGTGTGCAGGGTACTACCCCAGGGCTCTTCCAAGGTCCAATAACGCACGTCCCAGATTAGGAATGCCAGAGTGGTGTAATGGCCTATAATGTCTCTATAGGGTGGTGATAATTGTGTCAACGGTGTCTCCTACCTGGGTACAGCTGGACTCCTGGCTCACTTGAAATAAATTTGAGTGTAGTGATAGTAGGAGTAATAGAGGAATTTTGCAGCAGAAATGATGTCCAGACCTTTAGGTGAAGTTCAAACGTTTCTTTACTGAAGATAACTTGTATCCAAGCAGTATACAGCTTTGGTCTCTGGTCCCAGCAGGTTTTGGCAATCGTTGCCATGAATAAATACTTCTGCTTGATATGTGGGGAGCTTGCAGGATAAGTGGTCTGCTTGGTAGCTCTGTAACTGTGGCAGTAATTAATCTTCTGCACTTTTCTGTACCTTCTGCTTTGTGGGGACAGACTAGCTGAGGAGGAATGGCTTCTCCTAGGTCTCTGGACTTAACTCACAGATGCTCAGGGGATGCTTTCTTCCTGGAATCTGGAGGTTGTCTGCAGTTTCTGCTTCTTTATCCAGCTGAGGCTGAAGGTGTGCTCAGACTGGGTATGTGATCAGGTCTCAGCCGAGACAAGATCCTTGCTGTCTTCCCTATGCAGGGGGATCTCCTTACACAGACACACCTTACCCCTAGCAGGGGGTGGGCTACACTAACTCTAACTTCCTTCTCCACCCATGCTGCAGGATGTGGGAACAGTCCACACCTCCACAGAGGGGGAGCTAAGCTGGAATAATCCATTGCAGCCTAGATACACTAAACTAGGACTAAATACCTTGCCAATGCGTTGCTGCCACCTGCTGGTAAACCTGGAAAATTACAGGAAACGATTACATTTAACATGGTTTTAGATGCACATTTGTGAAGACATAATATAAATTACAACGGATGGCGGTATACAGGCTCTTAACATATAGTAGCGGGGTAGGGACATGTAGTAACACAACTCTGGGGTGTTACACATACTTATCAACATTCTCGTTGAAAAATTATGGGTGTTTCAGCCCCATCCTGTGAACGCCCTAAGCCTAACAGGAGCATCCAGTTATAGGTAGGACTTATGCAATCTCCATCCACTTTCGGACCAGGACAGCCCAAATTATAAAGCTCTGATCCCAGTCGTAGGGGTCCAAGGGGGTTTCGATGGCAGTCAGGGGTCTAACAATGGCCCTTTAGGCCTGCCAAGTAGGGATAACTATTAGGCCTTCAGACGGTCATGTTTTATAAGTGATCAGCCTATAGAAGGTTTGAATCCACTTTTGGGAAAAAATAGCAAAAACAAAATCAAGGGAAATTTAAATTAACCGCCTTCCCCCCCCCCCCCCCCTTAAATAAACATCAGAAAAATATATGCTTGGCATCATCGCTTCTGCATAGACCTGTACAATAAAATCAACTAATTTGTATCCAGTAAAGTGAATATCATAAAAAAATTATAATAAAAACTGCCAAAATTGCAGTTTTTTTGTCTGCATGGTGTCAGTCTAGGTTCATAGTGGTCTGTTCACATGCTGAGGTGCTGCATGGCGGCTGTTGCTGCTGTGGCTGTAAATCGGTGTAGCCCAATGCCAAGGGAGCTAGCCTGACATCAGGGGGAGTGTTTGGTTGATGGGGGGGGGGGGGGGGGAGGGGGCTGCACCAAATTACTGTACGGACTCACTTTGACAAGATCACCCTGACGTGGTGAGTGGGCCAATGCATTTTGATCAAAATGTTTACAAAGAACTTCATGTTTCTATTTATAAATTATGCTTAAAAGCAAACAAACTATATGTTATAAATTTCATATCTTCATAATTGTATTGGCCTAAGTTATACAATATTTTACATGCACTCCAAAAGGGGTGCCATTTAAAAACATATTTACAAAACGTAAACAAAACAAAGTAAAAAAAAAACTAATTTTGAGCTAAAAACACTTTTTTTATATTGGTCTTTTAAAAAAAATATGGCATTAAGAGGTTAAGGGGAAAAATGCTGAAAATTTGTAATAAGGCTGAATTGTATTTTGTGTACTTGTTTTTTTTAATAGTAATAAAGATGTTAAATAAAATAAAAAAATGATAAAATATGGCATCTTTTTTCCTGTACAGAGCTGAGATGCTGTAGTAGCACCCTTTGGATTTTCTCTCTCTCCTGTCAGCCAGCTAATCTGATGGACTCCTTATCTCTGCTCTCTGACCTCCTAAACACTCATTATAGCTCAGTTCTTACCTTACTGATAAGAATGCAGCTTAAATAAGTGTTTATGACCTCTTAGTAGTTTAAAGAAGAGGGTTATTAGATGACCGGCACAAAGTGAAAGTACCAGTCACATAGCTAGAAAAACAGTTAAATCTTTGTGACAGAACAGCTCAGTATTTTTAATAAAAGCCAATTGAAATTATTTTTTTTTGCCAAAAATGAGTAACATGCAATCATAAAATAAAAAATTGCCCCTGAAGGTGTACATAGCCTTTAAAGGGGCTAAAGGGGTTGTCTTGGTTCACAGGTGATGAGTTGACATTCACCCAACAATCCCAGCAAATTTGGATGTCGCAGGGTGGGGCTTATGTAACTCCCACCCAGAAGTGGACGTTCCTGGGAGGGGTTTGTGGCTCCTCAGGTGTGCCCCGAATTTACCAACATGAATGCTGGTAAGTATGCAGGTCCTGTTGCTGATGGAAGCTTATTGGCTCTCTTTGTTGTAAAGCCGCTTGAACCCTCAGAAATAAATGTAAAAATGTGCACCTGATTCCATATGTTTATATCCATTTTTAGAGTATGGTCCCCTGCATTGCTTTATGATCTGGCATGTCCTAAAGGAATGGAAGAGAGAAGTTGAATTAAAAGTTTTTATTTTTTATTTTTAATTACTAGTTTTGGCTAAATAAAAACAAAAAACAAAGTATATATGGCATGCAAGGCGTTATATCTCATTGCACGCCCTAACCTAACCCAGTGACGCTCAGCCATAGGTGTCCTTCTGGTGCCGTACAGCAATATTCCGTCTGATTTCCACTTTCCATCTCCAGTCCCACAAATCCCTCTGCATATTACAGTCCCATGGGCCCATATTTCATGTCACCATGAGATTACTGCGATTTAGGACTATGTTACATTTAGGCCCTGCACAGGGGGCACTAGGAAGCTGACCTTAATTTGTGGTTTATATAAGTGGCTGCCGGGTCACAAGTCATCCTAATCTCTGACTATGACACCAGCAGCCTCATCTCAGCGCCAGCGGGATCCAAAAACATCTCATAAACCTAATTACAGCTGAAGAAGGAATGTGGGCCTGGACATAAGTTAACCCTTCACTGACACTGGAGGGCCGGGTGATAATAATTTTCTAGGAAGGAGAAATAATTTGGCCTCATGCACACGACCGTTGTGTGTTTTGCAGTACGCAACAAAACGCGGACAAGAATAGGACAGGTTATATTTTTTTAGAGGACCACGGAACGGAGCAACGGATGCGGACAGCACACAGAGTGCTGTCTGCATCTTTTGCGGCCCAATTGAAGTGAATGGGTCCGCATCCGAGCCGCCAAAACTGCGGCTCGGATGTGGACCAAAACAACGGCCGTGTGTATGAGGCTTTTACATTGACAAGGGTTTTGGACACTATTTCATATTTCGGGATGTTTTGTTTTGCCTAAAGAGGTTTTAATTGAATCACTATAGGGTCGCCTTCTGATCAGCCATAAATCTCTCCCTGACCTAATACATGGATGGGACAGGTCCACCAGAGCGACAGCTAATATTAACCTAAGACACATGGCAATAGGGCATCTTCAAGATCTGATTTGATGATCTGATATGGGGGTCTGATTTTAGGTCTAAAATAGGGGTTTGATTTGAGATGTTATATGAAAGGTTATTTTTGTACTGGCACACATTATAAGGGGGTATTTATTGTACTGGCACACATTATAAGGGGGTATTTATTGTACTGGCACACATTATAAGGGGGTATTTATTGTACTGGCACACATTATAAGGGGGTATTTATTGTACTGGCACACATTATAAGGGGGTATTTATTGTACTGGCACGCATTATAAGGGGGTATTTATTGTACTGGCACACATTGTAAGGGGGTAGTTTTTGTACTGGTGCACGTTATAAAGGGGTATTTTTCTACTGGTACACATTATAAGGAGGATTATTACTACTGGGGGACTATGGGGAAATGATTACTAGTATGGAAGCAATACTTTGGAGAGCACTAATACTGTGGGGGGGGGCAGTATCAGCTTAGCACAATTATTTTTGGGGACGTTATATTTACAATATTAGGCTCCATGCACACGACCGTATGTGTTTTGCGATTCGCAAATTGCGGATCCGCAAAAAAAAAATGGATGACATCTGGATGCCATCCGTTTTTTTGGGTGGATCCATTGTAACAATGCCTAAAACGGACAAGAATAGGACATGTTCTATTTTTTATTGCGGGGCTACGGAACGGACATACTGATGCGGACAGCTGTCTGCATTTTTTGCGGACCCTTTGAAATTAATGGGTCCACATCCTATCCGCAAAAAAATAAACGGAACGGACACGGAAGCAAACAATGTTCGTGTGCATGTAGCCTTGGTGTCAGGGACACTATTTGTTGCGCACAGTTTTTTTAGGCACTGTGTGCCAATAATTATTTTAGAGGAGACACTTTTTGCGTGGTGCTAGTCATTTCAAGGGGACTATCTGTTTCTGCAGGTGGGGATAATGATTGAACAGTAGGAAACTAAGATGTCTGTTTGTCAGTCTCTTCAGAGACGAGAGATGGATGAAAGAAATCATCATGGTGGTCTGGTCTGAATGGAGAAGATGAGGAAAGAGAACATCTACAGAGGAGACGTCACTGGATGTAAGAGGTATTTGGCGCTTTATTATCCTTTATGTTTTGTATTATCCTTTATGTTATGTTTTCCCAAGTATGTCTTTACCAGAAGGGCTGGAGGGAAGGAGTTAGGTTCAGATTTGGCATGTTGGGGCCAATTCAATTTTTGCTGAAGGCAGCAGAAAGGCTAGGTGCTTCCCTACTCCTGACCACAAAGTACTGAGGGAAAGGGGGCCCAACCTGAACTATTGCACCAGGGCCCATGAGCCTTTAGCTACTCCCTTGGCTGCAGTGCTCACCGAAGCGCCATGGCCTCTTTAAACAGCTTATTGGTGGGGTTGCCAAGTGTCAGATCCCCATCATCATGCTGATATATAATGCTCAATATATATTTACTTTTATATTTATAAATAATACCTTTATTGGTACACCAAGGGGCTGGCCATAGCACTAGGAGCACCACTAGCGCAAAGCTCCTGTGCTCTCTGTAATCCTCCCTCCCCTTTAAGTGACATCTCTTCTAGCCCTGTCTTCTCGCAACAGCACTGAGGCTCAGCGAGTGAGATCCACTGCGAAGGCGCAGAGTCACTGAGCCTCCTCGCTGCCATGAGAACACAGGGCTGGACGAGATGTCTAGTTCTGTCACTCAAAGGGGAGGAGGGTGTATAGAGAGTGCTCTAGTGGTGCTTCTAGTGCTATGGCCCAAAACCTGGTGCTCCAACTAGATAATTTAAATAAATAGAAAAATAAATATATTTTAGCAACTATTAACTCTTTATTAAAAATAAAGATATTGTTCTATTCAGCATGATCAACCCTACCAGGCAATATCCCTGGTTTAATAGTGTTGATCATGCTGATAGAGTCACTTTGAATAATAGTGCCCCCTAGAACTGATAGCTCCATATAGTAAAAGTGCTGTATAATAATATCAGCCAAATTTCCTATATGGCAACATCCGTGGTTCTAGCTTTCGCAGGCTGGATTTTCAGATATTTCCGGATTACCAGATACTGGAGTACAGGATTGACACTGTTTATTGATGACTAAACGCCCTTTTATTACGAATTTGGGGATTAGCGATTTATCGTGTTGTTAACTTCTCGGTTTCCATGTTGGAGTCACATGAAATCAGTGACAAGGGCATAAATCCAGCCCTGTGAACTTACAAGTTACAGTAATTTCTCAGCCGGGAACAGAATTCCTTTCATCCAGCTATCTCCGCTCACACTGCCTTTTTCAACTCCCTACCAAATGGTATTTGTCAGAAGTAATTGGCAAGTGCCTGAGGCGGTCTTCAAGGCTGTCTGAATGGAAAATCTCAAAGCAGTTTGTCTGCGTTGAAAGAAAATATTACATTTGATCTTTTTTTATTGTATTCGCAGACATGATGTATGTCTGCATTCTTTACCGTGAAGACACTTACCCCCCCCCCCCAACCCCTTCCCCACCCCCCTCCAAAAAAAGAGACAATTAATTCACAGTGAGTAACTATCGCCGGAGCTGATACAAATCCTTGTAAAGCTCTTTAAATAATTGTTCAATTACGTTTAGAGGCAGCAGTTCACTTTATTTAGTTGTCGCTCTGCTGTGCAGCATAGTGTCGGCACTAACGTTATGCAGCTGGGCCATGTCTGTTGAATTGGTTATCCAGTTGGTGCTACTTTATCTTTACATACGGCGAATCAGTTTTTTTATTTATTTTTTATACGAAGCTTCAAAGTCACTGCATGGACAAAGAGTTAAAGGGGTCTGTCAGCAGTTTTGACCATGCTAAACTGCTGACAGCACTAGGTAAATGCTGGAGAGAGCAGTACAAACGTACAATTCGTGGAGCTTTTATTATGAGTAGTGTAAATATGAAGTTTTATTCTACCAGGTTCTACTCCTGCCAGTGCTCAGGTGGTGGAGCTCCAATGTAAAGTGCTCTCCAGACTGGGAACTTAAAGTGGCCCTGGAAAAAAAAAACTTTAAGTGGCCCTATGTTGTAGGCGGGTTCAAATTGACAGAAGGTGGAGCAACACAAGTAGGCGGGGCCAACACAAACCACAAGTAGGCAGGAACAACAGAAGTAGGCTGGGTCAGCAATACAATAGTGCAGCACAAAATACCACCCCAGCAGAACCTAATACCACAGTACAGCATAAAAGGCTGCCCTATCACAATACTGAGGACAGTCATATAGTTGAATTCAAGATGGTACCTGTGGCTGCTGGGCACGTGCATAAGTACCCGATGTTCCTAGCATTACCATATTTTTCAGACTATAAGACGCATTTCTTTTCTCCCAAAAGTTTGGTAAAACTGGCAGTGCATCTCATAGTCCGAATGCTACTGACTGCTATCATTATGGAAGCGGTCATAAGCATGCGGGAAGCACGGGGAGGTGAGGGTAGTGCTTAGCTGACTGTACTCACCCTCCCTGGTCTTCTGGGTCCCAATGTGCACTGTGTCCTGATTGCGCACAGCGTCAGTATGTAGCGTACATAGGTGCGCACTTACACTGTGCGCCATCAGATCACAGTACACAGCAGGACCCAGAAGAAGCAATGCAGGGAGTCCTGGATCTGAATCGCTATCTGGCGCAAGCGAGGTACAGTAAGTTTATTTTTATTTTTTTTGTAACATCTGATCTGAGGTCTGATGGGGGTACGATCTGAGGCTTATGGAGGGTGGGGGAGCTGGTCTGAGGCTGATGGGGGCTGAGGGGTCGGATCTGAGGCTGATTGGGGGTCTGATCTGAGTCTGATGGGGTCTGGGAGGTCGGATGCGGGCTGATCTGAGGATAATGGAGGCCGGGCCTAATGGGGTCTGATCTGAGGCTGATGGAGTTTGGGGGTTCTGATCTGAGGCTGATGGAGCTTGGGGCTCTGATTTGGGGTCTGATCTGAGGTCTGATGAAGAATGATGGCTGATTTGGGAGTCTGTTGGAAATTGGGGGTAGATAAGGATCTAATCTGAGGTTTGATTAAGAATGGGGATCTGATTTGGCTGTCTGGTCAGAAGTCTGAAGAAAAATATTTTTTTCTTATTTTCCTCCTCTAAATCCTTGGTGTGTCTTACAGTCTGGAAAATATGGCAATTAATGCTCAGAGCATCAGATCATTATGTACCTGGATAGGGGCCGTGAGGAGCGTTTGGTCAATGGCCCACAGGGAAATTTCCCTATAGGGTCTATGACTAGTCTGTTCCTGGTGGTATAAAATTGAAAAAGTCACAAATATTTGCTTGAAACGCTACTTATGCACAATTTGCAACTTTTGTACACAAAAAAACTGGCGTACAGACCTTCATCATCCCCCAACCCCACTCCAAGTCAGCCATGTCAGCAGCTATCCCTCCCAACTTGGCCAATTGCCCATGCGTTTTCAATGCAGAGAGGAGAGCAAACTGCTACCAGACTTATTTGGCTGCAACTAATCACCAGCGGAAATCCAAAATGCCCACGTCTACCTTCATCAATTCTATAGTCAGGATAGGTTTGGGACACCCAGACACCTGATCTCACTGAAATGCATGGCCACCTTTAGCCGTCTATTTTTTAGAATCAGCACGTTTGGGATTGTATGCTAATGCAACCTAAAATGCTAATGGTACTTTCACACTTGCGTTAAAGGGATTCTGTCACCTCCCCTAACCCAAAATCGGATTTTAAAGCAGCCATGCAGCACAGCTTACCTTGAATCGGCTGTGCTCTTCTATCTTGTAATCCGTCCAGTAGTTTATGAGGAAAATTACTTTTATGATTATGTAAATTAGCCCTGAAGGTGCCCAGAGGGGCGTTTTGTTCCCCTTAGTGTGCCCAGTAACGCCCCTCTTACAGTGCCCAGCCCGCCTTCCTTCCGACTGCCTAACCGCCCACAGCCTCTCATGCCTCTCCTCCCCCTCCCTCACAGCCGAACGAACTCTTGCGCAGGCACAGTACCCACTGAGGGCTGCGCCAGTGCGATCTGCAGGAGACTGAGGGCAGGAGCTTCCTCCTCGTCACCGGGCATGCGCCGTGCCCAGTGACGTCCGATGCTCGCTCTTCCCTCAGTCTCCTGCAGATCGCACTGGCGCAGCCCTCAGTGGGTACTGTGCCTGCGCAAGAGTTCGTTCGGCTGTGAGGGAGGGGGAGGAGAGGCATGAGAGGCTGTGGGCGGTTAGGCAGTCGGAAGGAAGGCGGGCTGGGCACTGTAAGAGGGGCGTTACTGGGCACACTAAGGGGAACAAAACGCCCCTCTGGGCACCTTCAGGGCTAATTTACATAATCATAAAAGTAGTTTTCCTCATAAACTACTGGACGGATTACAAGATAGGAGAGCACAGCCGATTCAAGGTAAGCTGTGCTGCATGACTGCTTTAAAATCGGATTTTGGGTTAGGGGAGGTGACAGAATCCCTTTAAAGTTTTCCGGTATTGAGTTCCGTCCTAAGGGCTCAATACCGGAAAAAAACATTTCAGTTTTATCCTAATGCATTCTGAATGGAGAGCAATCTGTTCAGTATGCATCAGGATGTCTTCAGTTCAGTCACTCTTACTGCGGTATTTTCTCCGTCCAAAATTCCGGAACACTTGCCGGAATGCCATATCCGGCATTATTTTCCATTGAAATACATTAATGCCGGATCCGCGACAGTGTTCCGGAGAAACGGATCCGGTTTCAATGCATTTGCTAGCAAATGCTATCCGTTTGCATATGGATCTCCGCATCCAGCAGGCAGTTCCAGCGACGGAATCCAACAACGCAAGTGGGAAAGTACCCAAAAACTGGCTTATAAAACAGACTATACCCCATGACTAAAGGTAATCCATTTTTGATCTGTAGGATGAGCTCCTTTAGGTTTGTAACATAATACAACATAAAATGATAAAAATAATAAAAAATAAAAACAACACAATACACCCCATGATTAAAGGTCATCCATTTTTGATCTGCAGGATAAGCTCCTTTAGCATTGTAACCTAATGCGTCATATAATGATTAAAAAAAGCCTAAAAAGCCTAAAACACCTAGACTATACAACATTCCTAAAGCAAGTCATCCATTTTTTCAGTTTCTTCGGGTCTGTAACCTGTTTCCAGGTGATGTGTTGAAGCCTGCAGCAGACAGTTGCTGTCATAATGCTATCTGTGTGCGCACATCAGCGTTCAGGTGAGTGATCACATGACAACAGACGGCTTCTCGCACACCTCGTGTAGCTCCCCCCCCGGGGGCATTACAGGAAGCTTCCAGCCTGCTGTCATGATTTAACACTGGAAGGCCTCGCGGTATTTAGTAATAACGCTTTGCCTACATCTCTATCATGATAGATTGAGACATTTTGGCCCCGTTAACTGGTATTTTTTTTTGTTCTACCTGTGATAACATTTTCAAAGGGATAATGGATGAAATGGAAGAGCCGGCTGGATGATGAATGTATCCAGCAACACAATGATCTCAAGTGTCCTCTACAAGTTACGCCGTCATGGTTTATTTAATATAGTAAGTCCCATTGGGAAATTGTTGAGTAAATCTTTAATGGATGTTTAGGGTGTTCTCTTGGGGCTTACAAGTCTTGAGAAGGATAACATTTTTCTAATGAACTGTTACTAAATATTAATTCTCTGAAAGGGCACATGACGCCTTTCGATGTTTAGGAAAATCCAGGAAGAAATTCTTTGAAAAAGTTTGTCCTGATAGACTCAAAATGATAGTTGAAATTATGTGAGATTTTGGTTGTCTTACATAAATTTTTCTGTCTGTACTGACCTGGAGTGCAGTAGAGAAGAAGCTTTTTCAGAGCCTGCATAGCATTAGCTTATAATGGCAACACCCAAGGCTTTTTCTGGCTATTTTTTATTTTTTATATTATGGATGGTTTGTTCTATGCATTTGCCAGGGGTGGATTTCTGGGTTTGCGGTGAAGTTCTAACAGGCAAAAGTAGGGTTCAAGTTAATTGTGGGCAGGGTTTTATATAGAAAGCCAGGTTTAGGGAGTGACAATCTGGGCAATTACTCTTCTGCACATTCCCATCTCAAGGATAGTAGCTCCAGGATCAGGAGTGGATTGAAAAAAAAACGATAAGTGGCCTCATGTTGTAGGCAGATTCAACTTAACAAAAGGTGGGGCAAAACAAGAAGATGGGGCCAACACAAGCTACCATAGTGCAGCACAAAATATCATACCAGCTCAAGCAAATACCACAGTGCAGCACGATATACTGCTCCAGAAGCTGTCCTTCTGTGGTGGCCATTAATAGCTGCCACATTCTGTCCTCCTAGGATTGTCTCTAATTAAGATATGGAGCAAGAGGCTTAGAAGGTGAAATGTGGGCCACACCAAGCCAGCCCTACCTTCAGCATCCTGCCTGGACTTCCCCTAGTAATGATACCTATAGTGCCCTCAGTAGTATGCTCCCCACATGGCTGAGGATAGAAGAAAAAAATTAATTACCCGAGTCCTCTTACAAGCTGCCATCAGCCTGTGGCCTGAGATACCTGTGTCCTTACCCATTTGCATACTACCTGAGTGGCCTGTGGCCTACGAGGGTAAACTGAAGCTAAGTGTTCCCATGCCCTTCTGCAGTATTCAACTGTATCACCACTCTGAGGACAGCCATGCAATTTAATTCAAGAGGGTACCTGCGGTTGCCAGTACCTACTGTTCCCACCGTTAATTACCGCCGAGAGCACCACACCATTATGTACCCAACCAGTGGCAGTTAGGGGGGCTTGGGTGGCGCCCTGGGCATCAGCCCACTGGAAAATTTCCCAGTAGGGTTTATGGCCAGTCCACCCCTGCCCAAGAGTAATCTGAATTAACCATTGACCCTTGAATGACTAAGACTACCCGGGAATTTACAATGAACCTTTTCTCTACTCTATAAAACTCCCTTACACCTACTGTACTATGTGGTCTCCATAATGATAAACAGTACTCCTCACTCAGATCCTTGCCAAGGCCTCTCACCGGCCAAACCAGTACTCTGATCTACACTGAAGAAGGGCGATTACCCTGAAACAGCTATTTGGCCTACATCTAATTAGAGAATATTCCTGTTCCATCTGGTGGAGCAAGAAGTTACGTATCTTTTTATACAAAGTGTATAGGCGCAGGAGGGACTCATACACTTTGGTGTCTGTACAGATCCATAATACTTTCAATACCTATTTCTGTGTTATCATCTGAACTCCCACAAAGCTCGGCTCTCCTGAAATCACTGAAATTATGAATTAATCTCCCAACACGATTGGAGATCTAAACATCATGTAACTAATTATAAAATTCACTTTTCCATAGATGTGATTTTTTTTTTTTGACGTTCGTTTGTCTGTTTATAGACAAGGCCACATAGACAAGTGAGGACAATCGCACTGTAGATCTCTGCTGTCCTACACCTCCTTATTTACCGGTGACACCACCGTGCCAGTCCTGACCCACAACCTAAATACTGAGGTTAGTAGCCTAAAACAGACCAGGATAGGAGAGGATTAAAACAAAAAACACAGGCTGAACTGAGAGCCAATCACAGGCTGAGGCAGTGTCGGGCTCCCATTTGAACTGAATGTTGACATCGCTGGAGCCCAGTGAAGCATCACAGGCCGGGAGTAGAAGGAGCGAGGCCCCGGGAAGCAGGTAAGTCATCTTCCCTTTACAGATCTGGCAGGATGGGGGGGGGGGGGTTGGCCAAAACCCTTCCCCATTCTTGCACAACTCCTTTAAGGCACCCTCCCCTGTGGGAAGGTGCCTGAGCAATAGGTTCTGGTCTGCTAGTTTCCTTCAAAGGCGTGCCGTTTGTTTGTTTTCCTGTTTCATGTATTATCTGCATGAATTCTGGATTTGACCTTTTGCTGCCTGACATGACCTCTGCCAGATCCCTGTTCTGACCATGAACTTCCTACCTTGACCTGTTCATTGGATTGCTCATACACTGCCTGTCCTGCGCTGACTATGGTTTTGCACCAGTGTCTCTTGGTGTCCATAGGTCAGCAGTCAATTGAACAGAGACTACTCCTGGTGGTTCCCTTGCATGAAATTTTGGTAAGATATACTGTCCTTATGAATTGGACCTCAAAAGGGGCAGGGTTTTGATACTTTGCACAAAAAGAGGTTGTTTGAGGATGGAACAGGGTGGAATTAAAAAAGTCCTGCAGTTTGGGATCTTTGTGTTGGGAGGTATGGATGGAGAACCTCTTCAAACTGAGAGAGATCTCTTGGTAAGGCAAATGGAACGGCGCATATGAAAATGTATTGGTTTGTTATATTACTTCCTCTTTGCTGGATATTAAATCTACATACATGACAGCCCACATCCTGCAACTAACTTATCCGCTAGGGTCCTATTAGCTGGAACAACTTCAGCCTGCAACGAGCACCAAGTGAATCAGCACTCGTTTAAAGGACTTTTGAGCAGAGGCGGATTGGCCATAGACCCTAAATTTCCTGGTGGGCCGATGCCTAGGAGGGCCTCCCAAGCCCTCTTCATGGCCACCAGCCAGGTACATTATGATCCGATTCTCTTACGCACCTAGCTGGCAGGTGCCATCCTGAATTCAACTGTATCGACATCCACAGGACAGCGATACAGTTGAATACTGTGGTGCAGGTGGCAGTATATTGTGCTGCACTGTGATATTTGGTTCAGCTGGGGTGGTATATTGCTCTGCACTATGGTACTGCTCGTGCTGCCTACTTCTGTTGTCCCTGCCTAATTATGTTGCCCTGCCTTCTGTCACTTTGGATCCACCTCCAACATGGGGCCACTTTTACCATTTTTTCCAGGGCTGCTTTTGGTTCCCAGTCCGCACTTGCTTTTGAGTTAGGCCGAAGCAAACTGTATAGGTAACGAATGATCACTAGTACGATCATTTATTCCCTTTCAGTCTGCATATTGTCAACACATGCCCTGTTTACACCAGGGAGCATTTTTTATGTGAACGATGCTGCATTAAAGAAATATTGTGTTGCTTGTTTGATTGGATCTATGGTCACCTCCAAATCTGAAATGCTATGTGCAGACAAGGCCGTATCTAGGTTCAGTCACTTTCCATATGACAGACTCAGCTTGAAAAAATGGCAGCACATGACCCCTCCAAGCTTACATAACAATCTATGTCTTCTGCTAGACATCACTCGATGATAGGACCAGGGGCTTTAAGAGGATGTTTGGCATTTTGAGGACTTAAGAACCTTCCTTTACCAAACTCTCCCTAGGAGACAAATTAATCAAAGTCAAAATATGCTTTTAAGAGAGAAGCGCTGTCGTAAAACTCGTTGTTTCTCCTTAGATAATTTTACATGGAGTCACCTTTGAAGCAGAAACCCGACCTGACTTCTTGGTGTATTACAGTAGCTCTGAAGAAGTCTCGGTGTCTGAAAGCCTCTCGGAGGAGCAGACAGGTGTTTGGTTTCAGGATGATCAAAACCTTCTTTTATGAACTTCTGCATGTTTTGTATCTGGAAGTGTAGTCAGGGGACTGGTGGCTGTCAGGTCCGGGGAAGAATTGTGTCTACCATGTGGGCCCATCGGGGCAGATGTATCAGTGATGTCACTGGAAAGGTTTATGGCACTTTGGGGAGCTGAAATCTTTGAAAGTCCATGTAAAAGCTATACCTGGACTCATGACCATAGATGATGACGTCACACCTATGTACAATTATTATAGTGTTCATTAGTATACTGACACCACTGTAACATTAGCATTATAGGACATGGTAGCTCCATACATGGGATTCTGCTATTCTTTTAGGTATCACATAGAGTCTATGGGTCCCCCATTGGGATGAGGGGCCAGATGCAACCACTGTCTCTGTACCCCATAGCAACATCATTACGTGTGACACTTTCTGAAATCTCTTGTCGGGGGACATTAGGTTGCATTTAGTCAGATTTGTTGTTGGGAGAGCCATGGATGTCTGTCATGGAGGATTATGGCAGTGCTATGGGGAACTCTGGCTGTTTGTTGTGGGGCTGTGTCAAATATGGAGGTGTTGTAGCTGTCTGGTTTGGGAATACTGTGATTGTAATTTATGGGGGTACTGTGGCTACCTCTTAGAGAGTCACCATGTCTATCTCCTAGCGGGCATTGTTGCTTTCTGTTCATGATCAATGTTGCGTTTGACCTGATATGGTGAGCACAGGTCGCCGCATAAACCTCTTATCTCCAAAAATGAGAAGGTACAGAATAATAGAACAATCTTAGATGGGACATCATATAGATACCACCAGGTTCCTTATAGAGTAGTTAACATTAATGGGCACGTTTGTCCTTTGTCTCAGCCTTACCCTTTCTAAGCTATCCTGCATGCAGCCATTGAGCTCATCTGTTTGCCCAGTTGCTACCCCAGTGCCTCCACCCTGTGCCAGTCCCGGCTTCTATGCCTCCACCCTGTGCCAGTTCCAGCACCAATGCCTCCACCCTGTGCCAGTCCCTGCACCAATATCTCCATCCTGTGACCGTCACTGTACTGATGCTTCCACCTTATGCCAGTCACTGCACAATGTCTCTACCCTGTGCCAGTCACTGCACCGATGCCTCCACCCTGTACCAGTCACTGCACCAATGCCTCCACCATATGCCAGTCACTGCACCAATACCTCTACCCTGTGCAGGTCACTGCACTAATGCCTCCACCCTGTGCCAGTCACTGCACCAATGCCTCCACCCTGTGCCAGTCACTGCACCGATGCCTCCACCCTGTACCAGTCACTGCACCGATGCCTCCACCCTGTGCCAGTCACTGCACCGATGCCTCCACCCTGTGCCAGTCACTGCACCGATGCCTCCCCCCTGTGCCAGTCACTGCATCAATGCCTCCCCCCTGTGCCAGTCACTGCACCGATGCCTCCCCCCTGTGCCAGTCACTGCACCGATGCCTCCACCCTGTGCCAATTACTGCAACAATGCCTCCACCCTGTGCCAGTCCCTGCACCAATACCTCTACCCTGTGCCAGTCACGGCATCAATGCCTCCACTATATGCCAGTCACTGCAACAATACCTCTACCCTGTGCCATTCACTGCATCAATGCCTCCACCGTGTGCCAGTCACTGCACTGATGCCTCTTTGACCTAATAACCTGTGATCTCCATTCTGATTAAACACTAATATCCTCCATCATCCAAACCTCTAACTACGGCCTCCAAACCCTTCTACATTATTTTTCATCACCCGATCCCCTCATTCAGCAGTACCCCCACACTCCTGGCATCGTAATGCTCGATACATATCTCTGCCAATACAGGTACTGACTGGTTCATGCAGTTTTATGTGTATTATCCCATTCTGTATAAAAGGTGGCCGGACCATTGTACAAAACGGGCACTTCTTCCTCCTGTGTGCCCCCTATTTTCTCATAGATTGTAAGCTCTTGGGAGCACTTGTTTGCATCGATTGGTCTGTTACTCCGTGATGTCTCATTGTGTGTGTACTCTCTGTTAGAAAGCGGTGCGGAGTAGGTAGGCCTGATACGAAGATATATTATTAATATCATGGAGGTGACTAAACCCCATTCTCTCTGCACGGAGACAGAATCTTGGGTCCATGGTAGGATACGCAGGTGCCTGGTGCACACGGGAGATGTAGTGGTAGCTGAATATTTGCTTATCTCGGGGATTGTTTGGAGACCGAAACCACAAGCATGTCGTGTAAAACAGCTGAGGTCGGGCAGTGATAGCACACTCTAAAAACACACAATTCTGGCTTACCACAAAAACCTCAGCCTCACAGATCCTTCCACCTATACAAATGAGCGCAGGTTGTAAATCCTTCCAACGTAATGTGATTGTGTCTGCTGCGAGGAGGGAACAATGGCCACGGGATGTGCCACAAACCCTCCCGGGGCATGTGTGAACGCATTGAGAGATCACGTCTAGTGTGTAACGATGGAAGAACGTCTTCTGTCCTCCAATCTTTCATCACCTGTGATTTCTCCATGCTAAGCGATCAACGCCTAAGATCTGACTCGGCAGTTGCACGGATAAATCCCTGTTTTGCCCTTGCATAAGGTCTGGAAAACCCTGGATAAAATATTGTACAAGAAAACCCTCATTCTAAAATTATACTGCCATAGTGTGTCCTATTAATACTACCATACAGTGTCCATAGCCCGAATAATAGTGTTACGAAGCACTCTTGCTCACTCAATCTCCATCCCATCTCAGGCTTTCTCTATCACTTCCTAAATCGATCCCTATGGACATCTTTTATTCTCTGATTATGTCATAAACATGGAAGCTCTGCTGGGCTGAACTTGCAGGTTTATACTAGCCAGGTCTGGCAACAGCACCCAACAAAGGCGGGCAGTTGGCTAGACCCGTTGCACTCCAGGGGGCCCATTGCTGTCTGCCCCTTTGTGTAGGCTCTACACCAACAGTGACGTTTCATTAGAGTAGATGGGACAGCTAAGGTCTGTGATTGGCCACAGCGATCATGGGACCGAGCTGATTCCTGGTCCTGCAGGGAATGGGGCAGCGAGCGGCAAGGACATGGCAGGAGTGCAGACAGGTGAGTTTATTTTATTTTTTTATAGGGCATACGTTAGGAGTATTGGGGTTGTCGGTCCCTAGGCTAAACATTCCCTTTAAAGGTTTTTTTTTCAGGCTTTTAATATTGATGACCTATCCTCAGGATAGCATAACAAATATCAGTCGGCACTGCGATATACCTGCTGGTCGGTGCACGTGTCCCAGGGATGGCGTCCCGAATTCAATAGTAGTCGAAGAAGACCGGCACTCAATCTTGTAGTTTGTAGATCATTTCTTATTGTCACATATTATAGATACTGTGACGCGTTTCGGCAAGAAGTATGCCTTTTTCAAAACCGTGCACCGACCAGCAGGTATATCGCAGTGCCGTCTTCTTCGACTACTATCCTCAGGATAGGTCATCAATATCAGATCGGCGGGGGTCCGACACTCGGCACCTGTCTCTCTTCCTACTCGCCATAGACATAGCAGTGGCGAGGAAGAGAGATGGCACATGCCTTCTCTTCATACAGCTGATCGGCAGGGGTGTCGGACACCCGATGGTCTGATGTTGATGACCTATCCTGAGGATAGGTCATCAATATGAAAAGCCCAGACAACCCCTTTAAACAAGATGAACGGAAACACACACAGGGAGGGAACAGACACAGTCAATGGAGGGGGGACACAGTGAAATTTAAATGGCCAGTACATCCCCATTGGCTTAAAGGGGTTATGCCATGATTGATGTAATAATGAAAATCATACATAATCTAGTACATGACAACCTCTTTCTAACATAGCTAGAAGCAGCCCTGTACCTCACATGGATCCAGAGATGTCCACATCCACTGCTAGATTATCTTCAGGCTGGCAAATAAGGGTTTGTGTCCTTTCTGCTGCAACTTTCTCTCTATTACAGCTCAGGAGGAGTGTCCTTTCTGCCACCGCTCTCTCAATCACAACTCGGGAGCATGTCCTTTCTGCTGCAAATCTGCAGCTCAGGGGGTAGTGTCCTTTCTGCTGCAGCTCTCTCCCATTCACGGCTCAGGGCACATGTCCTTTTTGCTGCAGCTCTCTCCCTATCACAGCTAAGGGGGTGTATCCTTTCTGCTGCAGCTCTCCCCCTGTAACTGCCACAGCTTCTAACGGTGGATGTGGTTGGTGTGAGTTGAAGGATGGAACTGAGCATGTGCAACTTAGTAGGTGGACGTGTCCATTACTATACAGATTAAATACCAGGGGCGCCATTATAATGAAATAGAGAGAATATCTTACAACTAAAGCAATTTTGCAACAAAAGCTACTTGTTTTTCATGCTGAATTATATAAAAATAACATTTACTGATGGCAAAACCCCTCTAACAGGGACCCACAAGACTATTGCCCAAGCGCCAACACAGACCTGGATCAGCCCTGAGTCAGACGCTTCTGGCATTGGTTTATCTCTAATGTTCCCCAGATATTTGCCCGGGGGGGGGTGGGGGGGCATTAGTTTTCCCCCTGGCACTTAAACAAAACAGGTAGGGAGCCGAGGGAACTTTCCTGGGTGGTCGAAATGGTGAGGGCTCTTGGAGAAGTTGCCCACGTTGCCCAGGGTTTAACCCAAGCGTGGAAAAGAAGATAAGCTAGGTAAATGGATAGGTTGGCGGAAAAGGAAGAGGAGAAAAATAGTTACCTGAGCACCAGTTTGACCTCTATAAATGGTAAAACCTTAATTGTTTTAAAAAAAATCTTAAATGGGTAATACAGGATTTTAATATTGGTGGCCGTCCTTAATATAGGCCATTAATGAATGAGCGGTGAGGCTGACGCCGAGTAGCTGTTTCAGGGTAGCACCAGAGCTACACAGCTCCATCCAGTGTGTAGTGGACAGAGCTGGTAACTGCAGCGCCATTACAGTGCCCAGCATTGACGTGGCTCCGTGGTTAGTGCTGTACTGTACCTTGCAGCGTTGGGGTCTTGGGTGGGTTATACACATTAGATAGCTGTCAGCCTATGTTCTGACTAGCTCAGCTCTGCTACATCTGACCGATTATGTCACGTTGTACCACTCAGTAAATGCAGACTTAAGATTGGGGGGCACTCCCTATGTAAAATCAAGTATTCTGTCATAAAACAAAGGCATCCCCGTAGGGGGCGCAGTGACACAGTACAGACTGCTGCGCTGACGTCTCGCGCTGAAGCCGCATTCTTTACATACAGGAGCAGGGGAGAGGCCGCCATTGTGGAAAGTCGATATAATCTCCACCAATAGGAAACTTAAACTCTCTAAACACTGCTACATACATACACTAGATCCCCGGCTGAATGGAAGGCCTCGACAAATACAGGCTGTTTTGGGGTTTTAAAGACTCATCCTTTTATGACAGAGAGAAAAAAAAAAACCTGTGCAAGTACAGATGGAGAGATAGAGAGCTGTCATCGGATATTCCAGCTCATCAAAGGGAGTTTCCTTTCATGTCGAACCAGATTTTGGAGATTTGTGCACTTAGAAACTGATACAGAAAATCTACAGTGGCTGGGTTTGGTGTGGCCCCAATGTTACGTTGGGTCCCCCGGACACCGTCAAGGTGTCACCACATGTTGCTGCTCTCTGGAAAGTATGATAAGGCATGGTGCACCCCAACGGGAAATAAGTCCAGAGAATCAACGTCTGCAGTAAACCAGTGTGCTTCTTTACTGGAGAAACTCAAGTGCAAAACAATACAGGCAGTGCACTGAGCTGGCTGCTTCAGTCTCCTCCTGGGCAGAAGAAGGTTCTGTGCTGAGAAGAGGCCTTAGCTAGCTGTCCCTCTCTGTCTCAGAAGGCTGGTACCCTGGCCAAAGGTTGGTAACCCGAGGTCTGTGGCTTATCAGCATCCCCATCTCAGTGTCTTCTTCTGGTCTCTCATGCAGTCTCCTACTAAACACTGGTCCCTATCTGCAAACCACTAGGGGCTGTGTCTGCTCTCTGACCTAGACCTCTGAACTAGAACCTTCTAGTGGGAGGGGTGGAGTGGAGAAGTACAGCCTAAACAGAAACAATGTTACAATTTTAGTCTGTCACAGACTTGCATATAGTTTAAATGCAAGTCTGTGGGAATAACTAAGCAGTTTTTCCAGACATAAACCTGTCTTTAGACATAAACAACAGAGCTGAGCCAGACAGTCAGAAGGTCAGTGTGTCTGTTTTTTCCTCCAAAACTTTGCATAGGTAGAAAGTCATAAAGTCTTAGCTGGCTGTGCATTAACCCTTTCCACAGGGCAGTGCAGCTATAGTGTAATAACAGTGCAAATGAACAGGATATAGTACAGTAAACATATAAAATGCAGTTCAACAATATAAAACAGTATAAGTGCACACAACAGCATAAATCATAGTGCAAGTTAACCATTCAAAGTGCAATAAAGTAGGAAGTTAGAGGCTTATCCTAGTAGCAATAGGAGCAAAATGTCTACAAATCTATGTATATACTTTATTTGTGCAGATGCTTGGTGACAACTGTCACCAGTTTCAGCGCGCCACCATGGCACTTTCTTTGTTTTCATAGACACAGTGGCTCCCCCATATGACTGTGCCTGGTACTGCTGCTCTACTCCATACACATGGAGATGACATCAACATTTAAATCGCTTTGAAATCTCTGGAAATGTTACTTTATTCTGGAAAAATTATGATGGATGATTTTGCCAGAGGAGGGGGGATTTCCAAGTGGGAGGCCGTCCATGGTTGTCCATAAACCCTCGCATGATACAACCCCTTTAAAAGGGTGTCCAGCAGGATGAAATCAATGTTTTATATGTATTATATATGGTTTAGAGTCGCAAAATAAAATGTGGCATTACTAACTCACGCCGATCCCTCACCACTGCTGTTCCAACACTTACCGGTCCCTACTGCTCTCTGCTTCCTGTTTCTGGCTTGACACACAGGAAATGGCAGAAAAAAAGCCTGCTCAGCCAATCAGTGGCTGAAGCGTGACCCACCTCCGCTATTGATTGGTTGACCAGGTATCTTCAGGCGTTTCCTGTGACTTGTGGAACCTGGAAGTAGAGAGCAGTCGGGACCAGTAAGTGTTCGGTGAGAATCGATGAGGGTGAGTAATGTAATCTCTTTATACACCAACACAGCTTCCCCCCCCCAGTATTGTCAATGTGGATACCCCCTTAAAGGGTGGCATAGTCTTCCCAAATCCTAAGTTTACATCAAAGTCCTCCCTTCTTTGACTACATACACACAACACCCACATGTCCACCCGCAGCTCACATTTGCTTTGCTGTTAAGATTTTTGCATAGTATTCAAAACATGTCAAATTATTCATTATCCCCGTCAGCCGCTGCAATATTTCACTTTCTCAGTCTGTTCCAACAAAGAAAAATCATCCACCTTTGAAGAGCAATAAAAAAATATTCCAGATATTATAAATTCGTAGGTCTCCATGGATAGACAGATCCTGGGTCTCATCATCAGCAAATTCATCTTATCTTCATTTTTGGTGCAGTTTATTGTAATCTAAGCTTAACAAACCTTTGCTCTGGCTTAAGAAAGGGGTCCAGAGCTAACACCTCTATGGTATGAGCTTCACAGTACTACCTGCTCTGTAGAGTTGGCTTCTCAGCAGTCATCTCATTATAATCACAGACAGGATTACAATGATAGATAGCACCTGTTTAGATATCACAGGATTCACCATTCCCAATAGGTGATATCACAGCTTCTATACTCTTCCACTCTGCACAATGAACTGTGCACAGGACAAAGAACATGCCCATAACCCTCTTGCATAGAATTCAATGAGCCATCTCCAGTCTACAGGTTGCTATGGTCCCTGTGAATCCACCTTACACAATAGGTGATATCACAGCTTATATACTCCCCCTCCCTGCACAATGACGTCTGCACAGGTCACATAGTATGCCCACAACACTCTCCCATAGAAGTAAATGAGTCAACTTCAGTCTAAAAACTGGTGTGATCTGTGTGGATACAACATTCACAATAGGTGATATCACAGCTTATCTGCTCCCCTGCCCTGCACAGTGAACTCTGCCCAGGTCACAGAGCATGCCCATAACCCTCTCCAATAGAATTTCAATGAGCTATCTCCAGTCTACAGTTTCCTCTGGACCATTTGGATCCACCATGCACAGTAGGCGATATCACCGCTTATGTACTACCCTTCCCTGCACAATGACCTCTGCACAGGTCACATAGTATGCCCACAACACTCTCCCATAGAAGTACATAAGTCATCTATAGGTTCCTATGGCCCATGTGAAGGCCATAAAGCAAATCACTGAATGCTGTTATCAGCAGCTCAGGAAAGATGGCCGCCCCAATAATCACGTACATAAGAAAGAATTTTAAGAAATTTACAGTCAAAAACTAAAACCAGATTAGAAAGTAAGAGTATGTACCAGTATCTGGATTTCTTTAGTGTAATATAGGTGATATCCCCTTTAAGGGGTTATAAATGGTTAAAAAGCTCCTTATTATTAGATGTAATGTTCTTGTTAGGGGGCACTTATTTTCTTGCACCACAGCCCTTTTACTAACCACATAAAGAGCAGAACGGCCCGAAAGTTTATTTGATGGTTCAGACATACGATCCAAATCCTGGCATTGAGCTGAAGAAAGGAAACAATTAAGCAGATCCCTCCTGTTGAATGCGGCTCCCGGTATCTCAGCAACATTACGACTTGAAAGTACGAGGACTTTTGGGAGATTACACACCCTCTTTGTCAATCTTCCGCAGGTGGCCGGCCATAATACCTGAATAAATATGACCAGTCACTTATGAAACTTTCTTTGTATCAACATTTGTTGGCTTTTATCGAGCAAACAGTTTGATTTAGCACAAGGAAAATAGGGTGATTTCGGGGGAGAGGGGCAGCGGTGGAGTGGCTGATAGCGTTATCTCACTATTTTCCCTGTATCAATCTTATCATTTACCTTGGGTTCAGGAGGCAGTGGACGCTGTGTCAATAGTCCACATTGTATGCTGCATACTGTATGGCAAGTCTTCACTCCTAGATTTCACAGTCCATAAGTGATACTCATCAATGTAAGGTCCATTTCATACAGTGGTCATATGACTGAATTTTTTACTGGAGGTATTATGGACTCCCCCAATGGTACTTCTACCCAGGGCTCTGGGTCTTTTGGTGCAAAACAGACACGAAAAAGGCATAGTACAGTTATCTAAATCCAGTTTAAAGCAGGACTCTGAGGTGCAGTGGTCTCCTATTTTAAGTATGACTTTGAGGAGCAGTGGTCTACCTCAAGCGTGACTTTGAGGAGCAGTGGTCTCCTACGTACCATGAGCATTACTTTGAGAAGCAGTGATCTCCTACCTCTAGGATGACTTTGAGGAGCAGTGGTCTCCTACCTCAAGCATCACTTTGAGGAGCAGTGGTCTCCTACCTCAAGCATCACTTTGAGGAGCAGTGGTCTCCTACCTCAAGCATCACTTTGAGGAGTAGTGGTCTACCTCAAGCATAACTTTAAAGAGCAGTGGTCTCTCTCCTACCTCAAGCATGACTTTGAGGAGTAGTGGTCTACCTCAAGCATGACTTTGAGGTGCACTGGTCTACCTCAAGCATAACTTTAAGGAGTGTTGGTCTTCTAACTCAAGCATGATTTTGAGGAGCAGTGGTCTCCAACCTGTGGCTCTTCAGATGTTGCAGAACTACAATTTCTAGCACTAGACCATGCTGAGAGATGAAGTTTTGTAAATCTGGAGGGCCACATTTTTTTTGAAGACTACTGGCTTCGACATAATTTGCAATATTTCTTCTGATTATTCGAAGTGGTCACCTAGCTTTATTAGGGCCTATTTCCTAGGAAGACAATTTAAAGGGTACCTATAAACGTCTGAGTCTTGACATGGATGGTCCATGAGCTTGGACGTCCACCATTCACTAAAACATATGGTGAAAAGTTCTCAGATAACCCAGTTGCCCCATTGGCTGTGCTCGGCTTTCTTCAGAGAACAGAGTGGAGTTAGGAGCTCGTAGGAAGTCTTCTAATCTGTACAGCAATTTCTCTGCTCGTCGACTACAAACAAACCCTGTGTAGTCTGATCGAGCCGTCACACTCCCTTTCATCTTTCACATCATTACTATTAACCTACCAGGTATAGATTAACAAGAAGTAGTAGGCAGATGGAAGGAGATGGAATATAACTATCATTTCACCAAAGAAAGAAAAATAAAAAAATCATATTTCTTTCCAAAAATAAAGCAATCCACCAATAATCTGCCCTGGGATTTTCAGGCTGTTTTTATTCCGGATATCCAGTCACATCTTCCTCAGCTGGACTGAGAAAACATTTATTCACGGAATAAACTCTGCAGACGCCCAGGGGATTTAGGGAGCGAATTTACAGGAACACGGCTAAATCATGCTTGCAGTAAAGCCCCTGAGCTAGGAAGACCTGACATGTAGAGGATTCAGGCTGGGATCGGTGGACATATGGCTGCACATACTGTATGATTGTATACGTAGTTGGATTCATGCAGAAGAAGAATCAATGCAGAGAAAAAGTGGTAAAAATTTACATTCACAAATGAGACCTGTATTATCGATGTAGCAGAGCTGAGTTTGTAAGGCGTGGAAGAGCTCGTTTTGTCATTTGGCACAGCCCATCAAGATAAGACCACCTGTTAGGTTGAGTTCACACTTCAGTAAGGCTACTTTCACACTAGCGTTCGATCGGATCCGTTCTGAACGGATCCGCTCATAATAATGCAGACGGAGGCTCCGTTCAGTACGGATCCGTCTGCATTATTTTAGCATAAAAACAGCTAAGTGTGAAAATAGCCTCGTACGGATCCGTCCAGACTTTCAATGTAAAGTCAATGGGGGACGGATCCGCCTGAAGATTGAGCCATATTGTGGCATCTTCAAACGGATCCGTCCCCATTGACTTACATTGTAAGTCTGGACGGATCCGCACGCCTCCGCACGGCCAGGCGGACACCCGAACGCTGCAAGCAGCGTTCAGCTGTCCGCCTGTCCGTGCGGAGGCGAGCGGAGCGGAGGCTGAACGCCGCCAGACTGATGCAGTCTGAGCGGATCCGCTCCATTCAGACTGCATCAGGGCTGGACGGCTGCGTTCGGGTCCGCTCGTGAGCCCCTTCAAACGGAGCTCACGAGCGGACCGACGAACGCTAGTGTGAAAGTAGCCTTATTTGGTCAGTGATTGTGGACCAAAACCAGGTTCGGGTCAAAAACCCAGAACAGGTGCAGATCTCTGCATTACAGCTGATCTCTGAGTAGGCTTCACTCCTGGTTTTCGCTCACAATAAGGGCTCATGTACACAAATGAATTAGTTTTTTTCTTCTGTCCATATGCGGAACCATTCATTTCAACGGGGCCGCAAAAAACGGAAATGACTCCTTGTGCATTCCGTGTCTGTACGTCCACATGTCCGTTTCTGCAAAAAAATAGAACATGTCCCATTATTGTCCGCATAACGGACAAGGATAGGACCGTTTCTATTAGGGGCCAGATGTTCTGTTCCGCAAAATGCGGAAATGTGCACGGACGCCATCCGTATTTTTTGCAGATACGTGTTTTGAGGACCGCAAAATACATACAGTCATGTGCATGAGCCCTAAATGATGGAAATAACAGACCAAATAACTGAAGTGTGAACTCCTTAGGGTACTTTCACACTAGCGTTATTTTTTTCCGATATTGAAATCCGGTAAAGGGTCTTAATACCAAAAAAAAACCGCATTAGTTTTGTCCTACTGCATTCTGAATGGAAAGGAATCCGTTGAGTATGCATCAGGATGTCTTCCGTTCCGTCCCTTTTACGGTATTTGACCGGACAAAATACTGCACCATTTTTCAACAATGCCAGTTTTTTTCTATACATTTATTATATTTATGTCATTATCTATATTAAAAGAAAATCTTGAAATCTTGTCGTTTTCACGCTGACCACTGACCACTTCTCACTGCCATCACATGCAGGATTACAATGACAGGTAACACCTATATATCGCTAACACAGAATCCACCATTCAGAATAGGTTATATCACAGCTTATCTACTCTCCCTCCCTGCACAATGAACTCTGCATAGGTCACAGAGCATGCTGACAACACACTCTCATAAAAGTCAATGATACTGTCTCCAGTCTACAGGCTCCTATGGTCCATGTGGCTGCTGTAAAGCATTTCACTTGATACTGTTAACGGCATTAAGGAAGAAAACAAAATCTAAAACCATGAACTAAAAATCAATTATAAAATAAAAATGTTCATCAGTATCTGGTTTTAATTGGTAAACTAACCATAGTTGACATATCCCCTTTAAATTGGACTGAGCTGTAATACCAGCCTTGACCAAAGAACAAGAGTGGCGCTGTTGTGCTGGAAAAAAATAATAATTATCAGCATAGCTTCTATCGCTGGACGAGTAATGATCATTGACCTCTGTGACATCCTTTGACCTTTGTTACATCCTTTGCTGGAACGGATTTCAGTTCTCAGGGAAATCATAATTTTTTTTTTGCCAGAAATCCAATTAAATTCATGAGTAATGGCCCAACATTTCCATACGAGATTCATTTGCTCCCTCTGATCCAAGTTACAACACGTCTTCATGTCGGTGTCATAAATCCGCAGGGTATTGCAGCCATCGGGTGGCGTCACTCAGTGCCCATCATGCCAGGGCTATTGCGAAATACCACATGAAAATACAGTCACACGCCATCTGGAGTACACAGCCCGCTGACTATTCCGGCTCCTGTGTCGCGCACTCATCCGAAATCCTCCCTAGAAACAAACTCCCTTAGTGCTGTCCACCTACTTCTATCTGGTTCTGGGAAAGCTGGGTGACCTGTATGGCCTTTTACTTATTACTCAGCTTTCCCAGGTCCCTGAATAGCACATTTGCTTAGCTGTGCAGTAGTAAGGGGGTGGGTCATGTATATGGAAAAGCTGGGTGTTCAAAGGGGTTCTCTCACAAAACATACTCAAATTTTTTTTATACCAGCCCGATGATCTGAATATTTTTGTGATTGCATGTAATTAAAATTTAGTATAGCCAGTGAGTTATTCAATAAAATGTATTTGTACAGCGCCACCTGCTGTTTGGTCTTTTCCTTATTTTATTGGTCCGTCTCACTGAACTGGTCGCACATGCTCAGTTTAAATTTTTAAATGCCACCAGCCATATGTTCTGTTAGAAGCTGTGGCAGTAACAGGGAGAGAGCTGCATCAGAAAGGGTACGCCCCCTGAGCTGCAGCAGAAGGGACACGCCCCTGAGCTGCAGCATAAAGGACACGCCCCCTGAGCTGTCAGGCTGAAGATAATCCAGCAGAGCAATCAGGGCAATGAATGTGGAGAATGCCAATTCATTCGTAAATTTCTAGTAGCAATAACTGAGGAATGGAACAACCTAGAGCTATAGGAAAAGATGCTCCAGAATTGTTATGGCATGGGGAATAAAATGATTTACTAGCACTGACACGTCAGAAGCGGTAACAGTTATTTAAACGTATCCTTGCGTTGCGTTGTTCTCCAGGCGCTCAGTAGTATTTGTGTATGCTGTTCTCTGCCTGCAGGGTCCGTGCATTGTGTCTGGTGGTGGCAGCACCCATGCTGTCTACATAACAGTCCTTATGTCACCCGACCACAGGAATGTGCAGCATGGCCTCGACCAGAGGAGGACTGGCTCCTTCTGGTTATCAGTCAGATGGTTTTACTTTCCAGGACAGACGGGTTAGGCTACTTTCACACTAGCATTTTTTGGCGGCTCCGTCATGGATCTGCAAAAACGTGTCCGTTACAATAATACAACCGCATGCATCCGTCATGAACGGATCCGGTTGTATTATGTCTTCTATAGCCATGACAGATCACCATTGAAAGTCAATAGGGGACGGATCAGTTTTCTATTGTGTCAGGACGGATCCGTCTCGCGCCGCACGGACCGATCTCAATAGCGGAATTGAAAACGCTAATGTGAAAGTAGCCTAAATCTTTCTTAGAAAATAATGATCTAAGAAGAAAAAACTCTAACAGCAGAGGTTTTATAAATGATATGTGCAGCAAAGCCATGAACGGCTCTTCCTGGAAGTCCCATAGACTTTAATGGGGGGATCCTGCGCAAGTGTCTGGCAGTCATTTGAAATATAGGGACAAGGGGTCGCCGGATGTTTTCATCTACGCAACGAGGAGATGCAACGGCTGTGTGCCGGCATCAGAAGTGAAGCAGGTGCCAGGGGGCGAGGTAAGTATAACCTCTGTGAGGGACCCGGGCATATGGGGGCCCATTATAGATCTTGTATCACCCCTTTAAGAGCACCAGCTTCAGTGCCCTGCCTACAAAATGGAAATGCTGCCTTAAAATAAATAAAATAAAATAAAGAACAATTAAAGGGGTTGTCACCTCACACCTTCGTGACATATGGCTAGGACCTGTCACCTCTGGGACCCACATCTGTCTCTAGAACGCTGCCTCCAAAATGAAGGAGAGCACAGAGCAAATGCGCGGCTGCCCTCCATTAATCTCCATGGGAGTTCCAAAAAGTTGCTGAGTAAGTGTGCTCGGCTATTTTTGGAATTCCCATAGAAATGAATGGAGAGTGCACTACGAAAACACGTCCACCACTCCGTTCACTTCTAAGGGAAGCGCTCGGCTATTTTCGGCAGGCAGTCCCATAGAAATGAAGATAGGATAGCTGCGGCGGCCGTGCCGTTCTCTATATAGGTGCGGGTTCCAGCGGTGGGACCCACACCTATCAGACTATGGGGGCATATTTTATTGTCTCAGATGGGAATACCCCTTTAAGAAAGACTTTGCTTTGAGGCCCAAGACGTCTCCTGCTACTAGGACTAGAAAATTCACACCTCCATTGAGGTAAGATGTCCACATGACCAGGGGCGCACCTAGCCTTTCTGCTGCCTGAGGCGAAAACTGAAATGGCGCCCCCCCCATGCCAATTTCTTAACCTAACCCCTTTGCCACAATGAAAGCGCTCATGGCCCATGACCCTTCCGCTGCCTCCCTCATGCCCCTGCCTAGCCTGCCTCACCTGGCCTCATTGATGGCGCTCACAGCTCTGAGGGGAATAGCTCTAATAATACAGTCATTTATAGAGTTTTATATAAAAATACAGGGTCCCACGCACCGACCCCCTCCCTCTACAGTCTATCCGATTATTTTTGTGTACTCTCTTCTGCAGATTTAGGCGTTATCGCCACGTCCTTCAGCAATAATACTGAAGAAAAAAAAAAATCTCACCGGCGCTATTTACTCAGCTGCTGTCAGTTTACAGGGCTATTTAGTCCCTTCTATAGAAAGGATTGTCTGAAACGTTTGCATATTCCAAGAAGCCACAATGGCGAAACGCACATAAAAAAGAAAACATTACGATGAGTAATCCGCACAGAATCAACGATAACCTCTCTGCATTAATCGCTCGCAGCCAAAGTATGGGTGTGACATCTTGTAGCAGCGCGGCACAGGAGCTGTCAGTTTGCAAAAGGCAGAAATTAATGGTGCGCTTAGAATGCAAATGTCCCCGCTGCCAATACAAATGTCTCCTATTTGTACAATAAAAATGTTCTGGTGTGTCGTATTATTTGTGTCATCCGTCACCGCCGGGAAAAAGGCCTCCGCAAACAAACAGGAGGGGACGCTTGAGCTCATGGCACATGGGAAGGGTAATGCTGGGCACCACTCAAGTGTTACTATAGAAGCCTTACACTAGAAATTGGCAGAGGGTCAAGCAAATATTAGGATTCCCATCATCAACCTTTCTTAGCTACAAGGTCTCGCATTTAAAGGGGTTATCCCTTTAAGGCAATCTCTACCCGTATGTCTTGTTACCCAAAACGTAAAGCCACTGCAAAGAGCGGAGGACCCCACGAGGCAATGTATTGCGCAGTCCACCATTCCTTTTTTTTATTTGAGGCGTGTTATACCACAAATCACCTACAGAGGTCACTGCAGGAGAAATATATGTCCACCTGATAGGCCTGCAATCGTCGGGCGATAATCCACATAGGACAACTAATTTAAAGGGGTTGTCTCATCTGAGACAATGGGGGCATATAGCTAGGCTATGTCCCCATTGTCTTATAGGTGTGGGTCCCTGGAACCCGCACCTATATTGGGAACAGAGCCCCGCAAAGTAGTGGCTGGAAGACTCCGGTCCGGCCACCACCAAGCGCTATCCCCAGAGAAGTGAATGGGAGCGCATGACCGGCCACTTCTCCCATTCACTTCTATGGGCCCGAGGGAAATAGCCGAGCCAGCACTATTTTCAGCTGCCCCATAGAAAATAAATGGAGAGCGGCTGCGCAAATGTAACACCCCAAAGTGGTGTTACCACTTCTGCACCTTGCTACTGTCTTTATTGGTCTAACCTGAATGTCATCTTATGTATTTATTCCAGGTCCTCCACACTGTGCATTTCTAATGTTATGTAACTGTTCATGTAATGTGCCTGGTTCACCAGCAGGTGGCAGCAAACACGGCAGAGCTGTATGTAGATAGAATGGAACTTACCATTCCATTCTAACCCCCCTCTGGAGAGAAGTGGGCAAGTCCCACTTCCTACAGGAAGGGTGGGGACAAGTTCTAGTCAGTCTAGCTTACCCCCTGCTAAGGGAAGGGTGTGCAGGGGCATGTCTCTGCTGGACTCCAGCCAGAGCACCTTAAGCTCTGCTGGCCATGGAGGCCAAAGCTTGAAGCCTCAGGAGCCAGGAGGAAAGTTCCCTGGCATAACCATAAGTCAGACCAATGAGAGAAGTGCAGCATACAGAAGTAACAGTATATTAAGCAAGCCTGTCAGTACAGCAGAGAGGGAGAAAGCAAGCAGAGTTATTGAAGAAGCCTGCCAGTTTAATACTAAAGCCTGCTGGGACCAAGAAAATGCTTGAAGACTGTTTCTGATGAACGTTTATTCAAGTAAAGCTGCTGTTCAACTACACACAAGGTCTGGAATCAATCTTTCTTTCAAATCCCTCAATTATTCCCCCTATTTATTGCTTTGGAGCCAAAGCCTGGGGTCCAGCCGTATCCAGGTAGGAGCACTGTGACACACACAGAGAGACATTTTAGGCTGCACTATACCACTTCCTACATCTGGGATGTGTTTTAGATATAGAGGGCCCTAGAGGGAGGCGCCCGTTGCACATGCGCAGTGCGCCCTCCACCACTTTCTGGGCTCCGTTCCAGATATAGGTGCGGGTCCCAATGGTGGGACTCGCACCAATTATACAATGGGGGCCTATCCTAGCGATATGCCCCCATTGTCTGAGATGAGGCAATGGGTGGCCCATCGGCATGACAGGCCATTCATATCTGATCGGCAGGGATCTGACAACCTGTATCCCCACCAGTCAGCTGTTTCAGAGTAGGTTCAGCCCTAGAAGAGGTCGCCAGAACTCAACGGTTTCGTTTTTGTGTAGTGGACAGAGCTAGGTACTGCAGCGCTGCTCCCATTGAAGTGAATGTTGCAGTAACCAGCTCTGTCCACTACACAATAGATGGCGCTGTGTAGTTCTGGCTCTGGAGCTACTCTGAAACAGCTGATCAGCAGGAGTGCAGGGTGTCAGACTCCCGCCGATCAGATATCGATAGCCTATGCTGAGCATAAGCCATCAATATAAAATTCCATAAGACCCACTTTAAATTCAGTTTCCAACTTAAACCTTCAAAATCACCAGTCAATAATATTCCATGTTTGAGGGCTATATGACATTAGAAAACAGTGCCACCTGGGCTCACTGGCTGTACCTGGTACTGCACCTCAGTCTCCGTCAAATATGGCTGAACTGCAACACTACACACAGCCCATGAGTAACAAGGCTTTTGCTTTCTTATGAAAATCCCTTAAATGTTTTTTTTCATTTCTCTCTGTTTTGCATAAGTACAGACACTTCCTGTGCACTCAGTTTAAGGGCTCATTCACACGACCGTAGGGGTTCCGTTTCTGTATTGCGGACCGCATATGCGGATCCGCAATAAACAGACACCATTCCGTGTGCATTCCGGATCATGGATGCGGACCCATTCACTTGAATGGGTCCGCAAATCCGGAGATGCGAAGCGGTGCGGAACGGAAGCATGGAATGGAAACCCACAGAAGCACTACAGAGTGCTTCTGTGGGGGTTCCGTTCCGTACTTCCGTTCCGCAAAAAGATAGAACATGTCCTATCTTTCTGCGGAGCGGAGGGATGCAGACTCATTCAAGTTGAATGGTTCTGGATCCGTCCCGGAGGCCTCACGAACGTTCTCCGTGCATTGGGGACCGCAAATTGCAGCCCCAATGCATGGAACGGAACCCATACGTTCGTGTGAATGAGACCTAACAGTTGATCACCACATTTTACTTTTATGATTCGTTTTTTTTTTCCATCCGAAGTTGGGATGTCAAGATTTAGATGCCACCCAAGCTGTGCTGCAAGTAAAGTGTATGGGTAATGAGGATTGGGAGGATGAGAGTTATTCAGCTCACTACCCCACTGTAGACCCTGGACAACGTACCTGATCTTGCATCGCCAATTGATGAGTAGTCAGTGGACGTTGACCTGAGAAGTAGCCTGGGAAAATCAAAACCTACCTATGGGCTTAAGACAAAGAACATGGAGATTTCTTAGACTCTGCACACCAGCCTAGCCAGTGCCAAACTCACTTTGGTGAGAAGCGTAACACCCTCAACTTTCAAACCTGTAAGATTAGGACTACTTTGGCTCATATGTTTGTACTTCTGTAAATAGTGCGTCTTCTCCTTCAAGTAGATGTATGATCACTCCACAGTGTTCTGGAGCTTTATGTCTAGCATTAAGCAAGGTCAGGCTGAACCATTGAAGAACCACATAATCTTCTGGTGGACCAGGTTCTGATACAATTTTGGTCCTGTAGAAGACAACCCCATTTGAAGTTTATTTAGAGCTGGTGCAATACCCCAGATAGGGTATTTGCAAATTGTTTGGTTTATAATTCTATGGTAATGTTATACTTATGTCATGTACTGTTACACCAGCAGATGGCATACGAGTGGCACTGAGAAGGAAGCTAACCACTCCATTCCCCCCTTCTTGATAGGAGTGGGCTGGTCCAACTTCCTGTAAAGAGGGAGACCAAGCTAGGCTTGTGAGGAGATAGGGAGCATGTCCATCATCTCCTGCTCCTTAGGGCCTAAGGAGCAGAAATCCATCTCAACTGTGAGGAACACTGCTCCTTTGGGACTGGAAGGTACAAGGTCCGGAAAATCCATTGAAGCCGCAGTGTTCCAGACAGCAGAGTGATCAGCTACAATCAGCTTTAAAGAGACTACTGCAAGGTGGTGGATAACGAATTAAGACACCCATCACCATAACCCAAGTCTCTGCGAGATGAGGGAGAACAAGTTAAGACACCCATTACCCCAGGGAAAGATAGGCAAATCTGATAGCCTGCATTACGTAGTGGATACCTACAGTCATAGGTGCCAGCTTTATAGCCGTAGTAAAGAAGAATCAGGAGAGAGAAACTTTGTCAGATAGCATATTTTTGAGAGAGATTGCACCTTTTATTTATTATTGTTGGATGTACCACAAGTTACCTTTTGCACTCAGTATACAATTCAATTTGTTGTTCTCTTATGCCTGCCTGGTTCCTTCATCCCACATTTTTCACTGCACTGACCCCAGGGAGCAACGGCCTGAGGGAGTACACGCTGACACAACATCTCATCAGGACCACTACCACTCCCATCCTCTGCACCGTTTCCTCAGGGGCTCACTGCTTTAGTAGCTTCTAGAGACTAATAGTGTATGAAAATAGATTGAAGACCACCATGGACATACAGTACAGACCAAAAGTTTGGACACACCTTCTCATTCAAAGAGTTTTCTTTATTTTCATGACTATGAAAATTGTAGATTCACACTGAAGGCATCAAAACTATGAATTAACACATGTGGAATTATATACATAACAAAAAAGTGTGAAACAACTGAAAATATGTCATATTATAGGTTCTTCAAAGTAGCCACCTTTTGCTTTGATTACTGCTTTGCACACTCTTGGCATTCAAGAGGTAGTCACCTGAAATGGTCTTCCAACAGTCTTGAAGGAGTTCCCAGAGAGGCTTAGCACTTGTTGGCCCTTTTGCCTTCACTCTGCGGTCCAGCTCACCCCCAAACCATCTCGATTGGGTTCAGGTCAGGTGACTGTGGAGGCCAGGTCATCTGGCGCAGCACCCCATCACTCTCCTTCATGGTCAAATAGCCCTTACACAGCCTGGAAGTGTGTTTGGGGTCATTGTCCTGTTGAAAAATAAATGATGGTCCAACTAAACGCAAACTGGATGGAATAGCATGCCGCTGCAAGATGCTGCGGTAGCCATGCTGGTTCAGTAGGCCTTCAATTTGGAAAGAAACTGGCTCACATGCGGACCGCCCCAGGAAAGGAAGACCAAGAGTCACCTCTGCTGCGGAGGATAAGTTCATCCGAGTCACCAGCCTCAGAAATCGCAGGTTAACAGCAGCTCAGATTAGAGACCAGGTCAATGCCACACAGAGTTCTAGCAGCAGACTCATCTCTAGAACAACTGTTAAGAGGAGACTGTGTGAATCAGGCCTTCATAGTAGAATATCTGCTAGGAAACCACTGCTAAGGACAGGCAACAAGCAGAAGAGACTTGTTTGGGCTAAAGAACACAAGGAATGGACATTAGACCAGTGGAAATCTGTGCTTTGGTCTGATGAGTCCAAATTTGAGATCTTTGGTTCCAACCACCGTGTCTTTGTGCGACGCAGAAAAGGTGAACGGATGGACTCTACATGCCTGGTTCCCACCGTGAAGCATGGAGGAGGAGGTGTGATGGTGTGGGGGTGCTTTGCTGGTGACACTGTTGGGGATTTATTCAAAATTGAAGGCATACTGAACCAGCATGGCTACCACAGCATCTTGCAGCGGCATGCTATTCCATCCGGTTTGCGTTTAGTTGGACCATCATTTATTTTGAGGATTATGAGGATGCTATGGGCCGCTGAAATATGGGGGCTAAGACCAGATTGGTGGTATTAAATACAGGAATGTATTTCCTTAAGGGGGGCTTTGTTAAAGAGGTAAAAGTAAAAAATCACCATTACTCAACTTATTACAATTACTACCGATACCCTAATGCTGCTGTTCCAACACGGCTCTGGTCCTTACTGCTCTGCACTTCCAGTTCCCGGCTTGACACACGGAAAATGGCTCAGAGTACCTGCTCATTCATAGCAGGTATAGTCATAGTCACTGATGGCAGCGGTGGCCTGTCTCATCCAGTGATTAACTTAGTGGGCAGCCCAAGCTTTTCCTGTGTGTTGAGCTGGGAACAGGAAGTGGAGAGGAACAGAAACCAGAGCAGCTTCAAAACACATCATTAGGGGATTTGTGAAGTTAATAATACTTTTTTTAATGTAACCCTTCCTGGCCCTTTTAAAAAAATGTTCTTCTCCCAGGCAACCCCCAAAGGTACTAAGAACCTGTCCAGTCAACAATGAGTCAATTCCCGAACAATGGCGTGCAGGAATTGACCCAAGCATGGTTTTCTTCTCTCTCAGGTGGTCAAGAGTGGTGTGGTGTTAGTCAGCACCAGTAGGGGGCTCCATTTTAATCTTTGCCATTGAGCCCCTCCCACCAATGCTGTGGTTGACTAAAGTCACAAGCAAAAACTTATTGGTTAGGAACGTCATTTTGGCCAGAAGCGTATAAAAATACCCTAGAACGTCGCAAGTTCTACTAAACTAAGTGCCTACTGATAAAAATGAGGACATTGTACATACTATGTGCAGAATTAGAAGTCTTTGTGCTGATGTAAAGGACCTTTACTGATGTCTATACGTTAATGCCCCTTATTAAGTATTACGCTGAAGGACAGTAGATCCCATGATACATAATATACCTTGATGTATACAGATAAAGGACCTTCCTTTCATGGGGGGTTTTACTATCTTACAATTCCTGTGATTTCTTTGAATGGAGCTTCTTCTTTTATTTACTACCTTGTTTTCTATGAAGCATTCAGTAGATATATCTTCTAATCCTTCCCTGGAGATACATGAGGATTAGTCTATTATGAGTAACCACATCTGTGATGATTGAGCAATACCTCAAAGCACATTGATAGAGTAAGACCTTCACAGCGATTTTATGTATGTTCAAATTTCACAGGAATTTTTCCTTTTCCATGACTTTTAAATGAGGAATTCCCATTGTAATATAAGAAAATAAAATATCAATGAAATGAAGTTAATTTATTAATGTATTCAATTTGGTACCGGCGATTTTCATGCTGGCCACCAGAGCACAAGCTGACAACTTTGCTGTGTAGGTATGGACAGAATGAGCAGAGTCATCTCTTTATCAATAGAGGGTAAATGATTTTATGAATGCTGTATCGTTCGGCTGAAGGCCTGGATAGTACAGGATAGTAATATAAACTATATACACAGATATGGCTCTGCCTGCAACTCCCTGGTCACTCATTGGTTTCTGGAGGAGGAACCGTTCTTCATCTGTTCCTGGAGAATGCAATAACATATGACATTTCTCTCAATTAAATCCCATTCAGTGCAGTAGCCATAAACAGGGTTGGACTGGCCCACCAGAGTACCAGAGAATCCTCCAGTGGGCCCAAGCTCTGACAATAATGGACCTCTAATAAAACAGGGCCCTTGCGGTCCTGAATGCACAAATGGTGGGCCCAAGGGACTTCAGTCGGACACTGGCCATAACTCACAAGGACACGCTCCTATGGCATTCATATGCCCTAATAGAACAAATCATTTTATGTTCTGTGGTCACCTTTTTTGGAAGAAGAGACATTCTGAATTTTCAAGGACCACAGAAAATATTGATGAATATCAAAACTTGAGATGTAGAGAATGCAGAAGTAGCAGTCGAACCTGGGCCCTGGGCCGACATCAGTATTATAAATGGACAGGGTAGGTGGAGGCCTGTTTCACATTTTTCATTGGGGCCTAGTAGCTTCAATTATGCCTCTGTCAAAACCATAATGGTGACTAGGTGGGACTGTTCTAGTACCTTCCTTTTATACCACCACTCATACCTCCCACCTCTTAAACTGGTTCTCAAGGATTCTTAAGTATGTACTAAAAGCAGGGAATATGGTAAAATAGAAAATAACTTTTAGTCACCTGGAAAATCCCCGGCCTCTCCGTTGCTGCTTCTTTGCTGAAGCAAATGATTGGCTGCAGCGCTGCAGGGACCTAGTGGGGACATACAGGGGGTTCTATTATACTAATTTGTAAAACAGAATATTTTACATCTTTGCAGATGAACTGTGTGGCCAAGACACAGGTGGCGGACAAATGGCCATATATTTCTGTAATGATTAGGAAGTCACAGACGATAAATTGAGGTAAATATATATCATGTGATACATCTGTCTTTTATAATCTTCAGATGTACATTACATATTAAAAAGCAAAATTTGGAAATAATCTTGTATGATTATCTATCTATCTATCTATCTATCTACAATCCTGTATGACTATCTATCTATCTATCTATCTATCCTTACTATATGAAAACTAAAAGATCTTTGCGCACATTTTTTAATCAAAATTGTGTGAGGCCCATCTACCAGTGACAGGGTGGCTTCCAACAGACAGAACCTACACTATCAAACTTGCCTTTCCTGGGCTTTTGGCATCTATCTATCTATCTATCTATCTATCTATCTATCTATCTATCTAATATCTATCTATCTATCTATCTCATATCTATCTATCTATCTATCTATCTATCTAAAGTGTTAATAGGTAGATTCACTTTAAAAGTTGTTAAAATGTTTACCAAGATGCTAACTATGCATATTTAGTGGAATAAATGTCTAATGTATTTTTACTATCCTATATGTATTCCAAAAGGCTATGTGAAGGTAGGAAATGGTTAAACTGGCACTTCTTAGTTTAGCTGCCAAGGGACAGGCTGGTCCTGCCCCCCTGATTAGAAAGTCTTCTAGTAAGTAAGCTAGAATGAAGACCTGTTTGGTATTTGCTGCTGCCAAATAGGCCCAGAAGAAACCTTTCTCCAGGAAAGCACCATTCCTGAGAGCGGAAAGCTGCCAGGAAAGCAACTTTACTAAGGTTTATCCTCTGATAGGAAAAAGCCTTGAATTACGGTAGAAGACTGGCCTTTTGGACTAAGACAGCAAAGGTAAGGCACGCATACAGCTCTGGACTGCATGTGGTTAGGGTTGATTGCTTCTGGCTCCTGCCACATTTCTGAGATGGGCTGGCTAAACAATCTAGGACTGCGTCCCGCAGATTGGTTATTGCAGATATGTGGGAAAAAGACTTGCATGCCTGTGGTCATTTGGGAAAAGTGCAATATCTTAGAGGGGATCAACATCTTGCCCCTATACACAGCTTTTGGGAGTAACCTGCCATGTTATATACCTTCTACTGATCTGTGCACTGTGCCTCCCATCATTCTCAGTAAAGAGGCTTTTATTCATTATAATCAAGTCGACCTGGTTATCACTTCCATCATCCGCTGGCCTGTCAGTCTGCCCTGCTGCCTTGCACCCTGCTGACAATCCACCATCAAGGGTACACTGGCCACCATCAGGCAGGAGCACCCAAGTTGGGTCAGCCACCCTGAAGCCTATGACCACCCTCATCACTGCAGCCACCACTCCCATACACAGATCTTACAGGGCCCCATATCAAAACTTACTATTGGACCTCCAATCCCACTAGGCAATGTGGAACCCAAAGCCCAACTCCCCAGATTTCTGACAAACTTATGTACATTACATATTCAAAGCAAAATTTGGAAAAGATAATCTTGAGTTAGCTCGGATTTCAGCACGCAGACGCTTATAGTATCCTCAGTGCAGTTGCTCCTTAGTGAGATGAGTGCTCTGTCTGTATGTATTGTCTGCAAAGCCTTTCAACCATGCAAAGAAAGATTATCGCCTAGGCTTTACTGTAAGTCTGTCATCGCTTCATGACATTGCTTGTGTCGTCATTCCTTCCACTTGAGATGCATTGCAAACTATGCCTCTGTGTCAGATCGTTGGAATTGTCCTCACCCTCTTACCAAAAAGTATCTTTCCACATTTAAGTGTGCCATGTATGATACTCCATGTTATGTCATACATGTGCTTTATTCCCCTGTGAGATGCCAGCAAGGAAATGGTGAGATGCCACAGGGTCAAACAGCTGAGCACTGCGGTGGAGAGAGTATCCTGGAATAGGGGTAGCTGTTTGCATCTAGTTTTAGCAACTTGGAGCAGCAGAGGACATGTGGAGAAGCCAGGTCAGATGTAGATGTGGAGAAGCCAGGTCAGATGTAAAAACTGGTCAACTTGCTGCAAATAATGCCGGTAGTGCATACTTGCCAACTTCTGAAGGTTGGCCTGCAGGAGATGTAAGGCTGTGACACACTTCTCACACTCCAAAATTGTTCTCTTCCCTTACCCTATACCTTTTCAAGGCCCTACCACTTTTGAGTGATGCCCACCACCTTTTGAGCGACACCCTGCCTCCTCAAGGTACTTTGGGTCAAGGGGCTGCATCTAATGACGGAGAATCCCTGTGCCAATACCAGTGCCAATGGCAAGTATATGATAACTAAGTGACATAGGAACTGTGTGCAGTGACAGGTAGTAGAGGAACTGAGTTTAGATTTAGTTTAGGCTGGACCAGTTAGTGGAGTCCAAGGACTGATCTGTTTTTCACCATCAACACCCTCACTGAGGCCGGACTTTCTTGGAGTGAATCCCCTGGTTGTGAATAGTAAATGTTAGTAACCGCTGATGTGAGGACAGGTTGGAGAATTGTAGCGTAATACTAAATCAACAGACAAGGACATAAGCTTGTGCAATCTGAAATCAGGGCAGGTGGCGTTCTTGCACATTGGGAAACCAGGCCCATGGTCAGGGCAGTATACAAAGACAAAGTCAGGAGTCAAGCCAGGGTCGGACTTCAGCAATGTAACTCAGGGACTAAGTGTGAGTAGGGCCTTCACTCATGCTTGATTGAAGTGTTAATTAGTCTGTTGCTCTGTAATGTGTAATTATCTGTACACTCATCCTATGACTTATAAAGTGCTGTGGAGTGTGTTGGTGCTAGAGTATATAAAGATTATTGCAAGACTTCCATTTTTCTACTATTAGAGATGAGAAGCCTTTTGCTGAGGTTTTGGTTTCCTCAGATGCTGTCTTCTTCAGTAATTTCACTTTCATTGTTGAATCCTTACCTTGAGGCTAAAACCATTTGGAGACATAAAACATATGTAGTATGAAGCATCACTGTCTACAAAAGACAGACTTAACCTGACACTTCAGTGAGCAGACAAGGCGTAGTGTGTACACAACTGAGGGGCTCCATTTACCTTTAAAACAGGCTTTCCTTTATCCAGGTCAAATATTCAGTTCTAGATCTGCTCTAGATACCCTGACCAAGGCAAACCGGCTTGTCGGCAATTGCCCCAGTAGACTTCTCCTGCTAAACCCCTGACATGACAATCAAATATATCATAATAAGACTGATGTCTGGGGATCGGGCAGATGGGACCTCACTCATGCTGTCCCAGTTTATATAGAGATGAATACACATGTGCGTCCAACTCTACGATAAAGTCACTGGAAGTTATGGAAACCTATGAATGTATAGATGGTCGCATATCCATAATATCTAACCAACAGACCGCCAAAGAAATTTGGGACAAATTTATGAATTTATTTAACTAGTTCAAGTATTTGCCCTGTTAAAAGGGTTGTCCACTTTGGACAGTCAGGACTTGTTAGAGGAGTCCTTGACAATAAGCAGATCATCTAGTGTCCTCCTGCTGGGACTCCCAGTGACCAGCTGTAGTCTGTGGAGAATCCTGGCAGTAAGTGTTTAATTTTCCTGCAGCGCCACCACAGGAGGCATGAAGTACTACATAGTGACCATTCAATTCAGTTGGTTGTCTGTGTAATACAGGACAGGTCCTCCAGTGAGAGACACTCTACCAGATATAATTACTCTCCACCCTGATCGAGAGATGAGGATTTTGAATTGAGGACCCCCTCTAGTAACTCCCTAACAGTTTGTACGAGATTGGGGTTTGTGTGTGTATATATATATATATATATATATATATAAAATGTATTTTACTCCCTTATATAGCGCTGACATATTCCGCAGCGCTTTACAGACATCAGCATCAAGCTGTCCCCAATGGGGCTCATAATGTAAGGTCCCTATCAGTATGTCTTTGGAGTGTGGGAGGAAACCGGAGAACCCCAAGGAAACTCAGACAAACATGGGGAGAACATACAAACTCCATGCAGATGTTGTCCTTGGTCAGATTTGGGCCTAGGACCCCAGCACTGCAAGGTACCAGTGGTATGTTGCGGCCTAAAATGTCTCTTTATGTGTCACGGTGCTCCTACCTAGATACAGCTGGACCTCAGGTTTTGGCTCCGAATCAATAAAAAAGACGAATAATTGAGGGATTGGAAAGAGTCCAGACATTGAGATGAAGTTAAATGGCAGCTTTACTTGAGTAAACGTTTCTCCAAATGGTTTACAGGCTTTGTCTTGGTTCCAGCAGGCTTTAGCATTAAACTGGCAGGCAAACTCAACTCTGCTATAACTGTTTCTCTTTGACACTGCTGTACTGACAGGCTGGCTGTATAACTCAGCTTCTTCTGTATGCTGCACTTCTTCTCTATAGTCTGACTCTAGGTTATGCAAGAGAACTTTCCTCCTGGCTCCTGAGGCTTCAAGCGTTGGCCTCCATAGCCAGCAGAGCTTAAGATGCTCTGGTGTGACCACCAGACATCTGAGAAGCTCTGACAGATGTGCTTCAGAACCTCCTGCTTGAGGTTCCTTTTGTTTTGCTTTCGTTTTCTCATCTCGTTAGCCTCTCTCAGCTGTCATGTAGTTGCACTGATTGCATCCCTTTAAATCCCTTCCCATACTGCATCACTTTGCGGTTTATACAACTTCCTGGAGTGTGCTGATGCTAGAAGCTGTTACTACTGCATCCACAAGATAAGTCTGTTTTTTTTATTTCTGTTTGCCTGTGGGCTTGATCCTATGTGACCCTGACTCCCTCCGTATTAAGTGTAGGGAGCCGGTGGTCGTGTCCCCTCACTATTATAGGGTGTTCAGGTGCATACATGTCGAGGAACGAGGATATGCAATTTTCTACCATTGAGATTTTTGCATAGGCTGAGCAGTAAGGGAGAGAGCCAGGTCTGTTACAGGGCTTACCCTCCTGTTCCTTAGTTTTGTATCAAGTCAGTCGGATCTTCATTTGTGTCTTCTAGTTTTCTGTAACACCATCCGTGACATTATAAACCGCCAAAACCGTCTCAAGCATGGATCCGGTTTCACTTTTGACTGAACACATGCAGGGTCTTTCATTGGAGGTAGCAGATCTCCGCAAAACTGTTTCTCAGTTTCAGGTGACCGGTTCAGCTTGCGTTCATGGAGTTTGTTCTGAGCCTAAGATCTCGCTCCCGGATACATTCTCCGGGGATAGTGAGAATTTTGTTCGTTTTAGAGAGGCTTGCAAACTCCATTTTCGCCTACTTCCCCATTCCTCTGGTGATGAGGAGCAGAGGGTGGGGATCATCATCTCGCTGCTCAGGGATAACACTCAGTCCTGGGCCTTTTCGCTGCCGGTGGGGGCACGGCCCCTCTGTTCAGTGGATGAATTTTTTTTAGCCCTGGGTCAGATATATGATGATCCGGATCGTATTGCTCTGGCTGAGTCTAGACTACGTCTTTTATGCCAGGGTAAACAGTCCGCAGAGATATACTGTTCAGAATTTCGGAGATGGGCAGCTGATACTGGTTGGAATGATGCTGCACTCCGAAGTCAATTTTGCCATGGTCTTTCAGAGGGATTGAAAGAAGCATTTGCCTTTCATGAGAGACCTACCTCCTTGGACTCTGCCATGTCTCGGGCCGTTCGTATTGACAGGCCTCTTAGAGAGGAGAGATCACTCCTTCCTGTCATACTCAGTCCAAGGACAGTGCGGCGGTCTCATTCAGTGCACAGGGGTCTCAGTCGCTCTCAATCCCCTCTGAGCAGGAGCCCATGCAGCTGGGTTTGCTTGCCTCTGACAATAGAGGATTCAGCTCTCATAGGAAGGTTTGTTTCTGTTGTGGAGGTATAAATCATTTGGCAAATGTTTGTCCCTCTAGGAGATTCAGGCAGTTTTTTGAGAGTAATAAAGAAACAAAAAGAAAAAAATCCTCTAAAAACATTCCATCTGTTACTATTGGCAAGGTTGATGCGGAAATTGAAGGTTTTCCGTTTGCTTGTAGTTCCCGTTTTGTCCTACCTGCCAGGGTGGCGCTAGAGAGCAAGAACATTTTTTGTGAGATTTTTGTAGATAGTGGAGCAGCTGTCAATCTCATTGATAATCAATTTGCTATAACTCATGGTTTCCAGGTATGCACTTTGGGAAAGGATATACCTGTTTTTGCTATTGATTCCGTTCCACTTTCTCAGAAATCGTTAAAGGGCATAGTTCACAATATCCGTTTGATTGTGAGTGATACTCATGTTGAGGATGTGTCATGTTTCGTCCTAAGCGGGTTGCCTACTCCTCTAGTGTTGGGGCTACCCTGGCTCACTAAACATAACCCCACCATTGATTGGCAAGCGAGGCAAATAAATGGTTGGAGTGACTTTTGCAGAGAGAATTGCCTCACGACATCTGTTTCTGAGGTTTCTACTAAGACTGTACCATCTTTTCTCTCTGAATTTTCGGATGTGTTTTCTGAGAGTGGTGTTCAGGACTTGCCCCCTCACAGGGAGTACGATTGCCCTATTAATCTCACCCCAGGCGCCAAGCTGCCTAAATCTCGTTTATACAATCTCTCCCAACCTGAAAGGATCGCTAGTCGCTATGCGTGCTTATATCTCTGAGAGTCTGAGAAAGGGACACATACGACCCTCGAAGTCACCTGTTGCCGCTGTTTTTTTCTTTGTTAAGAAAAAAGATGGTTCTTTAAGACCATGTCTGGATTTCAGGGAGCTGAACAGTATCACAATTCGTGACCCTTATCCGCTTCCTCTGATCCCGGACCTGTTTAACCAGATTGTTGGGGCTAAAGTTTTTTCCAAGTTGGATCTAAGAGGGGCATACAACCTGGTCAGGGTCAGAGAAGGAGACGAATGGAAGACGGCCTTCAATACCCCTGAGGGCCATTTTGAGAATTTGGTTATGCCTTTTGGTTTGATGAATGCTCCAGCCGTCTTTCAGCATTTTGTGAACAGCATTTTTTATCATTTAATGGGGAAATTTGTATTAGTGTATCTAGATGACATTTTGATTTTTTCTCCTGATTTCAAAACTCATAAGGACCACCTACGTCAGGTCTTGCTCATCCTGCGGGAGAATAAATTGTACGCTAAACTGGAAAAATGTGTGTTTGCGGTTCCAGAAATTCAATTTCTGGGGTTTCTTCTCTCCGCTTCTGGTTTTCGCATGGACCCCGAGAAGGTCCGCGCTGTGCTTGAGTGGGAGCTTCCTGAGAATCAGAAGGCGCTGATGCGTTTTTTGGGTTTTGCCAATTATTACAGGAAGTTTATTTTGAATTATTCCTCTGTTGTTAAACCACTCACTGATATGACTAGAAAGGGGGTAGATTTTTCCTCCTGGTCGGTAGAGGCGCGTAAGGCCTTTTCTAGTATCAAGGAGAGTTTTGCTTCCGCTCCCATCTTGGTACAACCTGATATTCTCTCTGCCCTTCATAGTTGAGGTGGACGCTTCTGAGGTGGGTGTGGGTGCGGTCTTGTCTCAGGGTCCCTCTCCTGCCAAATGGCGACCGTGTGCCTTTTTCTCGAAGAAACTCTCCTCCGCAGAGAGAAATTACGATGTGGGAGATAGGGAGTTGTTGGCCATCAAGTTAGCTTTTGAGGAATGGCGCCATTGGCTAGAGGGAGCCAGACACCCTATTACCGTGTTTACTGACCATAAGAATCTGGCCTACTTGGAGTCAGCCAAGCGTCTGAACCCGAGACAGGCCAGATGGTCTTTGTTCTTTTCAAGGTTTAATTTTGTTGTCACGTTCCGCCCTGGGGTTAAGAATGTGAAGGCGGATGCCCTGTCACGTTGTTTTCCGGGAGGTGGGAATTTTGAAGACCCAGGTCCCATTTTGGCTGAAGGTGTGGTGGTCTCTGCTCTTTATCCTGAATTGGAGGCAGAGGTTCAGGTAGCCCAGTCAGAGGCTCCTGATCTTTGTCCTCCTGGGAGGTTGTTTGTGCCTCTCGCTTTAAGACACAAGATTTTTAAGGAGCACCACGATACTGTCCTTGCTGGGCACCCGGGGGCAAGAGCCACAGTGGATCTCATCGCTCGGAGATTCTGGTGGCCGGCGCTTCGTAAGTCGGTTTAGGGTTTTGTGGCAGCCTGCGAGACCTGCGCTCGTGCCAAAGTCCCTCATTCACGGCCATCAGGTCCTCTCCTTCCGTTACCCATTCCTTCCCGTCCTTGGACACATCTGTCCATGGACTTCATTACGGACCTGCCTCGTTCCTCGGGGAAGACTGTGATTCTGGTGGTGGTGGACCGTTTTAGCAAAATGGTGCATTTCATTCCTTTTCCTGGCTTGCCCAATGCTAAGACGCTGGCAGCAGGCATTTATTGATCACATTGTCAAATTGCATGGTATTCCTTCAGACATAGTCTCTGATAGGGGCACGCAGTTTGTTTCCAGATTCTGGAAGGCTTTCTGTTCTCGCTTGGGGGTTCGGTTGTCATTCTCTTCTGCTTTCCACCCGCAGTCGAATGGCCAGACAGAGCGCGTCAATCAGAATCTGGAGACATATCTGCGCTGTTTTGTGGCGGAGAATCAGGAGGATTGGTGTTCTTTTTTGTCCCTTGCTGCAGTTTGCTTTAAATAACCGTCGTCAGGAGTCCTCTGATAAGTCACCATTTTTTGGTGCATATGGGTTTCATCCGCAGTTTGAGACATTCTCTGGAGAGGGGTCTTCTGGTTTACCTGATGAGGACAGATTCTCCTCGTCTTTGTCATCTATTTGGCAAAAGATTCAGGATAATCTAAAGAGCATGAGTGAGAGATATAAGCGTGTGGCGGATAAGAGACGTGTGCCTGGTCCGGACCTGAATGTTGGTGATCTGGTGTGGTTGTCTACTAAGAATATCAAATTGAAGGTTCCCTCCTGGAAGTTGGGTCCTAGGTTTATTGGGCCTTACAAAATCTTGTCCGTCATCAATCCTGTTGCCTACCGTCTTGATCTTCCACAGACTTGGAAGATCCATAATGTTTTTCATAAGTCCTTATTAAAACCTTATGTCCAACCCATTGTACCCTCGTCTTTGCCTCCTCCTCCGATTGTGGTTGATGGTAATCTTGAATTTCAGGTCTCAAGGATTGTGGATTCTCGTGTTGTCCGTGGTTCTTTCCAGTACCTCGTTCATTGGGAGGGTTATGGTCCTGAGGAGAGGATGTGGGTCCCAGTGATGGACATTAAGACCACTCGTCTCATCAGGGCTTTCCATAGGTCCCATCCTGAGAAGGTGGGCTCTGAGTGTCTGGAGTCCACTCGTAGAAGGAGGGGTACTGTCACCACCAGACATCTGAGAAGCTCTGACAGATGCCTTTCAGAACCTCCTCCTTGAGCTTCCTTTTGTTTTGCTTTCATTTTCTCATCTCGTTAGCCTCTCTCAGCTGTCATGTAGTTGCACTGATTGCATCCCTTTAAATCCCGTCCCATACTGCATCTCTCTGTGGTTTATATTCCTTCCTGGAGTGTGTGCATGCTGTTCCTACTTCTGAGTCTTCTACAAGATAAGTTTAGTTCATTCATTTGTGTTTTTCTGTTTGCTGGATCCCAGGTGACCCCGACTCCCTCCGTATCTAGTGTATGGAGCCGGTGGTCGTGTCCCCTCACTATTATAGGGTGTTCAGGTGTTATACAGTCGAGGTACGAGGATATGCGATCATCTACCATTGAGATTTTCGCATAGGCTGAGCAGTCAGGGAGAGAGCCAGGTCTGATGCAGGGCTCTCCCTTTTGTTCCTTAGTTTTGGATCCAGTCAGTCGTATATTCATTTTGTGTCTTCTAGTTTCCTGTACACCTTCCGTGACAGTCGGGCTGTCGCAAATCAAGCGCCTCACTTCGGTTGTCACACACCACTTTGCCAATCTCCAGTTGGTGCGGAGTCAGCCACTGATCCACCTGTGCGTTCAGGGCGGACAGGAGTGCTGGTCCGGTGTGACTCTCTGCTTTCAGGCAAGTCAACCCCAAGACGGCGTGACACTGTCGTATCCTGGATGTGGAATAGCCCCTGGAGAGCTGGGGGGGTGCAGTTGATGTGGAGCAAGACGCGGCAGCAAAAGAGGACTCAGCCGAGGAGGTTAACGAAGAGGGTGGAGTAGGAGGAGTAGAGGAGGTGGCAGCAGGCCTGCCTGCAAGTCGTTGCGGTGTCACCAACTCCTCTGCAGAGCCACGCATTCCATGCTTGGCAGCCGTCAGCAGATTTACCCAATGCGCAGTGTACGTGATATACCTGCCCTGACCATGCTTTGCAGACCAGGTATCAGTGGTCAGATGGACCCTTGCCCCAACACTGTGTGCCAGACATGCCATGACTTCCTTTTCCACAATAGAGTACAGGTTGGAGATTGCCTTTTGTGAAAATAAATTTTGTCCGAGTACCTTCCACTGCGGTGTCCCAATAGCTACAATTTTTTTGAAGGCCTCATACTCCACCAGCTTGTATGGTAAAAGCTGGCGGGCTAAGAGTTCCGACAAGCCAGCTGTCAGACGCCGGGCAAGGGGGTGACTCTGTGACATTGGCTTCTTACGCTCAAACATGTCTTTGATAGACACCTGACTGTGGGCAGATGAGCAGGAACTGCTCAAGGCGAGAGGCGGAGTGGCGGGTGGTTGAGAGGGGGCAAGGAGGACAGCAGTGGTTGACGTGGCTGAAGATGCTGGACCAGGAGGAGGATGGTGGCTTTGAGTTTGTGTGCTGCTTGTACTCGTCGTCATGTGTTGATCCCATAGGTGTTTGTGATGTGAGATCATGTGCCTTCGCAAAGCAGTTGTACCTAGGTGGGTGTTGGACTCCCCACGACTCAGTTTCTTTTGGCACAGGTTGCAAATGGCATCGCTGTTATCAGAGGCAGACACACAAAAAAATGACACACTGCTGAGCTTTGCAATGACGGCATTCTGGTGGTGGCATCAGCATGCATTGATTGGCGTGCTGTCTGGCTGACCCCGGGTTCCGATACATGCTGTCTGACTGTGCCACTAGCTCCTTGCGACGACCTCCCCCTGCTTTCAACTCGTCTACTACTCCTCTCTGTCTCCTCATCTGAACTTTCCCCATGTTCTTCTTCTCTTCGAGCGGGCACCGACGTGACATCCACGGACACATAGTCACCATCAACCGCTTCACTTGTATCTGACAACTCAGCAATAGAAGCAGCAGTGGGTACAACATCATCATCATCACACCGTACGTCCATGTGTTTAATGCTGCCTGACTGAGATATATCCCTGTTATCTACATCCTCTGGCAATAATGCACATCTTCCAACTGATGTGTAAATAACTCCTCTGACAGATCAAGTGAAGCAGCTGTGGTACTAGTGTTGGTGGTGGCGGCAGGCGGGCAAGTGGTATCTTGAGAGGTGCCCGAAGCTGAGCTGGAGGAGGATGGTGCGTCAAGGTTCTAAAAGGAAGCTGTAGAAGATTGGGTGTCCTGTGTTAGCCAGTCAACTATGTCCTTAGAACTTTTCGAGTTCTGGGTACATGGCCTCTGAACACTGGGCATTATTCTAGGGCCAAAGGAAATCACAGCACCCCGACCACGACGGCCCCTGCGGGGTGGCCTGCCTCTGCCTGCCATTTTTTTTCGATTAGTTTAGTTGTACTATGCGTGCAAGCTACTGTGACACCAGATATGAGTGGTGGCACTGTGCACTGGCAGTAGTTGACACAGTACACGCTGACGTTGTAGGCCTGACACACACGCTTGCAAACAAGTAACTGCAATTATATTACAGTCAAAATTGCATTTTTTTTTAATGTAATCTACTGTGACACCAGATATGAGTGGTGGCACTGTGCCCTGGCAGTAGTTGGCACAGTACACGCTGACGCTGTAGGCCTGACACACACGCTTGCAGCCAAGTAACTGCAATTATATTACAGTCAAAATTGCTTCTTTTTTTAAAAATGTAATCTACTGTGACACCAGATATGACTGGTGTCACTGTGCACTGGCAGTAGTTGGCACAGTACACGCTGACGTTGTAGGCCTGACACACACGCTTGCAACCAAGTAACTGCAATTATATTACAGTCAAAATTGCATTATTATTTTTTTATGTAATCTACTGTGACACCAGATATGAGTGGTGGCACTATGCACTGGCAGTAGTTGGCACAGTACACGCTGATGCTGTTGGCCTGAAACACACGCTTGCAGCCAAGTAACTGCAATTATATCAGTCAAAATTGCAGTTTTTTTTTAAATGTAATCTACTGTGACACCAGATATGAGTGGTGGCACTGTACACTGGCAGTAGTTGGCACAGTACACGCTGTAGGCCTGACACACACGCTTGCAGGCAACTAACTGCAATTATATTACAGTCAAAAATGTATTTTTTTTTATTTTCTGATGTACTCACCCTAAAAAGGGCTTTTTGAGGTGCTGTCAGGATGCTGTCCTTACAGCAGATCAGATGAGTCTTTCAGGACTGGAGTGGACACTGAATACACTGGCCTAGCTATCGATTTCCCTATTAAATCAGCAGCAGCTGCACTGTCCCTCCTCTCACTAACACTGCAGCTTCCGAATGAATCTAAGAATGAATCTAAGATGGATGCTGTCCTTGCTTTTTGCTAGGAGGTGGGAGGGTCTGGGAGGGAGGGTATGCTGATTGGCTGGAATGTGTCTGCTGACTGTGAGGTACAGGTTCAAAGTTTGCTTAATGATGACAAATAGGGGCGGACCGAACATCACATATGTTCGCCCTCCGCGGCGAACACGAACAAGCGATGTTCGCTGGGAACTGCTCGCCGGCGAATAGTTCGGGACATCTCTAGTGATTATAAGTCCTTTTTACAGAACTTACTACACAAGATAATGTCTCTTAGCTACCTCTGTCTCTTTCATATTTCAAATTTATTCTGGCCTGGAAAAAATATAGGAGCCATGCTAACTCATCTCATTGCTGCACATTTGCCACAAGTTCACCCTTGCATTGCCAAAAAATGCAACACATTTACCATGTCTGAACATGTCCTTACTATAGCTCTGAAGAAACAATCTACAAACAATCAAAGTTGACAGAAAAGTTATTACATTTCCTTCTACTTGAGAGTGTTGAGATTGAAAGAGTCACAAATGAATGATATTTACAGATGAGAAAGCCTATTTCCAATAAATCTGTTTTATATCTGTCTGCCTCCTGTATTATCTTTCTTAGCAAATATACTGCTTATAACCTACAGATCTCAAAATAAAATGTTACAGCAGAATAGTAGAAAACAATTCATGAATGAAACAAATTACCATGATGAACAATAGAAATTCCTATTACATATATTTTCTTTATAGTTGGCCACACATCATATATAGCAGGTTGAAAAAATGAGATCAAGCCCTTTAAATTCAAACTTTTTTGAACTTACAATCCACAATATATCCAGGGAGGAGGCAAAATACAACCTCTCATGGCAAAGATTCATTTACCATGTTTCATGTCAATGAGTTACCAATATTGTTGAGCGAACCCAAACTTTGCTGTAAAAGTTTGGGTTCAAGTTTGGTGTGCGGGCATTTAATAAATCTTTTGAAAGGCTGCCTGGCAGCCACTCAACAAGCTTTTAAGCTGTGGGCAATTAGAAGCCATACCAGCCTTGCCTAGTAATAGCTTGGCTGTGATTGACCGGTGCATCATGTGACCCAGCCTCTATACAAGTTGGATCACGTGTAGCACTGCCCATCAGCTCTGAGTAGTGCAGGGACAGGAAGCAGGCAGCTGAAGCAAGGGAGAGTGTTAGGAATCTGGCTATTTGTTTTGTGGGTGACCTACGTATAATGATTTTTTGTGAGTGTAATACACCATCTTTGTACCCCTGACACAAAAAATATAGTTAATTAATATAGTTAATCCGTCTGTTAGTTTGATGGGTGACATACAGTATACCCATTTTTTGTGTGAGATACACGAGCACTTAATACGTGACAGGGAAATTAATATAGTTAATCCATCTGTTAATTCGGCTGGTGATATACAGTATACTAGAGATGGGGCGGGGGATTTGTCAAATCCACGAATCCCTCGAATCTTGCTGGATTCGTGGGATTCGTGGACTCGAATCCCGACGTAATTTCCGTAATTCGAATCCGATGAATCCCGCCGAGCCTGCGACGTCATCACATCCCCGCGCCTCGGGAGAGCAGTCTGCCGCTCACCGCCAGAGAAGAGACGCCAACAAGCCCCGGACTTCCTGCACTGCTGGAGCCTGCCTTAGCCTCACTGAGCACCCCAGCCACACATACAAAGGTACTACAGCCTGGAGCAGGAGCACTTCATGTTGGAGGAGGGTGACCGTAGTCTTCACCGGCACATGGGGATACTGTACGACAATGTGTGGCACATGAGGGTGGCACTGTATGGCACATGGGGGCAAGGAATGGCACATGGGGGCACTGTATGGCACATTGAGGCAAGGAATGGCACATGGGGGCACTGTATGGCACATGGGGCATTGTATGGCACATGGGGGCATTGTATGGCACATGGGGGCATTGTATGGCACATGGGGGCAAGGAATGGCACATGGGGGCACTGTATGGCACATGGGGGCATTGTATGGCACATGGGGGCACTGTGTGGCACATGGGGGCAAGGAATGGCACATGGGGAAAAGAATGGCACATTGGGGCACTGTATGGCACATGAGGGCAGGGAATGGCACATGGGGGCACTGTATGGCACATGGGGGCAGGGAATGGCACATGGGGGCACTGTATGGCACATGGGGGCAGGGAATGGCACATGGGGGCACTGTATGGCACATGGGGGGCATTGTATGGCACATGGGGGGCAAGGAATGGCACATGGGGGCAAGGAATGGCACATGGGGCAAGGAATGGCACATGGGGGCAAGGAATGACACATGGGGGCAGGGAATGGTACATGGGGGCACTGTATGGCACATGGGGGCATTGTATGGCACATGGGGGCATTGTATGGCACATGGGGGCACTGTGTGGCACATGGGGGCAAGGAATGGCACATGGGGAAAAGAATGGCACATGGGGCACTGTATGGCACATGAGGGCAAATGGGGCATTGTATGGCACATGGGGGCAGGGAATGGCACATGGGGGCACTGTATGGCACATGGGGGGGCATTGTATGGCACATGGGGGGGCAAGGAATGGCACATGGAGGCAAGGAATGGCACATGAAGGCAAGGAATGGCACATGGAGGCAAGGAATGGCACATGGGGGCAAGGAATGGCACATGGGGGCAAGGAATGGCACATGGGGGCAAGGAATTGCAAATGGGGGCACTGTTAGGCACATGAGGGCACATGAGGGCACTGTATGGCACATGGGGGCACTGTATGGCACATGGGAGCAGGCGCGTACATACAGGGGTTGCAGTTGCAGTGGGGGGTGGCTTTGACAGGGAAGGGGCACCATGAATCAGGGACACTATACCTGGCTAACCTATATTTATTGGGGTACTATACCTGGCTAACCTATACTGGGGTACTATACCTGGCTAACCTATACTAAAGCACTATAGCTGGCTATTGTCTAACCTATACTGGGGCATCTATACCAGGCTGCCTAATACTGTGGGCAACTATACCTGGCTACTTATCCTGGGGGCAACTATACCTGGCTACCTACCAAATGGGGGCATCAATACCAGGCTCCATATACTGGGGGCTACTATACCAGGCTACCTATACCAAAATTCAAGTGATATAGCTAAGCTTGCTGTTGCTAACTGCACTATTCTCAATTGCATATTGACATCTTCTGTGCAGGTCCCGCTCAAGTACCGCTGTTGCCTGCAGTGGAGACCAGACCTTGTTTGGAGCCGCCGAGCTGGACATCAACCTTGCCTGGAGCAACACAGCTGGTCCTTCTGGTTTGTTGTGCAGGTAGGTACTTTTAACAACACCAATACCTGGCTACCTAATACTGTGGGCAACTATACATGCTACCTAATACTGTGAGCAACTATACCAGGCTACCTAATACTGTGGGCTACTATACCTGGCTACTTACCCTGGGGGCAACTATACCTGGCTACCTACCAAATGGGGGCATCTATACCAGGCTCCATATACTGGGGGCTACTATACCAGGCTCCATATACTGGGGGCTACTATACCAGGCTACCTATACCAAAATTCAAGTGATATAGCGAAGCTTGCTGTTGATAACTGACTATTCTCAATTGTATATTGACATCTGTGCAGGTCCCGCTCAAGTATCGCTGTTGCCTGCAGTGGAGACCAGACCTTGTTTGGAGCCGCCGAGCAGGACATCAACCTTGCCTGGAGCAACAGAGCTGGTCCTTCTGGTTTGTTGTGCAGGTAGGTACTTTTGACAACACCAATACCTGGCTACCTAATACTGTGGGCAACTATACATGGCTACCTAATACTGTGAGCAACTATACCAGGCTACCTAATACTGTGGGCTACTATACCTGGCTACTTATCTTGGGGGCAACTATACCTGGCTACCTACCAAATGGGGGCATCGATACCAGGCTCCATATACTAGGGGCTACTATACCAGGCTACCTATACCAAAATTCAAGTGATATAGCTAAGCTTGTTGTTGATAACTGACTATTCTCAATTCAATTGTATATTGACATCTGTGCAGGTCCCGCTCAAGTACCGCTGTTGCCTGCAGTGGAGACCAGACCCAACCTTGCTTGGAGCCGCCAAGCAGGACATCAACCTTGCCTGGAGCAACACAGCTGGTCCTTCTGGTTTGTTGTGCAGGTAGGTACTTTTGACAACACCAATACCTATACTATACCTGGCTACTCATCCTGGGGGCAACTATACCTGGCTACCTACAAATGGGGGCATCTATACCTACCATGCTACCTATACCGGGGGCAACTATACTAGGCTACCAATAACAAAATAAAATTCAAGTGATATAGCTCACTATTGCATTTTAATTGCAAATCCACCTCTTCTATGCAGGTCCTGTTTAACTACCAGTGTATACCGTATTTTTCGCCCTATAAGACGCACCAGCCCATAAGACGCACCTAGGTTTTTGAGGAGGAAAATAAGAAAAAAAATATTTTGAACCAAAAGGTGTGCTTTTGGTGGGTTTTGAACTAATTGTAGTCTGTGGGTGGCACTGTTATGGCGGATCTGTGGATGGCACTGTTATGGGGGATCTGTGGGTGACGCACTGTTATGGGGGTTCTGTGGGTGACACTTATGGGGGATCTGTGGGTGACACTTATGGGGGATCTGTGGGTGACACTTATGGGGGATCTGTGGGTGACACTTATGGGGGATCTGTGGGTGACACTTATGGGGGATCTGTGGGTGACACTTATGGGGGATCTGTGGGTGACACTTATGGGGGATCTGTGGGTGACTCTTATGGGTGATCTGTGGGTGACTCTTATGGGGGATCTGTGGGTGGGTCTTATGGGGGATCTGTGTATGACAGTTATGGGGGGGATCTGTGGATGACACATATATAGCATCTTATGCTATGTGTCCTCCACAGATCCCCTCCATAAGTGTCCCTGTATTGAATGACCCTCAATACACGGGCTGGGGGCCGGCATCTGCTTTTATAATGACAGCGGGGCCCGTGCAGTGACTATTCTACTACACGGGCCCCGGTCACTGTATAATCGTATCTCTAATAGTTAATGGTTACCGTATGTATATAATCGCATAATGAGCGCTGTGTATTACCGGTACTTACAACTACAAGCGCTCGCCGAGAGGAGGGAGGAGGCAGGCCGGGAGGACAGGCGCTGGCAGCGTGAGTCATACGTCATGCGCCCACGCCGCCTGCTTCATTCATAAAGTGGGCGGCGCAGGTGCGTGACGTATGACTCACACTGCCAGCGCCCGTCCTCCCGGCCTGCCTCCTCTCGGCGAGCGCTTGTAGTTGTAAGTACCGGTAATACACAGCGCTCCTTATTCGATTATATACATACGGTAACCATTAACTATTAGAGATACGATTATACAGTGAGCGGGGCCCGTGTAGTAGAATAGTCACTGCACGGGCCCCGCTGGGGCATTATATTGTGGTGGCAGGCATGAGAAGAAGGGAGCAGTGACATGGAGAAATACAAAATGTAGGGTTAAAGACTTTTTTTTTTCATGTCACTTTCAGGCAGAGTGGGCCAATAGCACCCCATATGATGGCATCATCTCAAGCAGCATCAAACATCTAGGACTATTTCAAAATATCACTGAATGAAAATTATGCAAATTGCAACCTGTGCCCGGCTAAAATATCCAAAGGAAAAGACTCCCATACCACCTCAGCTATGTGGAAACATTTGAAAACAAAACATTTCTCCGAATTTCAGGAACTGAAAGGCACACGTTCACCATCGCCACTATTGCCTCCAGCTTCACCCTCAGCCCCTCAGTCTGTCAGTGAGGATTTAAGATCCGAAGAATTAGATGAAGAATTTGCTTTTGTTCACAGTCCAGCATCAACGTCTAGTCCAGCTCCTAGTCCAGGATCAGCAGAGTCATCGTTTACTGAAAGTCCGTTCAAACCACCCCCAGTGAAACGCAAAGCAGTAACACCACCTTCTGAGCAATGGACTATGCCAGCCTTTCTAGACAAAAAGCAAATGTTCAAACCAGGAGACAAAAGAGCTAAAACAGTTACACGATTAGTCGCTGAAATGATCTGTCAGGACAACCAACCATTATCCATAGTAGAGGATAAAGGTTTCAGAAAGTTGATAAACCACCTAGAGCCGAGATATGTCATCCCAAGCAGGAAACACATTGCAAAAAAGGTAATTCCAGAAATGTATGAAGAGGTAAAGACAAAAGTTCAGGACCTTCTAGTGAAAACCAATTTTATTGGAGTAACAACAGACATGTGGACATCTACATCTTATGATGATTATCTCAGTTTGACAGTTCACTTCATAGATGACAACTTTCTGTATCATCACCTGTGCTTGGAATGTATTCCCTTTCCTGAGGTTGCACATACAGCATCTGCCATAGAAGCTTTCATCACCAGCACTATGACAGAATGGAATCTGTCACAAAAAGTTGTGTGTGTCATGAGAGACAATGGTCCAAATGTGGTAGCGCAGTCCGTTTCACCACTTGCCTTGCCTGGCTCATACCTTTCTGTTAGTTCTGAAAGATGGTTTATTGAACAAGAGTGAAATTAAGGAAATTATGGCATCCTGCCGGAGTATTGTAGGACATTACAAACACTCTTCAAAAGCCATGAAAACCTTACGATCCGCTCAAGACAAGTTAAATCTGAAACCTCATCGTCTCATACAAGACGAACTAGATGGAACGCTCAGCTTTACATGCTAGCTCGTCTCCTGGAACAAAAGCCAGCTGTTTTACTATCTGCTTCTGACCTAAATTTTCAGGTAGATCTTAGTGCTCGGCAGTGGACAATTATAAAGAAGTGATACGAATCCTTGATGTGTTTGATAAAGCTACTTGTGTGGCCAGTTCAAGCCAAGTGACAATCTCTGAAATAATTCCTTTAGTCAACAGTACAATTCGTGCTTTGCAGAATTTCAAATCCACTATAGCTTCCATACAGGGATTCAGAAATGATTTGCTTGCATCAATAAAAAAGCGCTATCACTCTGAGTCTGAAAAATTCTATGCTCTTGGTACTTTACTGGATCCCCGATTCAAGGGAACTGTGTTTATCAATAGAGAAAAACTTGAGGAAGCTAAATCCACACTGGCCATTGAGATTACAGATTCAGATGTAAGTATGCAAGGCGAGGACACTGATCGACATTCATCAGCACAAGGACTAGGAGAAGATAACAGTCAAACATCACAAACTGAACAACAAGGAGGTCATAGCATGTGGAGTTATTATTCTCAATTGATGGTGGTACCATCTTCCAGCAGCAGCGAGCATTCTCTATCTCCGGAGGAAGAAATAAATGCCTACTTAGCAGAACCACTGATTCAACCATCCTCTGATATTTTCAAGTACTGGAAGGAAAACAAAAAATATCAGAATTAGAGAACACTCTCTAAAAAGTTGTTCTTAATTACACCTCCTTCCACTATAATTTCCGAATGACTATTCAGCACATCAGGCATCATAGTTGATAGGAAACGAAGTAGACTGGACCCAGAACGAGTTCGTATGCTGGTTTACCTGAACAAAAATCTTCCTTGAACAAACAACTTTAGTAAATTGGGATATGGAGGAGGGTGCATTGTTTTAGCTTGAGGCCGGGATATGTAGTGTGCCATGTTTATATACAGGTTGCCTGTTGTCCTGTTGATCTTTCCTGCATCTCTTAATCACATACCAGTAGGTGCAAACATGATCTTTAAAATTCCTGTAAAACTTCAGTCTCAAGTAGATAGAAAATCCAACTGTCTGCATCCAGCTGAGGTGGTATGGGAGTCTTTGCCGGGCACAGGATGCAATTTGCATTTCAGTGATATTTTGAAATAGTTCCAGATGTTTGATGCTGGTTGAGATGATGCCATCATATGGGGTGCTATTGGCACACTCTGCCTGAAAGTGACATAAAGAAAAAAAAAAAAGTATTTAACCCTACATTTTGTATTGCCCCCTGTCACTGCTCCCTTCTTCTCATGCCTGCCACCTCAATATAATGCCCCCTTTCTAGATTAGATACTGCCCCTCAGTATATAACCCCCTCTAGTAAATAGCACAGCAATATAAACCTCCCAGTCAAAACACATAAGATATGCCCTGGTAGTTGAACAGGACCTGCACAGAAGAGGTGCATTTGCAATTCAAATGCAGTAGTGAGCTATATCACTTGAATTTTGGTATAGGTAGCCTGTTATAGTAGCCTGTAGGTATAGTTTTCCCCAGGATAAGTAGCCAGGTATAGTAGGCCACACTATTAGGTAGCCTGGTATAGTTGCTCACAGAAGCATCACAGGCAGAGGATCAGCTGGACAGCCAGGCAACTGGTATTGTTTAGAAAACATGTCAGCCTCCAAATCCCCCTAACTTCACGTGCTTTAAAGGACAACTGAAGTGATAGGTATATGGATGCTGCCATGTTTTTCCTTTTTTAACCGCCTCCGGACCGCCTAATGCAGGATTGCGGTCCGGAGGCGGCAGCTCCAGGCAGAGTCACGCAGCGATGCGTGATCTCACTAGAGGCGAGATGACGTGCTTAGCCGGCCTGCGCATGCGCATCGCGGGCCGGCATTTGTTTGAGGGGGGTCACGTCATCAGCTTGCCAGCCAATGATCGTGGCTGGCAAGCTGATGATTTAAAAAAAAAAAAACAATCACAAGCCAAATCACAAGTTAAATGGCTTCCCTGCTCCTCTGCTGGTCCTTTTGGTCGGTTGGTCTCAGCAGAGGAGCAGGCATCACAGTGAGTAGCACCAAACAGCACACTTAGCCCCAGATCACCCCCCTGCACCCCAATTAACCCCTTAATCACCCCTGTCAATCACCTAGTGAAAGGAAAAAAGTGATCAGTGTAAACTGTCACTTTTTTTTTTCACTGGTATTGACTGTTAGGTTTTAGGGATAGTTTAGGCCCCTTGGTTAGGTAGTTAGCGATCGTTTAGTGCCCAGCCCACTGCACCGCAGTCACTTATTCGCTGATTAGCGTATCGCTAATCAGCATTTGTACTTTTATAGTATCTGTAAGTGATCAGAACTGATCACAGTCAGATCTATAATAGTATTAGTGTCACCTTAGTTCGCCCTCCACCCAAAACGCTGTTTGCCCCATCAGGCCTGATCGGCCGCCCACACGTGCGTTCACCCACGCCCGCCCCGCCGCATTGACAAAAAATATATATTTTTTGATCACTGCACAATCACTTTACAAGCGCTGCAGCGATAAAAAAATCAGTTTTGATATTTTTGATCAACCGCAGCGGCCTCCGGTACTTCACTAGCCTCCCATTTGTAAGACAGGCTTGCTTTTTTTCTTGGGTAGTCTCAGGGAATACCCCTAAATTTAGTAGCCCAAATGTCAAACAGGGGGTATTCTTCTAAAGAGGCCTACAGGCTTCTGACCCAGTCGGATGAGGAATGGGAACCCTCATCTGATGAATCTAGCGGGTCAGAATATGAACCTGTAGAAAGCAGTGGCAGTCTGACTCAAAATTCGGACGAGGAGGTTGAGGTCCCTGATACCACCAGGCGTACCCGGCCCCGTGTCGCTAGACCACAGGTTGCGCAGTATCCGTTTCAAGGGCAGCAGAGTGGGGCTGGCGCTGTCGGATCACATGGTGAGGCATACACCAGCAGCGCAGCCCTCCCTGGACCTAGTACCAGCACTGCCGTACAACATGGTGAAGTGGCGAGCACCAGAAGGGCAGTTGAAGCTGGTATGGTGGCACGTGCAGTAGTTACTCCGTCGCAGCCACCGCACAGACAGGCCCGTAGACCCCTAGAATCCCAGAGATGCTGGCAAATCCTGATTGGCAGTCCCCAACTTCAGCCGGACCAGTAGTTCCCCCTTTCACCGCCCAGTCTGGAGTTCGGGTTGAGACAGCTCAGATCGGTTCGGCCCTGGGATTTTTTGAGCTGTTCTTGACTGCGGAGCTCTTGGACTTAGTCGTGGCAGAAACAAACCGGTATGACACACAATTTATAACCGCCAACCCAGGAAGCTATTATGCCCAGCCTTTCCGGTGGAAACCAGTCCAAGTTTCCGAAATTAAAACTTTTCTGGGCCTTCTCCTCAACATGGGTCTAACCAAAAAGCATGAATTGCGGTCATATTGGTCCACGAACCCAATTCATCACATGCCCATGTTCTCTGCTGCCATGTCCAGGGCACGATTTGAGGCCATCCTGCATTTCCTGCACTTTAGCGACAACACCACCTCCCATCCCAGAGGCCACCCAGCTTTTGACCGGCTCCACAAAGTTCGGCCCCTCATAGACCACTTCAACCAGAGATTTGCAGATTTGTATACCCCTGAGCAAAACATCTGCGTAGACGAGTCCCTAATACATTTTACGGGGTGCCTTGGTTTCAAACAATACATCCCAAGCAAGCGCGCCCGCTATGGGGTCAAATTGTATAAGCTCTGTGAAAGGGCCACAGGCTATACCCGCAAATTTCGGATCTATGAGGGAAAAGATCAGACCCTGGAGCCGGTCGGTTGCCCTGACTACCTGGGGAGCAGTGGGAAGACAGTCTGGGACTTGGTGTCACCTTTATTTGGCAAGGGGTACCATCTTTATGTGGACAATTTCTACACAAGTGTGGCCCTCTTCAGGCATTTGTTTCTAGAACAGATTGGCTGCTGTAGCACCGCGCGAACTAGTCGGGTGAGGGCTGCCTTGTGTAACGAAGAACTGCTCACGGTGAAATGGAGAGACAAGCGTGACGTTTACATGCTCTCCTCCATTCACGCAGACACGACAATCCAAATTGAGCGAGCAACCAGTGTCATTGAAAAGCCCCTCTCAGTCCACGACTATAACCTTTACATGGGAAGGGTGGACTTCAATGACCAGATGTTGGCTCCGTATTTAGTTTCCCGACGCACCAGACGCTGGTATAAGAAGGTGTCTGTATATTTAATTCAATTGGCTCTGTATAATAGTTTTGTTCTCTACAGTAAGGCTGGGAGAACAGGATCCTTCCTCAAATTTCAGGAAGAGATCATCGAGAACCTCCTGTATCCAGGAGGTTCCGTGGCCCCATTCACCAGTGTAGTTAGCCGTCTACACGAGCAACATTTCCCCAATGTCGTTGCTGGTACCTCAACCCAACCGTCACCCCGAAAAAGATGTCGTGTCTGTAGCAGGAGTGGAATAAGGCGTGACACCCGCTATTTCTGTCCTGACTGCCCTGACCACCCTGCCCTATGCTTAGGGGAGTGTTTCCGGAAGTACCACACTTAGGTACACATAGCATAGGGATCACATCTCACAGGACAGGCACACAGGGCTATTAGGGCCCATTCACACACAGATGCTGCAAACCTCTCCTTTCACCTGGGACAAAATGCATAATGCACTTCGCCACATCTTTGGGCGATTTGCACTTTGCACATTGTCCCATGGGGAAGGGGAGGTTTATCCTATAAAGGTAAAAAAAAAAAACAGTAAGCAAAAAAGTTAACGTTCAGTTCCAAAAGTTAAATAAAGTTTATATGTTCTGTTCAAAGGTTATTATAAAGTTAATAAAATTATTGCGTTGCGGCCTGGTTTTTTCTTTTTTTTTTTTTTTTTTTTTTACCTTCCAGGTGGACCAACCGATCGACTAGCTGCAGCACTGATGTGCATTCTGACAGAAGCATTGCACTGCTGTCAGATTACACACAAGTCGGTGTATGCGGCGCCGCAAGACGAGATTTCTCCTCTGCAGTAAAAGATACGTTTGCCGAGGCATATGAGCTGGGGAGGTGGCGGTGTTCATATGCTTTGGCAAACACTTTGTATATAAAAAAAAAAAAAAAATCCCGGCAATGATTTATTCATCCACATCGATTGATGTGAATGGAGAAATCGGGTTTGCCAGGGCATACGAGCTAAGTGGGTATGGATGTTGGGCGGAGCTCCTATGTCCTGGCAGACGCCTTTCCCCTCCTTTTTTTTTTAGCAGAGATTTTTTCATCCACATTGATCGATGCGAATGAAGAAATCTGTCCCGTTCATTTTTTTCTTTCAGCCCAGAGGCTGAACGAAAAAAAAAAATCTCATTACCTGTATGCTCAATATAAGGAGAATAGCAGAAACTCCTAATGCTGGCCATACATTGGGATTGGGATTGCGGAGACCCTCAAATGCCAGGGCAGTACAAACACCCCACAAATGACCCCATTTTGGAAAGAAGACACCCCAAGGTATTCGCTGAGGGGCATATTGAGTCCATGAAAGATTGAAATTTTTGTCCCAAGTTAGCGGAAAGTGAGACTTTGTGAGAAAAAAAAATTAAAAAAATCAATTTCCGCTAACTTATGCCAAAAAAAAAAAAAAATCTATGAACTCGCCAGGCCCCTCATTGAATACCTTTGGGTGTCTTCTTTTCAAAATGGGGTCACATGTGAGGTGTTTATACTGCCCTGGCTTTTTAGGGGCCCTAAAGCGTGAGAAGAAGTCTGGGATCCAAATGTCTAAAAATGCCCTCAGTATTTTTGCCCGGATAAGAGGCGGGTGCGTTGCGGGAAAATGTGCGATTTTTCCGCGAGAGTGCAAAACATTGTAATGCGTTTTGCACTCGCGTGAGAAAAATCGCGCATGTTTGGTACCCAAACCCAAACTTCTTCACAGAAGTTCGGGCTTGGGATTGATGTTCTGAAGATTGTATTATTTTCCATTATAACATCGTTATAAGGGAAAATAATAGCATTCTGAATACAGAATGCAGAGTATAATAGTACTGGAGGGGTTAAAAAAAATAAAAAAGTTAATTCACCTTATCCTCTTGATCGCGTAGTTCCCGGTTCCTTCTTTACTAGCTGTGGGCTAAATGACCTGTGGTGACATCAGATCACATGCTCCAATCACATGGTCCATCACCATGGTGATGGAGCATGTGATCTGACATCACCACAGGTCCTTGAAACCACAGCTAATAAAGAAGGGATTGGGAACTACGCGATCAAGAGGATAAGGTGAGTTAACTTTTTTTTTTTTAACCCCTCCAGTACTATTATACTCTGCATTCTGTATTCAGAATGCTATTATTTTCCCTTATAACCATGTTATAAGGGAAAATAATACAGTGAATAGACTGTCACCTTAAACCCATGCGTGAAAATCGCACCGCATCCGCACTTGCTTGCGGATGCTTGCGATTTTCACGCAACCCCATTCATTTCTATGGGGCCTGCGTTACGTGAAAAACGCAGAATATAGAACATGCTGCGATTTTCACGCAACGCATAAGTGATGCGTGAAAATCACTGCTCATGTGAACAGCCCCATAGAAATGAATGGGTCAGGATTCAGTTCGGGTGTAATGCGCTCAACTCACGCATCGCACCCGTGCGGAATACTCGCCCGTGTGAAAGGGGCCTAAAAGGAATTTGGGCACCTTTGCGCATCTAGGCTGCAAAAAAGTGTCACATGTGGTATCGCCGTACTCAGGAGAAGTTGGGGAATGTGTTTGGGGTGTCATTTTACATATACCCATGCTGGGTGAGATAAATATCTTGGTCAAGTGCCAACTTTGTATAAAAAAATGGGAAAAGTTGTCTTTTGTCGAGATATTTCTCTCACCCAGCATGGGTATATGTAAAATGACACCCCAAAACACATTCCTCAACTTCTCCTGAGTACGGCGATACCACATGTGTGACACTTTTTTGCAGCCTAGGTGGGCAAAGGGGCCCACATTCCAAAGAGCACCTTTTGGATTTCACAGGCCATTTTTTACAGATTTTGATTTCAAACTACTTTGCACGCATTTGGGCCCCTAAAATGCCAGGGCAGTATAACTACCCCACAAGTGACCCCATTTTGGAAAGAAGACACCCCAAGGTATTTCATGATGGGCATAGTGAGTTCATGGAAGTTTTTATTTTTTGTTGCAAGTTAGTGGAATATGAGACTTTGTAAGGAAAAAAAACAAACATCATTTTCCGCTAACTTGTG